>NW_012104610.1:1506684-1512397 GCF_000951045.1 Mandrillus leucophaeus
CTAAAAATACAAAAATTAGCCGTGTGTGGCGGCACCCGCCTGTAATCCCAACTACTCAGGAGGCTGAGGCAGGAGAATTGCTTGAACCCAGGAGGCGAGGTTGCAGTGAGCCGAGATCACGCCACTGCACTCCAGCCTAGGTGACAGAGTGAGACTCCATCTAAAAAAATAAAAAAAGAGTTGATACAAAAATTCGATTTCTAAAAACAGGTATTCACCACTATCAGGTTGTAAGCTTCTCAATTCTTAAAACGACTTATTTGATGAGATAGGTGGAAACAGAAACAATTGTATAATTAAATTTGTCAACATTTGGAAGATCTGGGCTGGGCCAATGGGGCTCACGCCTATAATCCCAACTCTTTAGGAGGCTGAGACGGGAAGATCACTTGAGGTCAGGAGTTCCAGACCAGCCATGGCCAACATGTTGAAACCCCGTCTCTACAAAAAATACAAAAATTAGCTGGGTGTGGTGGTGCACACCGGTAGTCCCAGCTACTCAGGAGGCTGAGGCATGAGAACTGCTTGAACCTGGAATGCAGAGGTTACAGTGAGTCAAGATTGTGCCACGACACTCCAGCCCAGGTGACAAAGTGAGACTCTGTCTCAAAAACAAAAAAATAAAAAATAATAAAAAAAGGAAGATCTGCGTAACTCAGTAAATCAGTATTTCCAAATGACAAATGCATCATGTTATAAAATCATAGAAGTGTAAAGATCCATTCAAAGTACAATACAGACCAATGGTTTTTAATACAACAGAGTACAAAAGTTCAACGACACAGTTTCAGATTCCATACTACAATGACCCTTCAAAAAGGTATGAGGCCAGGCGCTGTGGCTCACGTCTGAAATCCTAGCACTTTGGGAGGCCAAGGTGGGCGGATCACTTGAGGCCAGGAGTTCAAACCCAACATGGCAAAATCCCGTCTCTACTAAAAATACAAAAAACTAGCCTGGTGTGGTGATGTGTGCCTGTAGTCCCAGCTACTCAGGAGGCTGAGGCAGGAGAATCGCTTAAACCTGGGAGGCGGAGGTTGGAGTAGGCTGAGATAGTGCTACCGCACTCCAGCTTGGGCAACAGAGCAAGACTCCGTCCCAAAAAAACAAATAAAAAGGTTTGAGTGCAGTGTCAAAGAACAGTTAGAATTATTTGAAAAGGCTATGAAAATACTCCTCCCTTTTCCAATTATGCATCTGTATGAGGCTAGATTTTCTCCATATACTTCAACCAAAACAACATATCATGTGTCAGAATGCAAAGATTGTTACATCTAGTGGTCTTTTTTTTTTTTTTTTTTTTTTTTTTTTAATGAAATGGAGTCCTGCTCTGTTGCCTAGGATGGAGCACAGTGGTGTAATCTGGGCTCACTGCAACCTCTGCCTCCCGGGTTCAAGCGATTCTCTGCCTCAGCCTCCCAAGTAGCTGGGACTACAGGTGCGTATCACTGTGCCCAACTAATTTTTGTATTTTCAGTAGAGATGGGGTTTCACCGTGTTGGTGAGGCTGGTTTCAAACTCCTAACCTTGTGATCCACCCGCTTCAGCCTCCCAAAGTGCTGGGACTACAGGTGGTGAGCCACCACGCCCGGCCAGCTATCACTGTATTTTTAAGAATTTTTCTTTCCTTACTAAAAAAAAAACTGCAAGTATTTCCCATTACACTGAATTAAGTACAAATTCTTCAATGTGGTAATTATGGCTGGGCATGGTGGCTTACGTCTGTAATCCCAGCACTTTGGGAGGCTGAAGCGGGTGGATTGCTTGAGGTCAGGAGTTCCAGATCAGCCTGGCCAACATGGTGAAACCCTGTCTCTACTAAAAATACAAAATTAGCTGGGCGTGGTGGCACGCACCTGTAATCCAGCTACTTGGGAGGCTGAGGCAAGAGAATTGCTTGAACCCAGGAGGCAGAGGTTGCAGTGAGCCAAGATCACGAAATTGTACCATTGCACTCCAGCATGGATGACAAGAGCGAAACTCCATCTCAAGAAAAAAAAAAAAAAAAAAAGAAAAAGAAAGTTAAAGAGTTTTTCATGGAGTCAGCTGTAGTGGCTCATGCCTGTAATCCCAGCACTTTGGGAGGTCGAGGCGGGCTGACCACGAGGTCAGGAAATCAAGACCATCCTGGGTAACACAGTGAAAACCCGTCTCTACCAAAAATACAAAAAATTAGCCAGGCGTGATGGCGGGCGCCTGTAGTCCCAGCTACGTGGGAGGCTGAGGCAGGAGACTGCCGTGAACCCGGAAGGCGGAGCTTGCAGTGAGCTGAGATTGCGCCACTGCACTCCATCCTGGGCGACAGAGCGAGACTGTCTCAAAAAAAAAAAAAAGTTTTTCACGGATATTTTAACAAAATGTAATGCAAACAAATGCCAAGCCAAAGTGTTATTTTAATAATACATTTGAAAAGTTTTCACTAGAGTAGTAGTCTCAATAAAGGGCAATTGTGACAATTTCTTCAGACATTCCCGATTGTTAAAACCTGCAGAGGATGTGTTATGGGTATCTAATGGGTAGAGGTAGGAATGTCGCTAAATATCCTAAATATACAACAGAGGCCCCACGATAATTATCTGGCCCAAAGTCTCAAAAGTTCCAAAGCTGAGAAACCTTTCTCTAGAGCCATACTGTGCCAAATACTTAGGGTCAATTTCAAACAAAAAGAATGCACCAAGTTCTCAGGAAATGTTTACCTACCTTGCCTCTAATATGTACTGTTTTTTGTTTCGTTTTCTTTTTTCTTGAGTCAGAGTCTCGCTGTCACCTAGGCTGGAGGGCAGTGGCACATCTCAGCTCACTGCAACAGATGCTCACTGCAACCTCCACCTCCCGAGTTCAAGCAATTCTCCTCCCTCAGCCTACCGAGTAGCTGGGACTACAGATGCAAGACGCCAAGCCCAGCGAATTTTTTTTTTGTTTTTTTTTTTTTAAGTAGAGACGGGGTTTCACCGTGTTGCCCAGGTGGGTCTCGAACTCCTGAGCTCAGGCAATCCACCCGACTCGGCCTCCCAAAGTGTTAGGATTACAGGTGTGAGCCACCGCACCGGGCCTTTGTTTTGTTTCGAGACAGGGCCTCTCACACAGTTTCCCAGGTTGGAACTGCAATCACAGCACTGCAGCCTCAATCTCCCGGGCTCTGGCGATTCTCTGATTTCAGCCTACCGAGTAGTTCGAGTACAGGTGCAAGCCACCACACCTGGATAATTTTTGTATTTTTCATAGAGACAGGGTTTCCCCATGTTGCCCAGGCTAGTCTTCAACTTCTGGGCTCAAGCAATCCACCTGCCTCGACCTTCAAGGTGCTGGGATTACAAGGGTGAGTCACCATGCTCGGCCAATACTTATCATCAAATCTCTGAATTTCTTATTCCCCTAACCTTTCAACAAATTGCATAACTGCATATAGTCTCATTATTGCAAATTAAACATTAGTACCATCATTCTTTACTTTCCAGGTTAACTACCACCACATAAATCATATTACAAGAAAATAATAACTAATTTTTTCAAAGCTGTAAATTTAGTTCCTTAAAAATTCTGCTTGCTCTATCTAGAACCTAGTAGACATAAACAAAGTCAGGTACCAGCTAGACGCAGTGGCTCATGCCTGTAATCTCAGCACTTTGGGAGGCTGAGGTGGGGGGTGGCTTGAGCCCAGGATTCAATACTAGCCTGGGCAACACAGCAAAACCCCGTCTCAACCAAAAAAATACAAAAAAAATTAGCTGGGTATGGTGGTGCACACCTGAGGTCCCAGCTACTTGGGAGGCTGAGGTGGGAGGACTGCTTGAGCCCAGGAGGTTGAGGCTGCTGTGAACCGAGACTGCACCACTGCACTCCAGCCTGGGTGATAGAGTGAGACCCTATCTCATTAAATAAACAAATAAATGTCAGGTACCAAAGTATCCTATAACACATAAACAGCAAAAACCATCTTATCTGGGCCCCATATTTCACCAGCCTCTCTCTATTGACTACTGCTAGGTATAACTCCTCCATATTTGTCTATTCATTCAAGTAAACACACTTACTGAGGGCCTACTACATGGCAAGCAACTGGAAAACAAAGATAAGATGAAAATATTTACCAGCCTAATAGAAGAACAGCTAAAATAAAAATATGTTCTATAAATACAAGTATCAAATAAGTGTTATGGAAGCTTGCAGAGGAGAGAATGCCAAGAACAGCTTCCCAGAAAAGGGTGATGCTTGAACTGAGAAAATGTCACGGAAAACATACCCTGTTCACACTTTACTATTTAGACTACGGTTCTCTTCTGCACTACTAGTTTTGAGTTTATGCTTTGTCATCTAAACAAGAGCAAAGTAACAATCTTACTGATACGAACAGAACCAAGTGTCAACTAATTCAATTTCATCAAATCTGAAGTCAAAAATAATAATTTTACCCAAGTATTTCCCAGTACCTTTATCCTGTCCAACCTCTAGTTTTGGTTTTTAAATACCCTAACTTCCTTCACCAGATAAACATACTGTAACCCAGTTAACTCGAGTTTCTTCTTGAATTTTGTTTCTTCTTGAATTTATAAGACCGTCACAGGGAACGATCACGGCTCTTTTCTTTCTTTATTCCAGTTAGCTTCTTCCTCCAAAACGGAGTTTTATTTCCTCACCTTATTCTACTATAATACTTCACTTTGAATTCTGTACCTGAAAGGAGCCATGAGTTCCAAGGTACAACTACTACAAACGGACTCCTGCCTGGCTTTCTAATTCTTGTCAATGAAAATTTCCTGCTTTCTACTCCAGTAGTTATAAATCCCTAACTGACTCCAAGTCCTCATCAGCTGACACAAGTCAAAAAATTCAGATTTAAAAAGGGAAATAATGGCTTGTAGTTTTATCGATTTGTTTCCAATACATAACAACGATGACATTCTTTAATATCTTCTAAGTTTAGTTCTCGAGGTCCAGGTTAGGGTACCACTAACAAAGCTTCCACCTTACCCGTGAACACAGCTGGTAGCAACTAAATGGAAAACGCTATGAAGACTACATCTACGTCTAGCTACCTAACGTCCATGCCGCACCGACCTCCCATAGGGAATTCTTAATAATGGGAGACTGAAACATCCAGGGAGAGTGAGGTAGTAGAAAAATTTTTAGATTGTCTAAGATCCGGCATTGACTAATCCTACCTGTTACTCCGGGCCTCGATTTCCCCTATCTACAAAACTGAGGTAAGGTAGGGGGATTGACTCAATTTCTAAAGTCCTTATGGCTACAGTAATCCAGAAACTCAATCTTTCTCATCTGGCTTTACACTGAACACGTGGGAAAATAAAAGAACCTTTTGCTCCACCGAACCGATTCCTATTCTCAGATATTATCTTAAAAATCTCACAAACTTCAGACTCACCCTAATCCTCGGGGTACCCATTTTCCTTATGGAGAAGCCAAGGCAAAATAAAGCCCAGTCCCACACGACGGTCAAGGAAGTGCGGGCAGACAGTATTCAGGGTCTCAAGGCGCTGACTCCGGAAAGGCCAGCCCACCGTGGGGTCCTTACACCACCGAATGAATGAGTACAACCAGACTCTCGTGGGCAGCAACCGGAGACCTCCAAGCCTAGACCCCACTGATGTTCATTCTCTCCCAGGGCCTCCAAAGCCGGACCTCCCGGGCTCCGAGTCCTGGGCCCCGCCCCTCTCTCAGGCCAGAAGGTGCGCGCCGCTGCGCGAGACTTCGG
>NW_012104610.1:1514737-1515923 GCF_000951045.1 Mandrillus leucophaeus
AAGCCTGTAATCCCAGCTACTCGGAGGCTGAGGCAGGAGAATGGCGTGAACCCAGGAGGCGGAGCTTGCAGTGAGCCGAGATCGCACCACTGCACCCCAGCCTGGGCGACACAGCGAGATTCCGTCTCAAAAAAAAAAAGAAAAAGAAAAATTAGCTAGGCATGATGGTGGGCACCTATAATCCCAGCTGCTTCTCGGGTTCCTGACGCATGAGAATCGCTTGAACCCGGGAGGCGGAGATTGCAGTGAGCAAGGATCCTGCCAGGCACTCCAGAGTGATCTCCAAAAAAAAGAAAAAAACAAAACAAAAAAACCTCCACCACCACCTCTTTGTGGGATATCAATGCAAAATTGAAATGGGCTTTACCTCAAATGTAAACGTGTTTAAATACATCTGGGTTTTTGGTGATGGCAAGGGGTTAGAGGTAATTGATTTATTTGTTTAAAAAATGGGAGGCTGGGAATGGTGGCTCACGCCTGTAATCCCAGCACTTGGGAGTTCAAGGCAGGAGGATCACTTGAACCCAGGAGTTCGAGACCAGCTCGGACAACATAGTGAGTCCCCACCTATACAAAACATTAGCCAAGGCCAGGTGTGGTGGCACGTGCCTGTAGTCCCAGCTACTTGGGAGGCTGAAGTAGGAGGATCATTTGAGCCCAAGAGGTTAAAGCTGCAGTGAGCTGTGATTATAGCCACGCCACTCCCGCCTGTGCAACAGAGGGAGACTCCGTCTGGGAAAAAGAAAAAAAAAGTGCTGGGTTGTAAAGATGGAATAAGATAGTGGATGAAAGAAACATGGTAGATTGTAGGTGCTCAGTAGATACTTGAAGGAAGAAAATCAATATACGGTTGGCCAAATAGTAAAGTTACTTTAAACATCTGACTGCAGCCATCTTCCCCCATCTCCTCCATCCAAAACACCCCTCCTTTACAACCACACTCCCTTGCCTTTGCTGGACTTTAGAAAGTCACTAACTCTCCCTAGATAGTTACAGTGGCTTCATAACTGCTCTCTAGAACCTTGAATTTCTTGCCCTTTAATCTCTAAGCCCAATTATTATTTTTTTTTTTGAGACGGAGTCTCGCGCTGTGTCACCCAGGCTGGAGTGCAGTGGCGCGATCTCGGCTCACTGCAAGCTCCGCCTCCCAGGTTCACGCCATTCTCCTGCCTCAGCCTCCGAGTAG
>NW_012104610.1:1518693-1520618 GCF_000951045.1 Mandrillus leucophaeus
AAGGCCCGACTGCGTCACACGCCGCCCGGCGTCAGAGGCTCGTTGCGGGCGCTCCGCCCTCGCCGTCCGCACATTGGTGGTTGCTGCCGCCACTCTGGGTCGACCCTGTTATTCATTGGGCAACGCGTCTTTTGAATCCGAACGTGGGGGCGGTCTTCGGGGGGGGAAGGGGCGAGAGGGAAGAGGAGGGGCACAAGGAGTTCGGGGAGGCACAGGGGTGGGGCGGTGAGAGGGCCGTGGAGTCCCGCCCCTCGCCGCCGCGGTTGGCAGGAGCGAGTCGTGACGTCACACAGGCCTCTCGATGTGGGCTTGTGAATGGCTAGATTGGGAAGCACGGGCGGGGTGTCGGGAAGAGTGGTGACGCAACATAGAGACTCCGCCCCCTTCTTGGAGTGCAGCGACTTGGGCTGAGGGAGCTCGGGCCAATCAGAGGGACGGCCCCAGAATGGCATGGTAACTATTCGACCCCTTCCTTGCCCCGATCCGCGGGCGCTGCTGGGAAGGCTTCCTAGTCTGCCCGCACTTCCTGCCCAGACCACGTGCGGAGCCTGAGGGCCCTCTTGGGAGGTCTGTCTGTCCAAAGAGTTTGCCTGAGGCTGCTTCAGGGCCCTAGATGCTGACTCTTCTCTCCTGACCCATGCTTGCCCCAGCACATTCTTTCCCTCCCTGAATTTCTAGGATAGACATTAGGAGCATTAGAGATGCCCTAAGGGCCTGGCCCACCAAAAGGCCTGGTACAAATGAGGTTTGTTGGAACGTCTTTCCCGGTTGCACTTGGAGAACCCCTACTTTGTTTTTTTTTTTTTTTTTAATTTTAAGATGGAGTCTCGCGTTGTCGCCTAGGCTGGAGTCCGTTGGCGCAATCTTGGCTCACTGCAACCTCCGCCTCCCGGGTTCAAGCAGTTCTCCTGCCTTAGCCTCCCAAGTAGCTGGGATAACAGGCGCCCGCCACCAGGCCCAGCTAATTTTTGTATTTATAGTAGAGACGGGGGTTTCACCGTTTTGGTCAGGCTGGTCTCCCGAACTCCTGACCTCAAGTGATCCACCCGCCTCGGCCTCCCAAAGTGCTGGGATTACAGGCGTGAGCCACCTCCCCCGTGAACTCCTACTTTTTTTTTTTTTTTTTAGATGGAGTCTTGCCCTGCCCCCTCTGTCTTCCAGGCTGGAGTGCAGTGGCGCGACCTCGGCTCACTGCAATCTCCGCCTCCCGGGTACAAGAGATTCTCTTGCCTTACCCTCCCGAGTAGCTGGGATAACAGGCACTCGCCGTGGCGCGCGGCTAATTTTTGTATTTTTAGTAGAGACTGGGTTTGGCCAGGTTGGCCAGGCTGGTCTCGGACTCCAGAACTCAGGTGATCTGCCCGCCTCGGCCTCCCACAGTGCTGGCCTTACAGGCGTGAGCCACTGCTCCCAGCCGAACCCCTACTTATTCTTAAAAAAGGACGGGTATTTCAAATGTTCCCATCTTCTCAGTGATACATTTGCCAGGCTTTCCCAGCGAGTTGAGCTAATGCTTGGGCAGGCCTCTGTTGAAGTGTTGTCACTTTGTATCCTATTATTTATCCTCGGTTTTCTGTGCCTTGGGCTCTTGAAAGTCCTCCTGGGGCCTAGCCCAGAGCAGAAGACTGATACTACAAGAGTGAAAGGTGGGCATTTTCTAGAAACTAGACCTCTTTAGTGACTGAGTCTCACAGCAGGAGCTGTGCTCAGAAAGTAAAGCATATACTGGCCAGAGTGGTGGCTCACGCCTGTAATCCCAGCACTTTGGGAGGCTGAGGTGGGCAGATCACTTGAGGCCAGGAGTTCGAGACCAGCCTGGCCAACATGATGAAACCCTGTTTCTACTAAAAATAGAAAAATTAGGCCGGGCGCAGTGGCTCAAGCCTGTAATCCCAGCTACTCGGAGGCTGAGGCAGGAGAATGGC
>NW_012104610.1:1523137-1543834 GCF_000951045.1 Mandrillus leucophaeus
AAAAAAAAAAAAAAAAAATTAGCAGGCATAGTAGCACGCGCCTGTAATCCCAGCTACTAGGGAGAGTGAGGCAGGAGAATCACTTGAACCTGGGAGGTGGAGGTTGCAGTGAGTCAAGATTGCGCCACCACACTCCCAGCCTCAGCCTGTGTGACAGAGGGAGACTCTGTCTCTAAATTAATAAATAAAAATGTTGAGTTCCCATTCTAAATATTCTAAGATATGGATTCTGATACTGAAAGAGGACTCAGAAATGTCTTCCTTCTTTTCTTTTCTTTTTTTTTTTTTTGCTATAAAATGGTTCTGAAAGAAATGTCTTGAATGAGTGAGCAAATGAGTACATTCAGTCCAAAGTACAAATAGGTGTGCAGGAAAATAGTGCATACTTGTGGAAAGACTGGAGGAATACATACTGGATGAGGAATACTGCAGGGAAGAATTTCCTGTGACTTTGGTGATTTCTAAAGACACATTGTTGGGTGCTTTGGTAGGCAAGTGGCCCATGGCTCATCATTCCCAGGATTCCTGGCTGGGGAAGGACATCTTTGTGAAGCCAGGGGTTCCTTCCCACGCTCCTACTCTGTCTAAATTCTGATAACACCTCTTTTAGGTATCATTATCTTCCTTCTTTCATTCTGAAGACAAGGAGTTTGGTGCATGCTTACAAACCCTTTTGGAGCCAAGCCCTGTCTGGACATCATGAGCCCAAAGATGTCCACAGCTCAACACTATTCTGGCCAAGGAAAGTCTAGCTTTGTCCTAGGAGCCCCAATCTCATACACATGACTTGAGAACTCACTGTATGCAGCTGTGAAGGATTGGTGGTTAGGGAGGAGACAGACCTGTAAGGAATGCAGAATTGTGGAAGGATGAGACTTCCTTCCAGAGAAGCAGCAAAGTTGGAGTCAGAGCTAAGCTTAAGTTGTAGATCTGCTACTTTTTATGTCTTGCCTAAGTTATTTAACTCTTCTCTGCCCCAATTCCTTGTCTATGACATGGGAGCAATACTTTGTATTTTGTTTTGTTTTTTTTTGAGGTGGAGTCTCACTCTGTCACCCAGACTGGAGTGCAGTGGCGCAATCTCGGCTCACTGCAACCTCCGCCTCCCGAGTTCAAGCAATTCTCATTCCTCAGCCTCCCAAGTAGCTAGGATTACAGGCTTCTGCCACCACACCCGGCTAATTTTTGTATTTTTAGTAGAGATGGAGTTTCACCATGTTGGCCAGGCTGGTCTCAAGCTGCCTTGGCCTCCCAAAGTGTTGGGATTACGGGCCCGAGCCACTGTGTCCAGCCAATACTTTGGCTTTTAACCATAGCATTTAGTCTAATGCATTTAATGAATTTACTGCTATATTCATCTTTTTTTTTTTTAAGTCTCACTCTGTCGCCCAGGCTGGAGTACAGTGGCGTGATCATGACTCACTGCAGCCTCCGCCTCCCAGATTCAAGTGATTCTCGTGTCTCAGCCTTCCTAGTAGCTGGGATTATAGGTGTGTGCCACCACACCTGGCTAATTTTTGCATTTTTAGTAGAAATAAGGTTTTATCATGTTGGCCAGGCTGGTCTCAAACTCCAGACCTCAGGTGACCCACCTGCCTCAGCCTCCCAAAGTGCTGGGATTACAGACATGAGCCACTATGCCCGGCCCATTTTTCCCACTATGCCAGTTTGAAAGTTAAATTCTCTTTTCCTATTAGTATTATTTTAGTGATCTCCCTAGAAATTACCACATGCATTCTTAACTTACCAAAGTGTCATGCTAATAAATACCTTTACAGGAAGGATAGAGTTTCCTGAGATGGAGGCAGGAAGAGAAAACATTTCAAGCTAAATGAACAGGGAAGCAAGCAGATGAACAGGGGAAGATTTAATTCTTTTTTGAGTCAGAGTGAGGCTAGAGCAAGATGAGTGAGCTGGGGGTGGGTGGTGTAAAGCCATCCAGGAAGGATGTCTTGGTCATGAAAAAGATCTTTGAGAAGAACAAGAATAACTCCTCCTTAAACCAGGAAGAACACTAATTTTCCTGAGGCTTCCCAGGAAGCAGTGGCAGAGCTTGGTGTAAAGCTGGATGTCTTTAGCAGTCTGTGTCCCTGCCTCTATACCTACCCCAGCCATGCTTACTTTGTCTCCTTTCTCTTCCTCAATCTCTGCTTACCTGTCTAAATACTGCCCATTCTTCAGAACCCAGTTCTATTAAATCAATCCAACGAATATTTTTTCTTTTTCTTTTTGTATTTTTATTTTTAATTTGTATTTATTTATTTTTTTGAGGTGGAGTCTCACTCTATCGCCCAGGCTGGAGGGCAGTGGCGCAATCTTGGCTCACTGCAACCTCTGCCTCCTGGGTTCAAGCGATTCTCCTGCCTTAGCCTCCCAAGTAGCGGGGATTACAGGCACCTGCCACCAGGCCTGGCTAAATTTTGTATTTTTAGTAGAGATGTGGTTTTGCCATGTTGACCAGGCTGGTCTCGAACTCCTGACCTCAGGTGATCTGCTCACCTCAGCCTCCCAAAGTGCTGGGATTACAGGCGTGAGCCACGGCATCTGGCCCAAGAACTCCTTTTATTTCTTTTATCTTCCCTCATGTAAATCAAGGTAGACAGGGTCTTTCAAATTGACAGTGAAATAAAGAGATTCAGAGATGGTCCATGACAGCCAAGGTCAGACAATACAGAAAAAGCTCAGGACAAGTTCAGACTGTAGCTGACATGTCTAATCATAATGACCATCATGTATTGAGTACCTTCTACATGCCTGGCACACTGCTAAATTACCTTTAATACAACAACCCTATGATGTGGATATTCCTTTTTTTTTTCTTTTTTTTTTTTTGAGACAGGGTCTTGCTCTGTCACTCAGGCTATTGTGGAGTGGTATGATCTCAGTTGACTGCAACCTCTGCCTCCAGAGTTCAAGCAATCCTCCCACCTCAGTTTCCTGAGTAGCTGGGAGTACAAGTATGTGCCACCACACGCGGCTAATTTTTTGTATCTTTTGGTAGAGACGGATTCACCATGTTGCCTAGGCTGATCTTGAACTCCTGGGCTCAAGTGATCCTCCTGCCTTGGTCTCCTAAATTGCTGTAAACCACCACACCCAGTGTGGATATTCCTAAATCAGTTTTACAGGCTGGGCACAGTGGCTTACGCCTGTAATACCAGCACTTTGGGAGGCCAAGGAAGGAGGATCGCTTGAGCCTATGAGTTCAAGAACAGCCTAGACAAGACAGTGAAGACAGTGAGACCTTTTTTTTTTTTGAGACACAGTCTTGCTCTGTCGCAGCGGCGCGATCTCGGCTCACTGTAACCTCTGCCTCCTGGGTTCAGGTGATTCTCCTGCCTCAGCCTCCCAAGTAGCTGGGACTACAGGCACACACCAAAACGTCCAGCTAATTTTTATATTTTTAATAGAGACAGGGTTTCATCATGTTGGCCAGGATGGACTCAATCTCTTGACCTTGTGATCCACCCACCTTGGCCTCCCAAAATGCTGGGATTACAGGCCTGAGCCACCGTACCCGGCGAGAGCTTGTTTTAAATAAATAAAATCATTTTAAAGACAAGGAAACAGAGGCTCAGGGCTGTATGGTGAATTGCCCATATTTCCCAAATCACCAGAAAATTAAAGAATTAATCTAAATTAGAGTACCTCAAGGTTTGGGCATTGGGGGTAGTCTAGAGGCAGGAAAAGGGGACCCAGCTCAGGGAATGGTACTTAGGGCCAAGAGAACAGACAAGGTGTCAAGAAAGGGAACAATGGCCAGGAGCAGACACCCCTGGTTGGAGCTAGAGGAAGAGGATGACGTGAAGCCCCAAGGCAGAAAACCTGAATCTAGTTGCCATAATTGGAGGGAGGTGGTTCTTTTTGTAAAGTTTTACTAGTCCATTTGTCCTGGCACCTTAAAGAACAGGATAGGGGAGAATTCAAAATCAAGAAAAGTAGTTTTTAGAATAAGACACTCTGAGTGTGCACTCTCTCCAGACTTCAGAGCCCCTCAGAGTGTGTCTGAGGTATCTCTGGGTCCTCCAGCATTGCTCCACATGAGGCCTGTCAAAGAGAGGGCCTAGGCTGGGTGAATGAACCAAAGTGAACGCACGAAAAAGAGCTCTGGCAAATTAACCACCAAATGCTAAGTGGCATTAACAGCATATAGTGGATTATGGGAATTATCTCAGGTACCAGACTTGAGTCCTGGTTCTAGCATTTATTAGCTGTGTAAGTAGGTAACTTGGTTTCCCTGTTTTCCATTGGTAAAATGAGGATATTAAATAGTATCCACTGGCGGGGGCCCTCACCTGTAATCCCAGCACTTTGGGAGGCCAAGGTGGGTGGATCACCTGAGGTCAGGAATTTGTGACCAGCCTGACCAGTGTGGTGAAACCCCATGTCTACTAAAAGTACAAAAATTAGCTGGGCATGGTGGTGCCGCCTGTAGTCCCAGCTACCTGGGAGGCTGAGATAGGAGAATCGCTTGAACCTGGGAGGTGGAGGTTGCAGTGAGCCGAGATTGTGGCACTGCACTCCAGCCTGGGTGACAGAGTGAGACTCTGTCTCAAAAAAAAAAAAAAAAGAAAAAGACAAGACCAGGCACGGTGGCTAACGCCTGTAATTCCAACACTCGGAAGCCGAAGTGGGGGCAGATCACGAGGTCAGGTCACCAGCCTGGCCAAGAAGGCAAAACCCCGTCTCTACTAAAAACTACAAAAATTAGCCGGGCGCGGTAGCAGGTGCCTGTAATCCCAGCTACTCGGGAGGCTGAGGCAGGAGAATCGCTTGAACCCTGGAGGCGGAGGATGCGGTGAGCCGAGATCGTATCTATTTTCACAGGTTTGTTTTTTAGTGTTGTTGTTGTTTTTTTTTTAGACGGAGTTTCGCTCTTGTCGCCCAGGCTTGAGTGCAGTGGCGCGATCTCGGCTCCCTGCAACCTCCGCCTCCCGGGTTCAGGTTCAAGCGATTCTCCTGCCTCACCCTCCCAAGTAGCTGGGATTACAGGCGCCCGCCACCGCGCCCGGCTAATTTTTGTATTTTCAGTAGAGACGGGGTTTCGCCATGTTGGCCAGGCTGGTGTCAAACCCCTGACCCTAGGTGATCCACCCGCCTCGGCCTCCTAAAGTGCTGGGATTACAGGCGTGAGCCACCCGGCCCTCACAGGGGTTTTATGAGGATTAAATAAATGAGATAACATAAAAAGTAAGAGTGCCTGGGACATACTGCGTGCTCAGAATGTGTTATTGCTAAAGATTTAAGTGGAAAAGTGCGATGTTAGCTGTGACTAGCTTAGAGGTCCTCCACTCGCTGCAGATGCTCTGACTACCCCCGTGCCCTTGCAGGAGAGATGCTTGGTCTCTTCACCCTCCTTTCCCGTTGGGGTAGATGGTCTTTGCAAAGGGAGCCAGGGGTCCCCCTCAAGTTCTTTTATGGGTCAGTCATGGTCAGGGTAGGGAGGGAACTCTGGCAGTTGGTTTTTGGGGATCAGTCCTCTCATTGTGGAGAGACCTAAGGCTGGTGGCCGGAGATCCTCTTTCTGCGCTGTACACAGGACAGGGCGCCCTCTCCTGAACAAAGAGGGGAACAGCACTAGGCCAGACTTTCTGGGATGTGCCTTACCGGCTCTCATTGCCTGCAAAGGTGCTATGACCATTGCTGAAATGTCCCCAACCATCCTGGCGAGCAAAGTTTGGGGGAGGGGCGCTAAGGCTGGGAGGAAACTGGCTTAATGTTTCAGAAGGGCGAGGCTGGATTATTCGGTTAGAATGGAGGTGCGGGGCAGGAGAGACGGGCGGATGAGAAAGAAATCTGGCCCCTGTTGAATTAATTTTGTGTTCTTTCAACAGGTGATGGAACGCAGCTGAGAGGTAAGGCGACAAGGTGGCTTATCTAACATGCTAAACTCAGGTATCCAGAGCTCTTACGGCTGCCCGCACGCAGCCGAAATTAGTGGGGGCAGTCCCGGGCTGTAAAGCATAGTTTGAGGATACACCAGATTGAGGGGCAGAGCCACGGGTCGGGGTCTCCAGAAGCGGGGAGGAGCCACCGGAGGATCTGGGCGCAGTTTCCTCTCTAAGTTCCGCCCCGAGAGCGCCGGCCCCGCCCCCGCCGTTCGCGCTCTGACCAGCCCGCAGAGTCAGCCCCCGACCCCGGGCCGCCTGGGCCCCAGGGTTCCGCCGGCAATCTGGCCACCACCGCGTGGGTGAGTATGCGCATGGGTGTGCTGGGCTGCCGGGCAGCCCCACTCAGGGGAGCTTGGCCGCGCGGTCCGGCCTCTGCAGGGCCGGGCCCCACGCTCTGGGAGTCCTGGTGCCTGCCCTGCTATCGCACACACTCTGTTTCCCAGGAACTGCTGCTGTCTGGACTTGCCGAGCTGGCCCCCTTCTTCTCCCTCCCCAGCATGGGGCCGGGTGTGCAGGGGTTGAGCTTTCCCTTCTTTATTCCATGGGGCCTCCTGGTCAGGAGCCCTAGGTGGGGAGGATGGGGCCCCAGGGTTGGAACCCCATAGACTAGTTTTGAATGGCAGCGCTGCCATTTATTAGCCTTGGCCTTGAGTGTTTTGAACCTCCCTGAGCCTCAGTTTCCTCATCTGTAAAATGGAAATATACAGGCTGTAGCACCTACCTCATAGAATTATGGTGAGGATTAAAAGAGACAATGTGTATCAAGTACAGAGCAGGGAGCCTAGTATTCCGTAGGCACTCAGTAAATGTGGGTTCAGACTCCAGGCTGAGAACATCTCTAGGGACTTTGGAGCTGAGGTAGCTCCAAAGAAAGCGATTTTCAGCTAAGTAGTACCTGTGAGGAATGTAGAGCTGTCTGCAGACTGAACAATTGCCCTTCAGCTCCACCGTGAGGTGTGGAGTAGAATGACCAAGTTGGAAGGACCTTAGAGGTAATCTAAACCCTGTGATTCCCATGTTGCCGAACTGTGGAAACAGATCTAGAGTGGTTAAGTGGCTTGCCAAAGGTCACACAGCTAAATGGGAGGCCAGGCATACCTCCAAGAATTGGAATGGACTGTCCCTTGAACCTCCTCCTCAACTCCTGATTTGGGCAGTGCCTCTTCATTCCCTGAAGATCTAGTTTTCAATTTGGGAATCCTAGTGGTTCCTCAGAGATCTAGAGCTGCAAGCTTCAGGGACGGATGTTGGGAGGGAAGACTAGTGCTACTGCAACTTCAGAGTCTAGTTTTGGGCTGAGTGAGCAAGATGTTCCCCATCTAGGGCCTTAAGGGACTCAGAGTCCATTTAGGGATGATCCAGGGAATGTTTTTTTTTTTCCTGGGAGGGTCACCAGAGCCACTTCCAGCTCCCTGGGGAGATCCCTGATGCTCCTAAAAGGGAGAGAGGAACTTGAGCAATTGGAGCAGGCTGCCTGATCAGGCCTGGCAGCTGGGGGAAAATGGGTGAGAATGTGGAGGCGTAGCCACCTGGCTCGTTCTGGAATGCCAGGATGCCAACCTAACTGAGATCAAGGTTCTTTTTGAGGGTGGGACTAAAGGGAGAGTCTTGTGGGTGGGGCCAGGAAGAGTTGGGACTTGATTTGACAAGGCCTTTGAGCCCAGAAGGGTGTATTCTTTATGTGTCTGGAGCCAGCCCTAGCTTGGCAACAAGCAGCCAGCATTCCAGGGATGGCTTTCTCTCCAACTCAGCATAGGGCTTTGAGGAAGAACCTTTCTCTCTCTCTGAGTGTCTTGGTTTCTCTGTCTTTACAATGGGAATAGGGCTAACTGCCTCATCTATGTAGAATTTGGTTTTTCCTTTTTTTCCTCCTGTGAACAGGCGCCTCTTCTGCCTCTCTCACTCCAGTCCTAACCTGACCTTTCTGTCTCAAGCTCAGACCCAGAGAGGAAGGGGTCAAGGAAGGCCAGAGTTGCAGTGTGTAACTTTTTGTGGGTCCCACATGTATCTCTTTGTTATGTGATCCTGAGAAGATTCCTGCCCTAACTTTCCCTTCTGTACACTGTGGGGAGCTGAGCTAGGATTGTTGGTATACACTTATTTGTTATAGTTCCTGACCTTAGCTACCCTTATCTAAGGGGGAAATCACAGTCCCTAGGAACCCTCATCTGTTCACAGGAGGGTGGTGTGGACAGCCCCCTGGGCACTGGGGAGCCTCCAGAAGCTGACCAAGCAGCTCTCTCCAGCAAACAGCAAGCCCAGTCTAGCACCAGACCTGATTCTGCAAAGCCTTTCATTCTCCGGGCACGTGAGAGAGCAGGTTGGGACAAGCAGAGGGCTCGGGGTTCTGTCAGCTTCCATGGAATCCCTGCCGCTGTGGACTGCGGTGCAGGCACACAGAGCACACAGAGCCTGGGAAGGGACTGAAGGTGTGGGAGGGCCCTGGGCCAGTGGGGAAGCAATGAGAGCTGATGACAGGCCTTGAAGCCTGGAGGCTGGGCCTGAGGCTCAAAGACCTGGGGGAGGAGATGGGCCATTCCATCCACTGGTAGGTTTTAGGGTTGGTTCTTGAAATAAGTAGAGATACTTAAAGCAACTTCTCTAGTCCTAGGCCTGTCAAGCTAGGCAGAGAGGAGTGAGGAGAAGCTCTCCCAATCCATTCAAGCTTTATCCTAGCACAGATTTGGTTCATTGTCTTCCCGCTGAAATTGAGGTGGAATGTTGTCTTTCAATTCTGAGTCAGTCTTCCTCATCCAGGGCAGGAGCTATCCAAGTTTAGGCAACTTCCTCCTCATACTCCCCACCCCATGGCACACAGCTAATTTTAGGACTGAGCACAAGGGCTGACTTCATCACTGAGTCCCAGCCTTGCTGCCTGGGGCCCTGACAGCATGCCACTCCATCCCCAGGTCTGACAAGATGTACCAGGTCCCACTGCCACTGGATCGGGATGGGACCTTGGTACGGCTCCGCTTCACCGTGGTGGCCCTGGTCACAGTCTGCTGTCCACTTGTCGCCTTCCTCTTCTGCATCCTCTGGTCCCTGCTCTTCCACTTCAAGGAGACAACGGCCACACACTGTGGGGTAGGGCATGGGGACACTGATACCTCATATTCAGGCCGATCTGGATCTTCTTTAGATCTTGAATATCTTTTAACAAGATTAGCCAGCTCTCCATTGGGGCCTATCAAACATATGGGGCTGCTGGGGGGCTGCCTGCAAATTGAAATCTCAAGGGTTAGTCTCCCTCCGCCTTCTGTGAGGTTCTGGAGGCTGGAGTCACTGAAGTGTAATATAGAGTCAGTAAATGAATTATGACAGAGTTTGACACATGTCCCACCCCATTTACTTTGATATCCTAGAGAAAGTAGTCTCACATCTTTCTTCCTGCCCCACGCCCCATATCCCTGTCCAGAGGGCAGACCTAGAATCAAATCCTTACTTCATAGAAGAGCAGATTCTGGAACCCCAGGGTTTTCTGAGAAGTGGAGAGAGAACAGGATTGGGCTAGCGAGTATTTTGGGCCTCTTAATGTACCACTATGGGCTTCTGCCTGTCTGTAGGAATGTAATTCAGTATACGTGTGTGTGATTGTGAGGGTCATGACTGTTTGAGTGGGTTGTATGTGAGAGAGACTATATCTGTGCCTGTCTGTATGGAGATCTGATTATGTAATAGTGTATGTGTCTTGGGGTGAGTCCCATGGCCTCTAAGGTTCCATAGATGTCTGTGTACCCTCTGGACAGGGATATGGGGCGCGGGGCCAGGAAGAAAGATGTAAGACTACTTTCTCTAGGATATCAAAGTAAATGGGGTGGGACATGTGTCAAACTCTGTTATACTTGTAATTCATTTACTGACTCTTTATTACCTGAGACAGAGACCCAGCCTCAGTTTCCTCATGTCTGAAATATAATGGATTAGCTGGGCATGGGGGTGTGCACCTGTAGTCCTAGCTCCTTGGGAGCCTGAGGTGGGAGGATTGCTTGAGCCTAGAAGTCTGAGGCTGCAGCGAGCTATGGTTGTCTGACTGTACTTCAGCCTGGTGACAGTGAGACTCCCATCTCCAAAAAATAAAATAGGGTTGATAATTCCTGTCCTGCTCCTTCCCAGGTCTAGTGTAGAGCTCTAGGTAAAGAAGGATGGGAAGGTAGTTTAGGGAGGATGATGAAGTGTGAGGAGCAGACGAAGGAGGAGGCGGAAGAGACTGTCAGGTTGGAAGGCAGGGCAGGAAATGAACTTAGCCTAGGGGCTGTAGATGGAGAAGAGGCAGGTTCTGCATATGCATCTTTGGGGTCCCTCAGAGTTCTGAAGGCCCCAGCCAGCTGGATCTCCCCTTCATGTAAAGAGCATCTGCTTCAGAGAAATGACTAGGATTAGCAGTGTGGTCTAGCTGCGAGTATGGGGTGGAGCCTCACTTCTTTTCTTTATGTGACTGGAGTTTCTGCTCCTCCTGATTTGTCAGTGGGTAGACATGGGTGTTGAGGTATGGACACCCAATCTGATGAGACCTGGGGCTGGGAGCTATTAGAAAGAACTGAAAGAAAAGGGCGAACAGGTAATCTGAAGGGAAGGATTACCCTTTCCTGACCTAGTGCTTATCTCAGATAATGCATCAGATGTTCCTGTTACGCTAGCCACTCCTGATCATCCTGCAAAACCCTGCCCAGCTAGCTCTAAAATGTCTTCCCTATCCTACTTGTGGCTAACTTAATCACTGTCTCCTCTGGGTGCCCACAGTTCCCTGTGTTATCTATCACATAATATTTGTATCTGTCTTCCCCACCAGATGGGAATCTCCTTGAGGGTGGGCACTGCATTTGAGTGAGAAAGTATTTGGGGTTTTTTTTGGTTTGTTTTAGAGGCAGGGTCTCATTCTGTCGCCCAGGCCAGAGTGCAGTGGCATATCATAGCTCACTGCAGCCTCAAACTCCTGGGATCAAGCAGTCTTCCTAACCTCAGCCTCCTGAGTAGCTAGGACTACAGGTGTGAGCCACCACACCCAGCTTAATTAAAAAAAAAAAAAATTGTGGAGATGGGGTCTCGCCATGTTGCCTAGGCTGGAGTGCAGTGGCATGATCATAGCTCACTGCAGCCTCAACCACCAGGGAACAAGTAATCCTCCTGCCTCAGCCTCCTGAGTAGCTAGGACAATAGGTATGCACAACCATGCTCAGCTAATTTTTGTGTATGTGTGTGGAGATGGGGTCTCACACTGTTGCCCAGGCTGGTCTTGAACTCCTGACCTCAAGCAATCCTCCCAAAGCACTGAGATTATAGGCATGAGCCACTGTGCCTGGCCAGAAAGTGTTGGTTGAATAAATTATTAGGACTCTCTAGCCCAGTGCCCTGGGGAAAGGAAGGCATGGTATAAGTCAATCATAGTCCAAGCAAAATTATAGTATTTGTATGGCATATGGAGTTAAACAGTCTAGGCTATTTGCTCTGCCCCTTGTGGCTGACTCCAAGGGCTAATGGCATCAATAGCCTTGGTTTATTAGCTAGGTTACTACATACCTTGCATGCCTATTACCTGCTCTTGGTATACCAGTTAGGGAATTAAGACATAGATAGTTGCTGGAGTACTTGGTCCCTCTGGAGCAGTACTAGGTCTGTGACCCTGAGGGTATGTTGTCCCCACTCCCTGAGACTAGGGTGTTGGTTCCACCTTGGAATTTTTATATTTGCTCTGCATTTCCTACTCAGAGTATCTCAGAAATGGCCAGCCCTAGGAATAAAAGAAGCAAGCCAGTCCATCATATCTATAATTGATTACTTTGCCTCTGCTCACAGATCCCCAGTGATGGGGAGCTTCCTTCCTCCCCAGGTAGCCTGTTCTAAGGAAGCTTAATAACTAGTAATTAGCCTTTTTCTTTTCTTTTTTTTTTTTACTGAGACAGAGTCTCACTCTGTTGCCCAGGCTTGAGTGCAGTGGCATGATTTCGGCTCACTGCAGCCTCCACCTCTTGGGTTCAAGTGATTCTCCTGTCTCAGCCTCCCGAGTAGCTGGGATTACAGGCACCCGCCACCACACCTGGCTATTTTTGTATTTTTGGTATTGATGGGGTTTCACCATGTTGGCCAGGCTGGTCTCAAACTCCTGACCTCAGGTGATCCACCTGCCTTGGCCTCCCAAAGTGCTAGGATTAAAGGCGCGAGCCACCGTGCTCAGCCTCTTTTTTTTTTTTTCTTTTCTTTTCTTTTCTTTCTTTCTTTTTTTAAAGAGAGATAGGGTCTCACTATGTTGCCCAGGCTGGTCTTGAACTCCAGAGCTCAAGTGATCCTCCTGCCTCAGCCTTCCAGAGTGCTAGGATTACAGGCTTGAGCCACTGTGCCTAGCCCAAGCTTTTTCTTTCTTTCTTTCTTTCTTTTTTTTTTTTTTTTGAGGCAGGGTCTTGCTCTGTTGCCCAGGCTGGAGTGCAGTGGCACGATCTCAGCTCACTGCAACCTCTGCCTCCTGGGTTCAAACCATTCTTATGCCTCAGCCTCCAGAGTAGCTGAGATTACAGGTATGCAGCACCACACCCGGCTCATTTTTTGTATTTTTAGTAAAGACGGGGTTTCACTATCTTGGCCAGGCTGAGGCTTTTACTTATAGTGAGTATGTACCTACTTTCCCATGAGTCTCTGCCTTGGCCCTGGCTCTTCTTTGATAGCTGTAGAACTATTCTCTCCTCATGGCTTTAGGTCAGCCCTGCAGAGACAAGAAGACAGTAATGAGGGGCCTCGAGTCTATCTTCTTTTTTTTTTTTTTCCTCCAGACAGAGTCTTGCTCTGTCACCCAGGCTGGAGTGCAATGGCATGATCTCGGCTCACTGCAACCTTCTCTCAGGTTCAAGAGATTCTCCTGTTTCAGGCTCCCGAGTAGCTGGGATTACAGGTGCATGCCATCATGCCTGGCTAACTTTTTGTATTTTAGTAGAGACGGGGTTTCACTGTGTTACCCAGGCTGGTCTTGAACTCCTGAGCTCAGGCAATCCAGTTCCTTCAGGCAACCTTCCCAGGACATGGTTTCTAGGCTCTTCCCTATCCTGAATGTACCCTTGAGCTTGACTCAGTTTGTCACTATTCTCTACCGGGCCTTGATTTGGGTGTAGGACTCTAGGTGGCCTGGGCAGTACAGGCAAAAGCAGGACTATTAATTCTTTTTTTTTTTTTTTTGAGACGGAGTCTTGCTCTGTCACCCAGGCTGGAGTGCAGTGGCCGGATCTCAGCTCACTGCAAGCTCCGCCTCCCAGGTTTACGCCATTCTCCTGCCTCAGCCTCCCGAGTAGTTGAGACTACAGGCACCCGCCACCTCGCCCGGCTAGTTTTTTTGTATTTTTTAGTAGAGACGGGGTTTCACCGGGTTAGCCAGGATGGTCTCGATCTCCTGACCTTGTGATCCGCCCGTCTCGGCCTCCCAAAGTGCCGGGATTACAGGCTTGAGCCACCGCGCCCGGCCTCAGGACTATTCATTCTTATTCCTTTCTGTTAGACCTCTGTTGATGCAGTCTGAGCTGCCATTAGCTGTTTCTGCACAGGTGCAGGCTGAACATTTCTATCTCATATTTAGGCTTGTCGAGATCTCTTTTGTATCCTGCTTCTATCATCATAGGATTTAGCCATTTCTCCAGTGAGGCCCAACAAGCCTTCTCAGTCCTGCTCTAACAGAAAAGGGCCAGATCCCTCTTTGCTTTCTCTCTTTACCTTATTGGAAACCTGCCTGCGTCCCTGGACACAACTCTCGGAAAGGTCCCTGCCCCCATCACTGGCAAAGAAGCTACTGCCAGCTGACCTCAGCCACTATCACATCTTACCTTTGCACAGTGTTCTAGGATTTATGACATATGCTTGTTGATCCTGGGAAGGATGTGTGCCTGGGCAGGCGTGGAGAATTGAGTACTGTGGGCAGGAGGGCAGGCCCTGAGGAGCAGGGGGTGGGACCCTCCAGTCTTAGAATAGTCCCAGTCTGGCTACAACCTTCAACCCAAGACCCAGATTCTTCAGCACCGAGTGTGAGTGTTGCTTCGTGAGGCCCCCACCCCGACCCCATTCCTGGGTCTCCTTAGTGGAGGGAAGTATGAGTCCCAAGGGGAGATAGGGTCCTAGGCCTTTTAATATTAAGCCATCTCCGTCTGCCCCAGCTTGATCCAGAGGGAAGCCCAGCTTGAGGGGTCAAAGTGGTTGGGCAGTGGGGTTGTGAGGGGGAGTTGTCTGCCAGGAGGGGGAAGGGATTGGAAGAAGCTCAGTTCCCTGGGTCTGGGTCTGATCTGGACAGAGGCCTCCTGGGTCTGGCCCAGGACTTCAGGCTGAAGCTCAGCAGAGAAGGTTTCCATGACCCTCAGATTCCCCCAAATCTTGGATTGGGTGACATTGTGTCTCCTCAGATAGGGAGGAGATGTAGGTCTGGGCCTCCACAGGGACCTGGTATTTTAGGTTCAGGGTACCACTGGCCTGAGGCTTGGATCATTCAGAGCCTGGGGGTGGGATGGCTGGCAGCCTGTGTCCCCATTGAAATAGGTTCTGGGGCACTCCCTCTGTTCCTAGTTGAACTTGGGCAAGGAGCAGGAATGTGGTCAGACAGGGTCAGTAGGAGGGCTTTGGCCTTTCTGAGCCAACGGCCCTTTGTTAGCTGGCCTGAAAGAAGTCTTGACTTAGAACCTGAAGCTGTCAGGTGGCAAGAGGCCTTAGTCCTGGTGTTTGATCCTGGCATAGTTCTGGGCCTCAGTCTCCCCTTCTGTGGAATGAGAATAATAACCTTTCTACCTCTGACCCTTCTCCTGAGTGGCTATGAGGGTTGTGAGAGTGAAGTGGGCCACCAGAGCTCCCTGTCCAAGCCACCGGGAGCCTCTCTTCTGTAGGCTCTTCAAGAGGTGGACCTAGAGTATCAGTGTGCCAAGGGGATTCCTAAGCTCTGACCCTGCCTGTCTCTGCTGCTCCTGTCCCATCTCCCTCTGTTTCTTCTCCTCTGCACTGTCTTCCTTTTTCCCTTAGGCCTTTTCTACCCTTTCTGCTCTGGCTTTTCCTTATACTCTAAGGAGCCATCTCTGGAAAAGGCCCCACTTTCCTAGGCCCAGGTATCCCACCAGGCCCCAAGTTGTATCCCTCGTGCTGCTTAGGCCTCGCCCTACAGGATGTTCTCTGCGGCCTCCCAGCCTTTGGACCCCGATGGGACCTTGTTCCGGCTTCGCTTCACGGCCATGGTCTGGTGGGTCATCACTTTTCCTGTGTTCGGCTTCTTCTTCTGCATCATCTGGTCCCTGGTGTTCCACTTTGAGTACACAGTGGCCACTGACTGTGGGGTGAGTGCCAGCTCCCCAGCCCCTGGGTCAGGACCAGGTCAGGAGGTGGCAGTTAGGGTAGAATTAGATAGTGGAGAGCAAGTGGAGGGTCAGAGAGAGGGAAAAGGACAAGGGGATGGGGAAGGGTAGGTAAGTCAGAGTCAGAGAGAATTCATGGGGGGAGACTCAGACAGAATAGAATCACAGTCCTCCCTGAGTTGGAAGATGATGATAGAAATACAAGGGAGATGCCGGGCGCAGTGGCTCACACCTGTAATCTCAGCACCTTGGGAGGGCGAAGCCAGTGGATCGCTTGAGTTCAGTTCGAGACCAGCCTGGGCAACATGGTGAAACCCCATCTGTATAAAAAAATGCAAAAAAATTAGCTGGGTGCCCTGGCATGCCCCTGTAGTCCCAGCTACTTGGGAGGCTAAGGCAGGAGAATTGCTTGAGGCTGGGAAGTGGATGTTTCAGTGAGCTGAGATCACGCCATTATAGTCCAGCCTGGGTGACAGCAGTAAAACCCTGTCTCAAAAACAAAACAAAACAAAAAAAACCAGCAGGCTCTACACCGTGGCTCATGCCTATAATCCCAGCACTTTGGGAGGCCAAGGCAGGAGGATCACCTGAGGTCAGGAGTTTGAGACCAGTGTGGCCAACATGGTGAAACCCTGTCTCTACTAAAAAAATACAAAAAAATTAGCTGGGCATGGTGATGTGTGCCTGTAATCCCAGCTACTCAGGAGGCTTGAGGCAAGAGAATTGCTTGAACCCTGGAGGCGGAGGTTGCAGTGAGCCGAGATTGTGCCAAAAAAACAAAAAACAATAATAGTGCAAGGGAGTGGGGGGTTAGAGGGAGGTGATGGGGGAAGGGAAGGGTTTGGAGTGGGCAGGAGAGATCATGAGAGGAAGGAGACAGATTGGAAAGGAAGCCAGGACTGAGGAGGTAAAGTGAGACCAGAGGATGGGAGATGTAACAAGTGGCTTTGGCCCAGACTCAGGGACTGACCTTGGAGGATCCATCCTCAGCTCTGATCTGGATCCTCAAGCTTTGTTTTTCCGACTGGCAGCCCCGGGCCCCACAACCTGTGTCCACACAGGATCTGCCAGCCAGAAACCTGGATGGACTTCTGTCTCCCAGAATCAGTCCACTAGGTCTTTCCTGGGGACCCAGGGATAAAGGTTCTGTGCTAGGGGCATGGAATTAGATATGGACTTGCCCTTAACATCTCACTGTTACGAGAGTCAGTCCTTAGACACAGACTGTCACAACACAGTGACCTGGGGTTCCTATTATGATAAAAAAGAGTACAGTGACTGTGGGGCTCAGAGGAGGCACTTCACCCAGCTTCGAAACTGGGGATCACTTTCTTCTTGGAGGAGGGGACATTGTTGCTCTGTGGTAAAGAAGGCTTTTTGTGAATGCCAGGCTGACAACTTTTGATATTATCCAGAGGGCAATTTTTATCAAGAGCTTTGGAAGGATTTTAGGCAGAAAAGGGACATGATCAGATTTGTGCTTTATGTATTTAATTATTTAGAGACAGGATCTCACTCTGTCTCCCAGGCTGGATTATAGTGACCTGATCTTGACTTATTGCAGCCTTGACCTCCTGGGCTCAGGTGATTCCTCACCTCAGCCTCAGCCTTGGGTAGCTGGGACTACAGGTGCATGCCACCATGCCTGGCTAATTTTTATATTTTTTGTAGAGATGCGGTTTTGCCATGTTATGTAGGCTGGAAGTTTGTGCTTTAGAAGACCATTCTAGCTTCTGAGTGGAGAACAGCTTTAAGGGCAGGGGCAAGACTAGGGTATAAGGAGGCTAGTGCAGTAGCTCATGCTACTGGGGGAACCAGAGCTAAGATGCATACTGTGAGGATAGAGAGGAGGGATGGAGTCCAGAGAGGTGTAGAAAGTGGGACTGACAGCAATTGGAGTTTTTGTGCAGTTGGCATGGGGCGGGGGACAGTAGGGTAGCTAGAGAAGGCATCTATAATGTGGGGGGACTTTTACCTGAGGCCAAAGGAATGAATCTCATGGTGAAATGTGAGGTGCTGTGAAAGGGGATTTTGGGGAACCCTGTCTTTATACCATATGAGTTTCTGATCTACTGTCCTATCAGAAAGGGCTTATCCTCCTGTCTCTCAGTACTCTTAGCTCTGGGCACATGGGGAAGTTTGGGGTGAGCTGTGTACCTGGTTTTTCATAGCTCCTGATGTTGCTTGTTGCTGGTGCAGTCGGTGAGTGGGGAACTTGTGTGCTGGGAATGGGGCTGGGGGTAGGAGTACATGTACCTGATTATATGTATGTGTCTGTGTGTATGTGTGCGTGTGTGTGTATGTGATGGAAGAGACAGTCCTGGCTCTTAGAATCCCACCCCCATCCCTAATCTGAGAGAAGCTCATTAAGACAGGACCAGCAGCCACAATGCCCTAACTCTCATTTCCTTCTGAGGCCTTCCCCAAACCCTGTATTGTTTCTCCCCAATACCCATTCCCAACAGTGGTCAGGGTTCAGGGCCCTTGAATCCTTTAGGCTCTCCCAGTCAAGCTTTAAATGGTGGTCCTGTTTTCCTTATAGTTGAGATTGGGGAGTAGTTTTCAGAATTAATATTCCAGGAAGCAGAGGCAACACTCTGACTAACCCAACTCAGAGTAACTCAACACAGAAAAATCTAGTAAGGAAACTTGGAGGTTCCTGCCTCTCACCCATAAGCAGACCTTCCCATGCTCTGTGGCCATGTAGGTCACAGCGTTTTTGCATTCTTTACAGGAAATTTTGTCTTCTGAAAACCATCACTTATTGTACTTACTGCATGCCAGATACTGCGGATGTTTTATACATGTTATATTTATAATTCATATGGCTGGGCATGTTGGCTCACACCTGTAATCCCAGCACCTTGGCAGGCGAATCACTTAGTCAGGAGATCAAGACCAGCCTAGCCAACATGGTGAAACCCCATCTCTACTAAAAATACAAAAATTAGAGGCCGGGTGCCTGTAATCCCAGCTACTCAGGAGGCTGAGGCAGGAGAATTGCTTGAACCTGGGAGGTGGAGTTTGCAGTGAGTTGAGGCCACACCACTGCACTCCAGCCTGGGCAACAAGAGTGAAACTCCATGTCAAAAAAAAAAAGTTAGCTGGGAGTGGTGGCACCTCTAGTCCTAGCTACTTGGCAGGCTGAGGCACGAGAATCGCTTGAACCTGGGAGGTGGAGGTTGCAATGAGCCGAGATTACGCCAGTGTACTCCAGCCTGGGCAACAGAGCGAGACCCTGTCTCAAAAAAATAAATAAATAAAGAGAATTCATAAACACCCTGCAAGGTAGGTGGTGTTATATCCATTTTACCAATGAGGAAATTGGAGCTCAGAGAGGTGAAGTGACTTGCTCAAGGTCACCCAGCTAATAAAGGCAGAGCTGGGGTGCAGACTCAGCTTTGTGCAGTTCCTGAGCCTCTACGCTGCCCCCTCACATTACTCAGAGTGCATGTCTGAGCCTGGTCTCAAGCTATGATATCTTAAGCTATGGCTTTGAGGCCAGCATCTTCTCTCCCAGAGCTCTGCATTTAGCTTCCTCTGACAGTGCAGAGGGGAATCCATCTCCTTTTTTGTGGAGGCTGTGAAGCCCCCTGTCTAGTCTTGCCCCAGGCCTACCTGTGGGTTGCCCTGTGAGCTGCCTGCAGCATTGCTCACCTTCTCAGCAGTCTAGCATCTCGTTGAAAGAAAGGAATGATGGTCCTTCAGAACTCCACTTCCAAAGACTGTCCCTCCATAGTTAGAGCAAGTTCATTCCCTTGCTGTGTTACTGGGCTCTGGCACTGTGCTGGCCCTCTTTGGAGGTCTGCAAAAGTGCACAGAAAGTGTGGGCAATGGACTAGACATTTCCACAGTTTGGGAATCTTTTAAAAATGCATATTCTTGCTGGGCATGGTAGCTCACGCCTGTAATCCCAGCACTTTGGGAGGCCGAGGCAGGCGGATCACCGGTCAGGAGTTCGAGACCAGCCTGCCCAACATGGTGAAACCCCATCTCTACTAAAAACACAACATTACCTGGGCGTGGCAGCAGCTGCCTGTAATCCCAGCTACTCAGGAGGCTGAGGCAGGATAATTGCTTAACCGCAGGAGGCAGAGGTTGCAGTGAGCCAAGATCGTGCCACTACACTCCAACCTGAGCAACAGAGCGAGACTCCATCTCAAAAAAAAAAAAAGCATATTCTGGCCTGGCGTGTTGGCTCATGCCTGTAATCCCAACACTTTGAGAGGCCGAGAGCCGTGGATTGTTTGAGTCCAGGAGTTCTAGACCAGCCTGGGCAACATGGCAAAACCCTGTTGCTACTAAAAAACAAAACAAAACAAAACAAAACAAAAAAACTCAAAAAATTAGCCAGGCATGGTGGTGGCTACTTGGGAGGCTAAGGTGGGAGAATTACCTGAGCCCAGGAAGTAGAGGCTATAGTGAGCTGAGATCATGCTATGGCACTCCAGCCTGGGCAACCGAAGTGAGACCCTGTGTCCAAAACAAAAACAAAAACAAAACGGCTGGGTACGGTGGCTCACGCCTGTAATCCCAGCACTTAGGGAGGCTGAGGAGGGCAGATCACGAGGTCAGGAGATCGAGACCATCCTGGCTAACACGGTGAAACCTCATCTCTACTAAAAATACAAAAAATTAGCCGGGCATGGTGGCAGGCGCCTGTAGTCCCAGCTACTCCGGAGGCTGAGGCAGGAGAATGGCGTAAACCCTGGAGGCGGAGGTTGCAGTGAGCTGAGATCACGCCACTGCACTGCAGCCTGGGTGACAGTGCGAGACTCCATCTCAAAACAAAACAAAACAAAAAACAGATTCTGGCCAGGTGAGGTGGCTCATGCCTGTAGTCCCAGCACTTTGGGAGGCCAAGGCAGATGGATAGCTTAAACCCAGGAGTTTGAGACCATCATGGGACACATGACGAAACCCTGTCTCTACAAAAATTAGCCTGCTACTCAGGAGGCTGAAGTGAGAGGATCTCCTGAGCCCAGGAGGTCAAGGCTGCAGTGAGTCATGATCATGCTACTGCACTCCAGCCTGGGTGACAGAATGAGACCCTGACTCAAAAAGGGAGAAAACAAAGTGAAAAAATTTAAAAATGCAGATCCTCAGGTTCCAAGCCTTCTGCAATTTCAAACAATTCCTCCAGTGAGGTGTATGGGTAATTAAAGTTTGTGAAGCACTGCTTTAGGCCCTGAAGTCTAAGAAAGCCTCTTCCCATCTTTGGCTTTCCTGTCCCTGTCTAAACCATTGTTCAGTCATCCTCCATCCTTTCACCTCTCAAACAAGGAAGACGCCAGTCCCTGCAGCTGTGTATTATCTCCTCCTTTTTCCTCAGCTTTAAGGACTGAGGCTTCAATAGGAGTTCCAGGCATTGAGAAAGATGGATGGTGGAGATGCACGAGAACATGGTCATTTCCTTAGACTACCCCAGGTTAGGAGCACCCATTTTCTTTTTTCTTTCTTTCTTCTTTCTTTCTTTCTCTCTCTTTCTTTCTTTCTTTTCTTTC
>NW_012104610.1:1544343-1557092 GCF_000951045.1 Mandrillus leucophaeus
GTCTTTAACTCCTGACCTCAGGTGATCCACCCATCTTGGCCTCCCAAAGTGCTGGGATTACAGGTGTGAGCCATCATGCCCAGCCCACCCACTTTCTTAATCATGATCAGAGCAGGGCTGCCATTCTACCACCTTGGCACACCTGCCTAGAGGAATCAATGGCGCTGGGAGCAGACTGAGCAACATCTTAGCTGACCAGTGAATCCAGCACTTTTCTAAGGAAGCTCAGATAGTCTGCGACTCATCCCTGTCCTCTAGAATGAATCTGAGGTCTTTGAACTCACCCAGGGTCTTAGTGGAGGCACAGCTCTGAGCTATGGGTGTAGGGCATCTGAACCCATCTTCACACTGACCAAACACAGGCAGGTTCCAGTCTGCAGGGGAGATGGAGAAGGTCCCACCATGCTCCTGCACAATCCCAGGATAGCTGGGGAATGAGAATCCAGCACTTTGGGCCTAGGACCTGGAAGGAGAGGTCCCTTGGGAGAGGTGTGGGGACATCTGAAGGAGGACTTCCTGGAAGGGGAGGGACTGGAGCAGAGGCCAGAGTGATTTTGTTAGATGGAGAGAAGGTTCTCCACATGGGCAGGGCTGGCAGAGGCAGATGCCCAGACAGGTCACAACTCTCTAGGTGCCCAATTACCTGCCCTCGGTGAGCTCGGCCATCGGCGGGGAGGTGCCCCAGCGCTACGTGTGGCGTTTCTGCATCGGCCTGCACTCGGCGCCTCGCTTCTTGGTGGCCTTCGCCTACTGGAACCACTACCTCAGCTGCGCCTCCCCGTGTTCCTGCTATCGCCCGCTCTGCCGCCTCAACTTCGGCCTCAATGTCGTGGAGAACCTTGCATTGCTAGTGCTCACTTACGTCTCCTCCTCCGAGGACTTCAGTGGGTGCCCGGATGAGGGAGGAGTGGGGAAGGGTTCCCTGAGGGGAGGGGCCTGCCCCTACCACATTCGGACCCTCCTACTTAGTGGTGTGGGCACTCCCTGCAATGTGGCTCCCAATCCTCTTTCTCTCTAGCCATCCACGAAAATGCTTTCATTGTGTTCATCGCCTCATCCCTCGGGCATATGCTCCTCACCTGTATTCTCTGGCGGTTGACCAAGAAGCACACAGTAAGTCAGGAGGTACGGTCTATCCCTAGCGGGGGCTCCAAGCAACCCAGAAGAAAATCAAGGACATCTGTCCTCAGGATTTGGGTAATGGTGAGGTGGGAACTAAGTTCTAATGGGAACCCTGGCAGAGGGGTGCTGGGGTTGGGGCTGGGGCTTGGTGACAAACTGAGGGTGGTTGGTCAGAATCTAGGACTATAGCACTGTGTTTGGGTAGTGTGGGAGACTGGAGAATAGAAGAGATGGAGGCTGCAAATGGGGATAGAATGAGGAGTTGCATCTAGGCGGCAGTGAGTTAGGAACAGTGTCAGGGGACTGTGGTCTGTCGTAATTTCAGCGCCCCACATGTGTATATGGGTTTCTTTCCCCACACAGTATTTGGAGGTGGGGGTTGGTGGGTGACTCCATGTAACTTTCATACTCCATCCCCCTGAAGTGGAAGGGGCAGGAATACCACTGCTCCTTGGCCCATCACTCCCCCAGAGGCAGGGACGTCAACATGTTCCTCATTCTTGCTGCCCCTGCCTGTGCTGCCTTCCATGACCACTAGTGGGAGCCAAGGGAGTTAAGGCCCAGCCCTTAGGAGCTAGGGCTGAGAGGGGAGCCCTAGCTCTCATCCCAGCAAGCTGCAGAGTGATCAGACAGCCCATTCCCTAGGATCGGAAGTCCTACAGCTGGAAACAGCGGCTCTTCGTCATCAACTTCGTCTCCTTCTTCTCGGCGCTGGCTGTCTACTTTCGGCACAACATGTATTGTGAGGCTGGAGGTGAGGTCAGGATAGGATCCACAGGCAGTCGTGAGTGGCTATGGGGCAGCAGTGATGTTTTTGATAATGGGCAATGGTCTTGGGGACTGACTGCCATTGTGTTCTCTGTGGCAGACTAATGGTGGTGTGATTTATCAGGAGGCCCCTGAGGGGGTAGCAGGAAGTTCATCATGCCCTGTTCCTTGTGTCCTCACAACAGTGTACACCATCTTTGCCATCCTGGAGTACACTGTTGTCCTAACCAACATGGCGTTCCACATGACGGCCTGGTGGGACTTCGGGAACAAGGAGCTGCTCATAACCTCTCAGCCTGAGGAAAAGCGATTCTGAACCCTTCAGTCCTGCTTGGGAGGAGGAAGCCCACTGCCCAGAAACAAGAAACAAGATACCATTCTGGCCTTCCCCACCCTACATCCTCTCTTGGCCTTACTGAAGATGGGGGAAGGGTAAGAAGGAAGGGCATAGGCCAAGGCTCACCCCAGTGCTGCTGGCTTCTCCTCTCCACCCCTCATATGGGCATGGGGTCCTCAAGCAACATCACCTTTACCTGAGAGGCCCCAAGAAGCTGAGCTGGCAGAGAGCTCCACCATTTGGTGCTAAAAAAACGTCCTGAGGTTCATGACCACCACCCACTTTCTGGCCTTTACGTAGTCATCTTTCACTGAGGTCAGGAGCCCCTGAGCAGTTGCTGCTCCCTGACAACCACAGCCATTTCTCTCCACGGGGTCATTCACAGGACTAATGTATTTCATGATCTACTGTGCACATCCAGGCCTGTGGCCACAGTCCCCTGCTAAAGCTGCTCAGGTGTTCTAGTCCTGACTTCACCTTTTTGATGTGGTGTGCGCCCTATGGTATGTACCCTTCCCTATCTGAGCCTCAGTGTGTCCATGTGTCTGATGGGGGATGGGTGGGCTGTATGATTTCCAAGGGCTCTACCAGTCAGTGGTTCTGATGTCATTGGGTGGAGGTGGTGTTTTGTACCTAAAGGATGACCTGCTCCAGAAACAGCACCAGCACACCATGTATTTTCTTCTCTCTTCTGAAAGTTCTGGCTTATAGACCCCTCCCCTCCTTTGCAAAGGTATGGGATAGAGGGGTCAGATGCAGATTTCTACTGTAAAATGGGCTCTCTGGTATCTCCTGTCTTCCCTACTGCTCCAAACCCTAAATTTTGGTTGTACGTTTTGTTTTAAAGGAAAATAAATTTTTTGGGGGGGCCAACAGTCGCTTAGGCTTGCCAGTCTTGGGGCTCATCTTGTTTGATAGGAACTGGGAGAGAAACAGGCTCGAGTGGGGAGGGAGTAAGTCCATGGCAGGGTATGACTCCTAGCAGCATCCCCCCAATCCCCCTTAGATCTGGAGTCTCCTAAGGCTGGTCTAAGCCTCTGTTTTGGTGAGCAGGAGTGACTGAGCTATCTGTAATGATTCTAGCACTGCAAGCTAGGATACCTGGAAGTCTTCAGTTGAGGCAGAGACCTGGGTTCAAACTCCAACTCCTGTTAAAGCACTGTCCTCTTGGTGATGTGAGGTACAGCTCTCAGATGCATGACTGTGAGAGCATCTGCCTTTAGGCTAATGGCTCTCAACCTCTCCCTTTCTGAGTCCTAAGATCAGGAAGTCTTTCCTCAAGTTTTGTGTCTGAGTCCACTATAGCATCTGTGACTGGGCCCCACAGCAAGACTGCCCCCTCCAAGGGAGCCTAGAGCTTTGTTAGGGAAATTGGGGGGTGAGGGGACCACAATGAAGCCTATTGTCTACTAGAAGAAACAAAAGGCTCCCAGTCTCTGGGGAGCCCTAGCCCATGCCCACCCGCTAATGCCCAGCACACAGGGAGGAGCCGGGGCCACTGGAGACAGGCGGTTTTATTGATGCTGATGGGGGTAGGAAAGGCCCCCAGAAGCATGGGGGCTGAGTCAGTCAGCAAATGCGTAAGGCCTGGGCACAGAGGAGCAGGTTAGGGCACATTCACCTTCTCAGGATTCTGTGGCTCCCTCACTGGAGAAGGGAGAGAGCATCTTGGGGGTGCAATTCCAAGAACAGCGAGGGCAGAGGTTAGAGATGGCTGAGAGCCCCTAACCTGAGGAGGCACCACAATAGGCAGCAACAACTGTGTGGAAAGCTAGATGAACTGGTCAGTAGCGGAAAATGGGAGGGGGCACTGGGTTGGCCTCTTGGGGAGGGGTCCAACCTTGGCTTGGATGAGCTCATGAGAATACCCGGTGTTCCCAAGCAGAGCGGGGCAGAGCCCAAAGCCCCTTTCTCTGCAGGCCTCCTTAAGGAGAAAAAGGCACTCAGAGAAAAAGGCATTCAGGGAGCCCCCTGGAAAGGGGTGCCAGAATTAGTCCTTAAGGCACAGCTGGGGCGGACAAGGCACCAAGGCACAACTGGTGGGGGAGGGCAGGGGCAGCCTCCAAGCCGAGTGCCAGGGTCACAAGAGGACGCAGGACCGTCCCCGCTTGATCGGAGTGGGGTTGAGCACAGCCCGGACAGCCTCGGCGAACACTTCCTTGACACCATCCTGTTGCAGGGCTGAGCATTCGAGGTAGCGCACAGCGTGGATCTGCTTGGCCAGTGCCTGGCCCTGCTGCGGTGTGATGGGCGCCTGGCCCTGCTCCTTGAGGCGCCGTAGAGTGTCAGGCTGGGCTCTCAGGTCCTTCTTGGTGCCCACCAGCAGGATGGGCACATCAGGGCAGTGGTGGCACACCTCTGGATGCCACTTGTGTCGCACGTTCTCATAGGAAGGCGGACTGGCAATGGAGAAACAGATGACAAAGACGTTGGTCTGAGGGTAGGAGAGTGTACGGAGGCGGTCATACTCCTCCTGGCCCGCAGTGTCCCACAGGTTCAGGTTCACTGTGCGCCCATCAACTGCGCTCTGCGCGCTGTAATTGTCGAACACGGTGGGGATGTACTCTTTGGGGAAAGCGTTAGTTGTGTAGCAGATGAGCAGGCACGTCTTGCCCACAGCCCCATCACCCACCACCACGCACTTGATGCTCTGCATCGTTGGTGCAGTTGCTGTAGTGGAGGCAGTGCCTCCTCTCTCTTCTGGACCTCTCTGGCTGCAGTGACCTGTGGACGGATGAAAGGGGACATTCTTGGTTAGGGAGGCCTCTGCCTACTGGGAAGAAAAGATAAGGGCACACAAAGGGAAACCGGCTCCTGTTCCCTTAACCTGACAATATCCCAAAGTCCCATCAAGACAGTCATCAGAAAGATACACAATGAAAGGCCCTGAGACCGAGCAAAGATGCAGTATAATGTGGTAGAAAGCACATAAGCTCTGGCGCCAGATAAACTAAGGTCAAATCTTGGTTTTGCATTTCCTAGCTGTGTAACCCTGAACAAATTGCTTAACCTCTCTATGCCTAAGTTTTCTTACCAGTAAAATGAGGATAAAATAATATCTACCTCATTGAGTCATTATAAGGATTATATAATACATGTAAAGCATTTAAAACAGTGCCTCATGCATAAGTATTAGCTTTTCTTTTTTTTTTTTTTAGACGGAGTCTCGCTCTGTCACCCAGGCTGGAGTGCAGTGGTGCGATGTCTGCTCACTGCAACCTCCGCCACCTGGGTTCACGCCATTCTGCCTCAGCCTCTCGAGTAGCTGGGACTACAGGCGCCCACCACCACACCCAGCTAATTTTTTGTATTTTTAGTAGAGATGGGGTTTTACCGAGTTAGCCAGACTGTGTCAAACTCCTGATGCCTTGTGATCCGCCCGCCTTGGTCTCCCAAAGTGCTGGGATTACAGGTGTGAGCCACCACGCCTGGCCAGTATTAGCTATTTTCCAGGCTATACAGACACAAAAGGAGAGTGCACAAATTTAGGGATCCACTAGATCCTCTACTAAATATGGACACTTTCCACCAGGAGACTGGAAAGGGTTCTGGCACAGGACAGCTGTTCCAGGTCACTCTGTGATGCAGCCATAGGTAGAACCTCTCTCAACTCAGGGCCCACCCTGCCCTCTCCAAACCTAGTATCTTGGCTACTGAGTACAAACCAAAAGGCACAGTAAGAAACCTGCTGAGTAAGGGGCTCAATTCTTCAGAGAGCTGCCCTATCCCAATCCAGGGTATTGTGGCAAGGGGGAAATTTGTTTTTTTTTTTTTTTTGAGATGGAGTTTCACTCTGTCGCCCAGGCTGGAGTGCAGTGGCGCGATCTCAGCTCACTGCAACCTTCACCTCCCAGGTTCAAGTGTCTCCTGCCTCAGCCTCCCGAGTGGCCGGGACTACAGGCACACGCCACTGCATCCGGCTAATTTTTATATTTTTAGTAGAAATGGAGTTTCGCCATGTTAGCCATGCTGGTCTCAAGCTCCTGACTTCAGGTGATCCACCTGCCTCGGGCTCCCAAAATGGTGGGATTACAGGTGTGAGCCACCACACCTGGCCACCCCATCATTCTTATAAGTACTGAAAACCCTATCTGGCCGTGCACACTCTGGTTGCCAATTCAGTACAGCAAATTCAATGCAAGGGATTACTGGAGATTCCGTTGAACCTGGGATTTGGACTGGGGTCTGGGTATGTTATGATGAATGAGGTAGAGGCTGAGGCTCCCAGACGTTAGTATCTTCTCTCAAGGTCCTTGGTGGGGTGGAGCAAATCTTTTTTTTTTGGAGATGGAGTCTCGCTCTGTTGCCCAGGCTGGAGTGCAGTGGCACAATCTTGGCTCACTGCAACCTCTGCCTCCTGGGTTCAAGTGATTCTCCTGCCTCACCTTCCTGAGTAGCTGGGATTATAGGCACCTGCCACCACGCCTGGCTAATTTTTGTATTTTTAGCAGAGATGGGGTTTCACCATGTTGGTCAGGTTGGTCTTGAACTCCTGACCTTGTGATCCGCCCGCCTTGGCCTCCTAAAGTGCTGGGATTACAGGCATGAGCCACCATGCCCGGCCTGGAGCAAATCTTTCAAGCCCAACTAGGAAGGATGAAGTCAAGAGTAAGACAAAAACTTGACTTTCCCCTCAATCTTCTGTCCATTTCCTGAGACCCTGGCATGTGCCTCTGAAAGATTTTAGAGCCTTCCAGACTCTTGGGTAGAAAATACCATCATTAAGAACATAGATGCTAGATTAAAACTGGCAGGGATTCTAATCACAGTTCCACCAACTAGTTATATGTGATCTTGGCAATATATTTGTTCCCCAAGCCTCAATTTTCTCATCTGTAAAATGGGGATAATCTTGCCTATTGCACTACAATTGCTCAGAATATGAAATGAGGCCAGGCACAGTGTAATCCTAGCACTTTGGGAGAACGAGGCAGGTAGATCAATTGAGCCCAGGAGTTTGAGACTAGCCTGGGCAACATCGCAAAACCGTGACTCTACAAAAAATGAAAAAATTATCAGGGTGTGGTGGTACACGCCTGTTGTCCCAGCTACTTGGGAGGCTGAGGTGGGAGCATCACTTGATTACAGAGTGGTCAAGCCTGCAGTGGGCTATGTTCATACCACTGCACTCCAGCCTGTGCGACAGAGCAAGACCCTGTCTCAAAAAAAAAAAAAAAAAAGTAAGAGTTAATAATGTATAGAAGGTGTCCAGCATGAGGTATGGCACATAGCAAGTGCCCAATAAATGGGCTGCTGTATTTATTAGTGGGGTAAGTATGAGGAGTCCCGGCTCCAGCCAACATCTGGTCACCTCTGCAGGTCATAGGGCCTTGGGGTGAGGAACTGCTTTTCTGAGTTCTGAAGCAAAGCTTCCAGAAACCCTGCGATTATTTACACTGCTATGGCAAGGGTCCTTCTCTCATCAGCTACTTTTTGGCCATGGGGGACTCTTGGTGGTCAATATGTGACTTCCTTTCCCTGACTGTCTCCCACAACCAGGGCCTGCTCCCTGAGAGGGGGCAGCCCTGTTTTAAACACAACCAAATCCCTGAGTATTCCTTATCCCTGGCTCCACCCAAGCACCATCACCACTAGCCCATTTTCTCCATTTCACTTGCTATACTGCAAGGCTGCACCCTGGTCTGGGAACCCCTTACCCCTGCAGCCTGAGCTGTCACCACTGGTTCAGAAGCTTCAAAAATCAATGACAAGTGGAGAAGAAAATCCCCACTGGGAAGTGGAAAAGAAACTTTTGTGGTATGGGGGATGCAAAGGACCCAGGGCTTGGTCCCAGCTCCCTCCCAGGGTACAGTTTCCCTTGGAATCAGCTGGGAAAGAAATGATTTCACTTTATGAAGTTGTGTCTCTGGTTCACATTAAAAAATATTTCCATCCTATTTGCATGAATGAGTGTGTGTGTGTGTGCGTGTGCACATGTATGTGCATGTAACCTCAGGACATTCAGCTAGAGACCCTCAGAGTGTGGGTCAGGGAAGGGCATAAGGACCCTCTAGGTCAGTGGAGAGTCGAATAGAGACTTCAGACTGGAAGTTGAGAGACCTAAGTTCTAACCCCAGTTGTGCTGACTCACTACAACCAAGCTTGAGGCATTCACGCACTACAACCAAGCTTGAGGCATTTACGCTTGCTGGGCCTCAGTTTTCCTATCCAGGAATTGGAGATTACAATGGTTGTTACAAGAGCACTAGGTAGATGAACTAAGACTTAAAGCTCCTTGGAGGCAGGTGGCATTACATGTGCCCAATGGATTATGTGGGAAGCCCTGACATTCAAAGCAGAACTCCTGGGCCTGCAATCTTCAGTTCCACACAGAGCAGGGGAGTGGGTGTTGACAGTCTGACTGAAAAGCCCAGCGCTGGGCTGGCCCAGGCAGGAAGACAAGGAGGGAACTCTGGCTGGCTGTCACAAGGCCCAAGAAACTGGAAGTACAGCTCTCTAAGGAGGTGGTTATCAACTAGCAATCAGTAAATTAGCTCTCAAAGGAGAGGGGAAAGGACAGGGTAGCTTCTGGGCTGGGAAGGGAACAAGGACTGACACTGGAAAAGGATGATGAGTATGGTACTGTCCAGAAACAAGCAGAGCAAAGGCAGTGTGGAATAGGGCCAAGAGTACTGGATACCTGACTCTGATGTCTTGAGTTTATCTGCTGACCTTGACCCTTGATTTAAAAAAAAAAAGCCCCCATATGGTATAAGCCTTTATAGATTGCATGTTGTTATGTCATTTGACCTTTATAACAACCTGTCAGTACTATTCCTATTTTACAGATGAGGAAACAAATTCAGAGCAGTAAAAGTAACTCTACATCACACAGCTAGTTAGTATGGCAGCCAGAACACAAACCCAGTTTTGTGACCCAAAGCCCTGTGTTTTCCACGGTGCATCTTACAGTCTTCAAGTTACCCCTTGCCAGCTAACTGTGTGACCTTGATCAGGTAAGTTACTGCCTTTCTTGGAGCCTCCGTTTCTTCATCTATACAGTAGAAGTAATAATAGTAGCCCTCCCAGCCTCACGGGCAGCATCAAGGAACCTGACCATGGGAATGAATACGCTTTGTAAACTGAAGTGTTGTGCACACAGGAGGTGACAGGAGCAAAGCATTTCATCCCAGAAGGCAGGAAGCACTGAGTATGCCTGTGTCTGTGGTGGGGGATCAGCCCAGTCCTCCCTACACAGGTCTAGTTCAGACCTTTATCCTCTCTCCCAAAACAACTCTTCTTTCTGAAATCCTTTGGCCTGAACTGGGTTGAATTAAGTTCCCATAGCCCATTTCAGGAGGGCATATGCTAAAAGGTAGAGTCTAAACTGCGCCAAATAGGAAGAAGGGATGTCAGCGCTGCAGGTGGCCAAACCAGGAGTGTGACCTACCTGGAGCGGGGTTCAACGATGACTTATTCACTAAGTGGCTTTTTTAAAAAAAATCATTAAGCCTAGCTCAGTGGTGCACCTGCAGTCCCAGCTACTAGGGAGGCTGAGCCCAGGAGTGAAGGGTTGTAGTGTGCTACACTAGTTAAGGTTATTGTCCTTGTGAGTAGCCACTGCACTCCAGCCTGAGCAACGCAGCAAGACCCCATGTCTCAAAAAAAAAAAAGTTATTTAGTAAATCAGTGGTTGCCGATCTGTTTTGATTTGTTTTTTCTTTTGGAGACAAAAGCCTGTTGCCCAGGCTGGAATACAGTGGTGCCATCACAGTTCACTTTAGTCTCAACCTCCCAGGCTCAAGGCATCCTACCTCAGCCTCCTGAGTAGCTGGGACTACAGGCAGGCACCACCACACATGGCTAATTTTTGTATTTTTTATTTATTTTTTGTTTGTTTGTAGAGACAGGGTCTTGCTATGTTGCCTAGGCTGGTCTTGAACTCCTGATCTCAAGTGATCCTCCTGACTAGGCCTCCCAAAGTACTGGGATTACAGGTGTGGGTCACCACGCCTGGCCAGATCTGTATGTTATTAGACAAATTACAATGACTTATTCTGGCTTTTTAGTCCCAATTCAGATCATGCCTGGTCCCTCATATTGTCATTTAGAGTTCTTCACAATTTGGTAAGGGGTATTAGAGTTATATAGACTTGGGTTTGAATCCTAGTTCTGCCTCTTACCAGTTCTGTGACCCTGAGCTTATGATGATTTGCCTCTCTAAGCTTCAATCTCCTTATCTTTCAAATGCAGCAGCAACGTATGGTACCTACCACATAGCAGTGTTACAAGGACTAAGTGCATTAATGTATAATATGTACACAATCTAGGTACTTTGCAAGTGTGAGTTCCCAGTTCCCTGTTCCAGAGGGATTTTCAATGTCCTCTGCAAACAAGTCAGGATCATTCTTGCCTCTGAACTTTTACTCTTGTTTTTCCCTCCGCTACTATTCCCTTTCCCTTCTCTAATCTTCCTTATTCCTTAAAGCCTAACTTAAGTTTCATAGTTCCATAAGGTTACTGAATTCTTCTTTGGCTATCCGTTGCATGGCCACCTGTCACCCAGGCTGGAGTGCAGTGTCTCGATCTCAGCTCACTGCAACCTCCACCTCCCAGGTTCAAGCGATTCTCCTGCCTCAGCTTCCTGAGTAACTGGGATTACATGCACGTGCCATCATGCCCAGCTAATTTTTGTATTTTTAGTAGAGACAGGGTTTCATCATGTTGGCCAGGCTGGTCTCGAACACCTGGCCTCAAGTGATCCACCTGCCTTGGCCTCTGAAAGTGCTGGGATTACAGGAGTGAGCCACCACATCCATGGCCCCCCTTTTAATCCTGCTTTGGCTCTGTGTGATTCTCCTTTTCCAACAGTCATACGTAAGTTTCCCAGCTGTGGATGCCCTTCAGTCTGAAGTCTTGGCTTCTCTGGACTAAATGACAAAAAAAAAACCTCTAAGTATAGGGCTAGGCACACAGGACTGTACAACCATTGCCTTTTGATCTGCTTGTGCCAGCACTCATTACTGAGATATGGAGACACCTCTCTGAAGCCCAGTATCGGACACTCCCTGCCCACCCCACAACAGACAATACTGCAATGCTGAATCTTATCGGACAGCAATGACAGGCAAAAGCTATGCCTGAAATAGGCAAAAACCTCTCTTCCCAGTACCAGCTTGACCTGGCTCTGGCAGGGAGTATAGCCCATGGGGTGCTAACCCTGTCTGAGTGTGGTCCCTGGAGCCTGGCTTGGGGTGTGGCCCAGGCAGGCCCAGAATGGGGGAGGGAAAGGAAGTAGCTTGATTGCCAGATCTCTGTGGCTGTTACAGCAGGGGAAGTGTCCCAACTGGGAGTGGGGGAGGGGAGGAACGGGCTCTTAAGAGATAGGCGAGTATGGAGGTGATGGGAACTTACCTCAGCCTTCTATAACCTGCCTCCCTAACATGGGGCTCCCTTTCTGCAGCCCTCCCTGAACCTCATTATAACTACAATCCATCTCTGGCCATTCCAATCCTGATCCTCTACAAAGGGGCCTCCATATTCTCTTCCCTAAAATACATCAAGTAGTAATATGGAACCATGCACCATTGCCGCCTCTTCGAGGAAAGCGTAAATTGTCCAAGTCAGAAGTGACTTATCCTATCCAAAGTCTGGCTGTCTCTCTCACAGGCATGGAGAGGCTGATGTGAATCTTATCTCTTGTTATTAGACTGGGAGTGTCTAGAGGGCAAGGTCCTGGTTGACTGGACCTTGCTGAGCACCCTAAGCTGAGCACAGCATGTAGTAGCTGTCAGTAAATAACTGAATGAACTCGATGCAATCATGTCTTTGCATGTGGGAGTTCCTCTTCCTGGAATGCAACTCACCCCCCTTCAGATCCTTCCTGTCCTTCAGGCCCAGTACTGTTCCCCAGCTTCTCCAGGACATCACAGCAACCCCCTCTCCTGCCTTACCTTTCCCAGCACTGACTGTACTCTTCATCGTGCTGAACTAACTGGATGCTTCAGGGGGAGGGTAGTCTGACCTTCTGTTTATTTCCAGAAACCCAGGGAAGGGCTGAGCAAAAGCTGTAGAATGACATACCCCTCCTCCCCCATCAATCCACAGACTCTGATGCTGGGAACAAGGAAGAACCTCTATGACCAGAAGACACAAGACAAAAGTAACCAACTTCTTTCTCACTCACCCTGAAGAGCTCCAAGTTGGGATAATAAACACATAAGCTATACTGTCTTGTCTTCAACTGGAAGGGTGAGAGGTGAAGCTGGCAGATCTAGCTCAGAGATGATGAGAAAGATGGGAAGGAAAAGTGGTCCTGACAGGCTACAGACTGGGAATATCTGAGAACCCTTGGTCAAAGACAAGGCAAGGGGCAGGGGCACTGTTGGAAAGACTTCTGAAGCTCTACAAGTTTGTTTGTTTGTTTGTTTTGAAGGGAGGAATAGAGGAGAGGTGATATAAAGAGGCTCAAAGGGGCTGCAGCTGGCTGCAGCTGGGCTGGGAGGAGGAAGCTGGGGGGACATGAGGTCAGTGTGGGGCTGGGACCAGGCCAAGGGCTGAGTCTCTTTCTTCCCTTTCTCCC
>NW_012104610.1:1557142-1558290 GCF_000951045.1 Mandrillus leucophaeus
GGTTACAGGTGCACGCCACCACACCCGGCTAATTTTCGTATTTTTAGTAGCCACAGGGTTTCACCTTGTTGGCCAGGCTGGTCTCGAACTACTGATCTCAGTTGTTCCGCCCGCCTCGGCCTCCCAAAGTGCTGGGATTACAGGTGTGAGCCACCATGCCCAGCCTACTTATATTTTTTAAAAAAGAAATTTAATAGGAACCACATAAGTAATTTAAAACTATCTAGTAATGACATTTCAAAAAAAGTGAAAAGAAACAAATGAAATGAATTTTAACAATATTTGGCTTAGCTCAACATAGCCAAAATATTATCTTTTTTTTGGAGATGGAGTCTCGCTCTGTCACCAGGCTGGAGTGCAGTGGCACAGTCTGGGCTCACTGCAACCTCCACCTCCTGGGTTCAAGTGATTCTCCTGCCTCAGCCTCCCAAGTAACTGGGATTACAGGCACGTGCCACCATGCCCGGCTAATTTTTGTATTTTTAGTGGAGATGGGTTTCACCATGTTGGCCAGGCTAGTCTTGAACTCCTGACCTCGTGGTCTGGCCGCCTCGGCCGCCCAAAGTGCTGGGATTACAGGCATGAGCCTCCGCGCCCGGCCTCAAAATATTATCTTTTAGCATGGTAATCAACATAAAAAATTATTGGTTATAAAAATTGACTGGATATTTTACATTCTTTTCTTGTACCAAGTCTTTGAAATGTGGTGTGTATTTTATACTTACAATATATCTCAATTTGACTGGACACATTTCAAGTGGTCAATAGCATGTGTAGCTGGTGGCTACTGTATCACCTTCGAAAACAGAGGCTTTATCAGATTCAGGCTGGTGAATGAGTATGTGGATGAAGTCTTTCTCAAAGATCCTTCTCTAGAAGCCTCCCCTGACCTGCCAGGCAGTGTTTGGGTCTCTCCTCCTCTTTGGTCCGGTCTCTGTAGCCCTTCAGACAAATTTCTCTCTGTGGAGGATGTGAGAGCAGGAGGGACAATGGGAAAATCTCATTCCCATCCATACTCCATTGGGACCACTTGGCATTGGGGTGCTTGGCATTTCATGAATAAAGAAAGGATTGTGAGCCCCATATATGACAGGATTCAGAGGAAGACCATACGCTAAAGCAGCCTCTATGACACCATTAAAAATTAT
>NW_012104610.1:1564710-1569221 GCF_000951045.1 Mandrillus leucophaeus
TACTTTGGGAGTCAAGGCAGGCAGATCACTTGAGATCAGGAGTTCGAAACCAGCCTGCCCAACATGGTGGAACCCCATCTCTACTAAAAATACAAAAATTAGCCGGGTGTGGTGGTGGGTGACTGTAATCCCAGCTACCCGGAAGGCTGAGGGAGAATCACTTGAACCCAGGAGGCAGAGGTTGCAGTGAGCAGAGATCATGCCATTGCATTCCAGCCTGGGCAACAGAGCAAGACTCTGTCTCAAAAAAAAAGAAAAGAAAAAAAAAATCCATGCTGGAGGACTCTCCACCTCTTGCCATTCATCCTTCAGCCCCTGGAGAGGATCCTGCACTGCAGCAGGGAAGGAAAGAAGAGTTGATGCCACCCACTAGGAAATGAGACAGTGGTAGCTGGGAAGTCTGAGGGGCAGTCCAGGACCCTTTCACTAAGTCCTAGTTCCCAATCTTCTTCCTTCATTGTCCCAGCACCCCAAGTGTTCCATAAAAGGTGAGCCTCAGCTGGGCACGTGGCTCACGTTTGTAATCCCAGCACTTTGGGAGGCTGAGGCTGGCGGATCACTTGAGGTCAGGAATTTGAGACCAGCCTGGCCAGCATGGTGAAACCCCATCTCTACTAAAAATACAAAAAAAATTAGCCGGGCCTAGTGGCACATGCCTGCAGTTCCAGCTACCTGGGAGGCTGATGCAGGAGAATGACTTGAACCTAGGAGGTGAAGGTTGCAGTGAGCCGAGATCGTGCCATTGCACTCCAGCCTGGGTGACAGGGCAAGACTCCATCTCAAAAAAAAAAAAAAAAGTGAGCCTCAGGACCAGGACGGCTCTGGCTGGGGGAGCCAAGGAAGCTGCCCCCTCCCCCACACAGCACAGAGGAAGGGTGCACACTGGCTTCCTCCTCCCCGCCTAGCAGCAGCTCAGCAGTCCCTGGGCCCCACCAAAGGCCTGTGAAGTGGCACTTCCTTTGCCTTTGCTAATTTCACATGAGGCTGTACAGAAGTGCCATCCTCCCAATCCTGGCACCCCCACCTGAAAATACCCACAGAGAGACCCAGGGCTACCCAGTCCCTTTAGCCCCGCCCAAGGCTTGAGGGGGTTTCCACAAGGGAAAATAACATCAGGGAGGAAACTCCGGCATCTATTTTCCACCATCAGTGAGGCAGAGCCGGAGCAGGAGACAGGGTACTCCATCTTACTACCCCCTGGCAAAATCCCCAACATTCTTTGCCTTCTTATCTCTCAAGCTCTAACAATCCTTGTGCTTGGAGAAAGGGCCACAGTTCTATCCCTGGACAGATACATATGTAGAGACTACTCAGACCTGTCAAATTGAGGCTGATAAGACATGAGGGCCCAGAGTGAGGGGCACTGCTATGAGTCTCTTGGGGGACGAAGAGTCAGAGCCATGATGTTCACTGTCCCCTTTGGAGGTACTGATATGCAACTCCTTAATGCTGAAATGGAGCCAAGAGAAACCAAGTTGACAAGGATTATATACAGTTGGTAGCAAATCTAGGACAAGGATCGGGTCTTCTAACCTCCATTCTTATGCTACTTCTACAAAGGAGAGAAGGTGAGGATTCTAACTCCAGCCTCAGAATGGACCAACCATCTCTTTAACCTCATTCAGGACAACCCCACCATAGTTTATTCCTTCAGAAAATGGACCAAAGGGTGGGTTGACTTACATGTGAGCCCTTTTTGCTTCTAAGTTCCCAGGCCCTCATGCCTAGCCCATCCTGGTGCATTCATGATTTAGAACTGACATTACTCAACAGTCAGCCACTCTGGCCCTGCCCTAGCTGAGAAGCTCCTCCTCTGGCCTCTAGCTCCTGGAGAGATGCCCTCCCCCCATATGAAATGAGGACAAAAGAGGAAGCTGGACCCTGGACAGGAAAACCAGTCTGATCTGGGGAGGTGGCCCAGGCTTTGTCTTTGGTTTCCCTCCTCAGCTCTTCTCACGGACCCCTACTGACCTCACTGCTAATGGGTCTACAATATATAGAAGGAGTCTTCAGTGTGGGCCTGAGCCCCCTTCTTCACGTCACAACCTTGACATGTTTAGCCAAGACTTTAGTGGCAGCCTCCTAGGTTGTAGCCACCACCTCCCTTCACCCCCCAATATTTTCCCATTAAAATCTCTCCTGCCCTGGTCACATTTTTTCCAACAATGCCTTTTTTGCAATTAGCTCAAACTTCCAATGGGACCAGATCTCACCTGGGAGAATCCCTGTCTCACCCATCTTGTCTTTACCATCAGAGCCCTGTGGGTTTGCTCAGTTACGCAGAATACTAAAGTGACTACTGGTTTGCCAGCCTAGAAATTGGGACTCCTGGGGTTTTTATTAAGCTGTGATGCTGGGAAAGTGCCTTGTATGCACATCCTTCTCTAAACTGGGCTTTTATGTAGGTCCCTGGGATTTCTTCCCACAGCCATACTTCTGTACCTCCAAGAAATGCAAAGAAAGACAGGTGGGTGGAAGGGAAGGACGGGAAGAAGAACAATTCATGGGAGAGGGACGACTGTGACATGGGAAGATGACAGAATGGGGAACAGGGAGAGCCCTTAAATTTAGCTGTAGCACTTAACTCCCCTCTACTTCTCTTTTTTTTCTTGTGGAGAGAAATGAATACAGATGACTGGAGAAGGTAGATAGAAGCAAGATCCTCAGCATGCACCCCAAAAGCTTGAGGAAGGAGCTCTAGAGTGGAAACAACAAGAGCTTCCATAGCCAGGATGGACTGAAGTTAAATTTGGGAGGAATTCCGGAGAAGGAATAGGGTCCTAGGTGAGATGGGGAATATTAAGGATGCCTGAAGGCAGAGGGGTCAGTAGAACTCCAGAGGGCTTCCTGGTCACTAAGGCCCTGATGCAGACCAGGGCATCTGGGTACCTGGCCTAGGCAGGCCCTGGAAGGCAGCAGGAAAGGAGCAGACACCTTTGCCTCAACCGCTTCTTAATTCAAAACTAAAACAGTTAAGTTCGAAGTTAGACCAGCTGCAGTCTTTCCTCCAGAATCCTGCCTTTGCCTCCTCCCTTTATTTCCATCACACCCAAGTTGGTCCCATTCTTTCCACCAGGTGATGCTGGAACTAGTAGGTAATGGAGTCAGGGACCTTCAGGCTGTCTCCCGGCTTCCAGGCCTGGCCCCTTGGTCAAGCACCACAGGTTGGGGTGATTTTGATTTCCCAGGGCCTCTCTTACCAGTCTTATTCCTGTGTTACCCTACCCTGACTGCTACAGACTGCTTCCTCCTGCCTAACCACAACCTCACTCACTGCAGGTTCCCTTCATTTTGCTGGTTTCCCCTTGGGCCCTCTCAAGGCTGAGGGCAGTTATTTTGTCTGTAAGAGATAAAGATGTAGACACACAGACACTCTTTCTCTCTCTCGCGCGCGCGCGCGCACACACACACACACTTTCCAGCTCTTTAATCCATCTCTATCACCGGGAGGCTGCAGTCTGCCTCTCCAAGCTAGGGAGGTTTGAAAAGACTCTGGAACTCACTAAGTCTTCAACAACAGATCCTGATTCCAAAGCTGGAGATAAGTGGGTGAGAGAGAAGGATACAGAGAGGGTGACAGGCTGAAGGTTCAAGAGGAATGAGGGGTGATGGAAAACGCAAGGAGGTGTAAGTGTGTGGGTGCCAGAGCTGGGAAGGGAAGGGATGGGGCAGGTTGCAGAGGACTGAGATGAACATGGGGCCGGGTAGGTGAAGAGAGGTCAAGGCCTAGGTATGACTGCATATTTGGAGGAAAAGAGACTGAAAGGGATGAGAAGAGAGTGATGGCGGATTTCTGGGTAGAAACTAAAGGCGTGGAGGGAGACGATAGGAGCATGTGTATAATTCAGGGACTAAGAATGAAGAGGAACACTAGGAGATGGTTCTCAATCGGCCCCAAAAGACACAACAAAAACTTGTCAGGGACTATCAGTACCTCTGAATGAGAGTCCTTCCACCTCCAGTCACAGGGCAAGACCAAGTTACTCCCAAAAGAGCAAGGCCAGGCTCTGGTCAGGTAGGAACAGCGTTCGCTCACTAAATACCTACTGCTTGGCGCCAGGTAAGGTTGGGACTCAGGAAAACAGGCATATAGAGAACAACTGGGATCGGCGGGGCTCCCCCAACCCTAACCCCGGTCCTCCTGAGTGCAGAGGGCCTTCGGGCTGCAGCCCGAGTGTGAGTCTGGATTAGCATGGATCTTCCAGGGAGAGAGCTTTCGGAGGCCCCAGACACCGCCCCTCTAACCCCGACAAGTGTCACAACTGCCAGAGCAGAGGGAGTGCCTTTTCCAGCTCAGAAGCCCTCTCCCCTCATGCACTTCTCAACACCCCCCGCAACTTCTGAGGACACCCCACCTGAGTCCTATCTCCCAGCTCTGAGCTTTTCCACTTTAGAGACACTTCTCTTGGAGCCCGGGACCCTCTGACCTCAGGGGTCCCTCTCGGCTCCCGAGAGGCGGTACAGCCGCCGGCAAGCCACCCTCGCCGAGCCTCCACCGGCTCGCAGTGGCC
>NW_012104610.1:1572866-1573800 GCF_000951045.1 Mandrillus leucophaeus
ATGGTCTCGATCTCCTGACCTCGTGATCCGCCCGTCTTGGCCTCCCAAAGTGCTGGGATTACAGGCTTGAGCCACCGCGCCCGGCCAAAAGTTTTTTTTTGTTGTTGTTTATTGTTCTTTTTTTTTTAGATGGGAATCTCACTATGTTGCCTAGGCTGTCCTGGAACTCCTGGACTCGAGTCATCCTCCCACCTCAGCCTTTCAAGTAGCTAGGACTACAGGCACACACCACCACATCCAGCTCCAGAGCAAATGTTTTTGACATGTGTTCCTAGAATTCCCTTCCCAGGACTTAAGAGCAGGAAAAATAATGGAGCTATGGACTCTCTCCCCTTCAACCAGAAAAGGTTCACTTTTATCTGATTTATTTGCTGGTATTCTGCATAAAGAGTTTAATTTTGTTTTTAAGTTTCCTGCAAAAAATATTTGAAAATCAATTTAAGGACATATGGTAAGAGTAGGGAGCACATTAGGTGCAGCAGATTGAAAGACTGGATTGGCAGCCTGGGATCAGACTGCATTTCCTGAGCCTGTAAGTGTCTTGGGCTTGTCTAGTCCTGGTTTAGGAAGGAGAACCTGACCCAGCCTCAAAGATCTCATGGTCTGATGAAGTACAGGACTTTGCATATGAAGCTATCAGAGGAGGAGGAAAGAGCTCAAGGCTGGGTTTTAGAAAACTTTAAGTCTGTCCTGGTGCAGTGGCTCACGCCTGTAATCCCAGCACTTTGGGAGGCTGATGCAGGCAGATCACGGGGTCAGGAGATCGAGACTATCCTGGCCAACACGGTGAAACCCCATCTCCACTAAAAATACAAAAATTAGCTGGGTGTGATGGTGCATGGCTGTAACCCCAGCTACTTGGGAGGCTGAGGCAGGAGAATCACTTGAACTAGGAGGCAGAGGTTGCAGTGAGCCAAAATCATGCCACTGCACT
>NW_012104610.1:1577250-1584869 GCF_000951045.1 Mandrillus leucophaeus
AGCCTCGCCCCCGGCCTAGTCCCGGGCTCGCCACTTTCCCCCTCCCAACTCGCTGCCCCTGCGGCCAGTAAGTCAGGCCTCCCAAGGTCTAGGTCTCTCTGCCTCCTCCTGGCCACCCCACCCCTGGAGGCCCTACTCTAGGCGGTAGGCGTTCCTCCTCTTCCCCCGATCCTGACCTCACCAGCCTCCGCGGGAAGATGCTGAGAAAGGCGCCCCTGGGCCTGGTGCCTTCAGCCAGCCCCAGGGATAGAGTGGTGGCCGAGGCTGGGGCAGTCCCCACCCCTGCCCTGAGCGCTGGGGGAGTGCGAGGTGGTGGTGATTCAGCAGTGGGAAGGCCCCAGACCCCTGGGGAAGGTGGGGAGACTCGTAGGGGAAGAGGCGCTGGCGTCAGCACCCAAGGGAAAGACAAGATCAGCAGAGGCGCAGGCGGAGCCGCGGGGCCCAAAAACAGGATGTCGAATCGTCGTTCAGCACCGTGCAGCTCCGCGCGGCGTGGCTCTGGGGAGGGGGCGGGGCGAACGGAGGACTTGGGGCTTCCCTCGCCCCCGCGCCCCCTGTTCTGCTGGGGCGCACCCAGGCCTGAGGTCCGGCTTGGGCCCTGGGGACCCGCGGGTGGGCGGGCTCATGGGCGCCCTCTGGTGCTTCAATTCCCTGGAGTTTTGACTTGAGAGTCAACGCCCGGAGCTTTGACTTGAGAATCCATGTCCTTCGTTCAGCACAAACTGTCTGAACGCCTACCACGTGGACAGAGCTCCGTGCTAGGTGCTGTGAAGAAACACGTTTAAGACAGGATCCCTGTCTTCCAGAAGCTTTTCAAATAAGAGGATTGATTCCAGGAATAAATAGCTTAACCTGAGCCTCAAATCTGTCTTTGGTAAAATAGAATAATTATATTTCACCCCATAATTTTGAAGATAACATGAGAATGGGTGTAAAAGACCTGTTGTCAATGCACATCTCTAACACTAAACAAGTATCTTTTAAAAATATACTCTGGGCCGGGCGCGGTGGCTCAAGCCTGTAATCCCAGCACTTTGGGAGGCCGAGACGGGCGGATCACGAGGTCAGGAGATCGAGACCATCCTGGCTAACACGGTGAAACACCGTCTCTACTAAAAAATACAAAAAACTAGCCGGGCGAGGTGGCGGGCGCCTGTAGTCCCAGCTACTCGGGAGGCTGAGGCAGGAGAATCACTTGAACTAGGAGGCAGAGGTTGCAGTGAGCCAAAATCATGCCACTGCACTTCAGCCTGGCAACAAAACGAGACTCCGTCTCAAAAAACAAAACAAAAAAAACAAAACAAAAAAAACAAGGCCGGGCGCGGTGGCTCAAGCCTGTAATCCCAGCACTTTGGGAGGCTGATGCAGGCAGATCACGGGGTCAGGAGATCGAGACTATCCTGGCCAACACGGTGAAACCCCATCTCCACTAAAAATACAAAAATTAGCTGGGTGTGATGGTGCATGGCTGTAGTCCCAGCTACTCGGGAGGCTGAGGCAGGAGAATGGTGTGAACCTGGGAGGCGGAGCTTGCAGTGAGCTGAGATCCGGCCACTGCAGTCCAGCCTGGGCGACAGAGCGAGACTCTGTCTCAAAACAAAAACAAAAACAAAAACAAAAACAAAAAAAACAACAACAAAAAACAACTTGAAGTCTGTCTTGGCTCAGACAGACAGGCTGAGATTTTAGGCTAGGTCCCACCCTTCTCTGTGTCTCAAACTCTTCCACTGGAAAACAGAGGTTGAACTAGATGACACCTTTGAGGTCTGATCTTCTATGATACACTCTTCACAATAATAATTAAGGTTTATGCATATAGCATGTTGTTCCTACTTCTTTAATGCCATTTAGGTCATCATGCTTTGTGCTCTAGTAAATTGCATCTGTGCCTAATATCTGTCTTCCCCACTGACTATAAGTCCTTTGAGGTTTCGTCTGATTCATTTCTGTGTCGACCCACTAGGCCTGACAGAGGCAGGCCTGAGAACACATTTGCCTTCACTAAACATCCATAGACTTAAATTGCTTTAATAAAGTACTAATATGTGTAGAACGATCAGACTCCAGGTAACTTGGAAACACTTTTGTGGCACAGGTATAGGAAGGGCCAGAGGAAAGGGAAGCAGATGGACAGGTGGAGCTGTCTGTAAAGGCTTCTTGAAGGAGGAGAAATGCTGACTTGAAGAGGGTAGGAAGAGGGCACAATCCCAAATGGGCTGTTTCTTTTTTCTACTCTCTCACTAGCTTTCCCTGAATAAGTGAGTTCTTGGTAGGTGGGGTGCATGTATGCTTACAAGCAGCTGAGGGACAAGGACATTGAACCTGGACATTTAGAAGTGAGATAACATGAAAGCACTTGGTGGGGTAGAATAGAGATCACAGACAGATTTTGGAGACAGATTAGGATGGTTGTAACACAGTATGGCCTTTGATTAGTCACATGAGATCTCCCATATGCATAAATATTCAATGCATTTTTATTGAAAATCTTCTTGGTGCCAGACATAGTGTTACATGCCAATGATGAAGTAGAGAAAACTGCCCTGATATAACTGGCAAGGGAGATAGACCTTAAACAGGTAATCATACAAAAGTACAGCTTGCTGCTGGGCATGGTGGTGTTTGTCTCCAGTTCTAGTTACTCAGGGGGATAAGGCCAGAAGATTGCTTGAGCCCAAGAATTTCAGACCAGCCTGGGCAACATAGCAAGATCTTTTCTCCAGAAAAAAAAGTACAGAGTGCTGTAAGAGCATATAACAGAGCCAACTTCTCAGTCTTAGTTTCATTTTAAAATGAGAATGGTTGGGCGTGGTTGCTCATGCCTGTATTCCTAACACTTTGAGAGGCCAAGGTGGGACGATCACTTGATCCCAGGAATTTGTAACCAGCCTAGGCAATCATAGCAAACCTCATCTCCACACACACACACAAATTAGCTGGGCATAGTGGCACATGCCTGTAGTCCCAGTTACTTGCTAGGCTGAGGTGGGCGGATCACTTGAGCCTAGGTGTTTGAGGTTGCAGAGAGCTATGATCGTGCCACTGTACTCCAGTCGGGGTGACAGAGTGAGATCCTGTCTCTAAAAACCAACAAATAAAAAACAATAAAATGGGACTGGCAAGTGCTGCATGAGATTGTGAGGATTAAATGACATAATGCATGTGGAGCCCTCGTAAATTGCCCGAGGGTAGAGCAAATAAACATTAGTTAATTTCTCTACACTCCCTTGATGTTTTCAGGTATCCCCCACCTTGGTTAATTCTTCCCTCTCAATGTCAAAGTGCTGAAGCTGACTAGTTTCCCTGAAAGAGAGAGGAGGGGACAGAGAGTGAGAGGAGAAAGGACCTGAACTAATCTCACCAGTGCCCTGAGGATTCCAAAGGGGTCTTCCCAGCCTATTCCTCACTGAACTCCAGCTCCTGGAGTTCACCAGTGATCCACAGGGGTCTTGGCTTAGCTCCAGTCCCAGCCCCTTTAGGTTACCCTTAAATCTGAATTCTCTTTTGCCTCTGCTGTGGCTCCAAGGCACTCAGGCTTCTTGGGGCTCCTCTTGATCCTTTGGTCTTCCCTCTCTCAGCTGGCCTCAGGAGTAGAACACAGTTTCCTCTTCATTACTCCTTTTTTTTTTTTTTTTTTGAGACAGAGTCACCAGGCTGGAGTGCAGTGGCATGATCTCTGCTCACTGCAACCTCCGCCTCCTGGGTTGAAGCAATTCCCCTGCCTCAGCCTCCTGAGTAGCTGGAATTACAGGCATACACCACCATGGCCAGCTAACTTTTTCTATTTTTAGTAGAGATGGGGTTTCACCATGTTGGCCAGGCCAGTTTCGAACTCCTGACCTCAGGTGATCTGCCCACCTCGGCCTCCCAAAGTGCTGGGATTACAGGCGTGAGCCACGGTGCGTGGCCTTTATTTTATTTTTTATTTTTTGAGATGGAGTTTTGGCCTGTAGCCCAGGTTGGAGTGAGTGCCATGGCACGATCTCAGCTCACTGCAGGCTCCGCCTCCTGGGTTCCAACGATCCTCCTACCTCAACCTCCTGAGAAGCTGAGATTACACTTGCCTGCCACTGCACCTGGCTAATTTTTTATATTTTAGTAGAGATGGGGTTTCATCATGTTGGCAAGGCTGGTCTTGAACTCCTAACCTCAAGTGATCCACTTGCTTCGGCCTCCCAAAGTGCTGGGATTACAGGGGTGAGCCCCTGCGACTGGCCTCCTTTTCATTACTCCTCTTTATTGCTGCCCCCCAAAACAAGTCCAATATCCCATTTCGTGGGCTTTGATGGGCCAGAAAGGAGACAGCAGAAAGAACTAAAATGAGGTTACAAATTAAACAAAGTTCTAGAGTCACAATCTCCGATCTTTTTTTCTTTTTTCTTTTTTTTTGGAAATGGAGTCATGCTCTGTCTCCCAGGCTGGAGTGCAGTGGCACAATCTCGGCTCACTGAAACCTCCACCTCCCAGGTTCAAGCCATTCTCCTGCCTCAGCCTCCCAAGTAGCTGGGACTACAGGCAAGCACCACCACGCCCGGCTAATTTTTGTATTTTTAGTAGAGACGGGGGTTTCACCATGTTCGCCAGGCTGGTCTCGAACTCCTGACCTCAAGTGATCTGCCTGCCTCAGTCTCCGAAAGTGCTGGGATTACAGGCATGAGCCACCACGCCTGGCCGAACTTTTGTTCTTGACTGCCTCAAGGAACTAAATGGATGAAAGGAGTGGGGACAATGGCCATGCCCTATCTTCCAAGAGGGTCCCTTCTCCCAGGCAGGCAGGACAATAGTTGTCCTGTTTGCCTCCAGGACAGCTTTGCATCTTTGAGGTTTTCCAAGCCAGGTGGTGGTACCCAATCATCTGGCATAATCACCCCCCACCCGGAAAGTTCTCCATCCTCAGTCCTGGTATTCTAAGAGCAACCCAACTATACATGCCCAGTTGATTCGGGATTCCCTGTTGCCTCCCTTCTTTCTCCCCAATTCTCATCTTTGCCATTTACTTGCTGTGTGATCCTAGGGAAGTTGCTGAATAATAAGAAATAATGTTAAGAAAACAACTTAGATATGTTTTACATATGCTTTACATGTATTAACTCAATAAATATAACAAGTCTATAAGGCAGGTAACATTATTTCCATTTTACAGATAAGAATACTCACAGATAGGCTGGGTGAGGTGGCTCACGCCTGTAATCCCAGCACTTTGGGAGGCTGAGACAGGCAGATCACCTGAGGTCAGGAGTTCGAGACCAGCCTGACAAATATGGTGACATCTTGTCTCTACTAAAAAAAAATAATAATAATACAAAAATTAGCCAGGCATGGTGGTGTGCACCTGTAATTCCAGCGACTTGGAGGCTGAGGCAGGAGAATCCACTTAAACCACGGAGGTGGAGGTTGCAATGAGCCGAGATCACACCACTTCACTCCAGCCCGGGTGACAGAGCAAGACTCTGTCTTAAAAAAAAAAAAAAAAGAATTCTCACAGATAGGAAAATTGAACGTGTCAGATTTAATTTCCTTTGTAAGATGAATCTAAATTGTGTTACACCTCAGGATTGCTGTGGATATTCATTATAGGAGATAACATGTAAGCTCCATGAGGGCAACAAGGGTTGCTTATTTTATTTAGTGCTATATTCCTAGTGCCTAGAACAGTGCCTGGTATGGAAATACTTTGCTTAGTAAATATTGGTTGAATGAATGATTGAATGTAGCATGTTTAGCATAATACCTGGCACACAATAGTACCTTCTAAAACCACAGCTATTGTTTAACCTTGATCTCTCTTGCCTCCTCACCTGGCCATCTAATTAATCACCACATATTTCTCAAATCTGAACCCTTTTCTATTCCCATCATTATTGTCCAAATTAGAATTCAGGTCTTGCCCAAGGTCACACAGCTAACATGAAGGTGAGCTGGGTTATCAGCACAGGTCTGTCAGACCATGTCACTTGTATCTAGCTTCTACCTTCTCCAATCCTTTCTCAACACTATTGCCAGAATAATTTCTGCAAATCACAGTTACCTGATCTTGGCATAATGCTTTAATGGCTCTGAAATTCCTTGCAGAATAAGAGCCAGCAGTTTTTGAGCACATTACGAGAAGGACTGTGCTAATTGTTTTACTTATTAACTCATCTAAGCCTTACAAAATCCTACTTTTTTTCAGATGGAGGAATCGGAGGGCAGAGAGATTGAGTAACTGGCCCAGAGTCACACAGCATTGCTTGGATGTGAATCTAGGCAGTCTGATCCCAGAACCCCACTTCTCACCCACACTCCCCAATCTGTGAGTCTGCACAGCCTTCCTGACTGCTTTAGACTGTTACTTGTCCTTCCTCTGTGCTCCCTCACCTATTCCTGTACCAATCCCTCTCAAAACATATTGACATGTGCTAATTATCTACACACACACACACACACTCACCCCATTTTTTCCCCATAAAAATGGAGCTTTTTGAGAGTAGCAACTAAGTTGTTACAAATAGGTGCTCAGTAGGTGTTAAATGAGTGAATGAACATTGCAAGCAAGATTCCAGAACTGACTGTGGATAAGGAGATGATTCTCTGTGTGAAACTAGCTTAGGAAGAGTTGTTGCTAGAAGCTAAGGTCTCTTATTTTCTACCCAGCCAGACCTTGGGCAATTTCTCAGCGATAACGATACTTTCCATTTTTGGACACCAGGGAGCGCTACTAATAACGCAACGCAAACTAGGGGATTCCTAAACTTTTCTGAGCAGATTTTGGACTCTCAATTATTATTTCTAGCAAAGTCTCCCTCATTCTCCGAATGAAAGCTGTTGGTAACCAGAAACCCTGTGGTATGAAGAAAGGATGGTTAGGCTGCTGTACAGAACACACATCATTAATTTATTCACTTAGCAAAACGTTTATTGAGTACCAGCTATGTAATGGGCAACCTAGACTGTGAAAATATAAAGATGAATAAAATGCAACCCTTGATGAGCTCAGAGGCTAATGTAGAAGATACATACTTATTAAATAATCATAATTCAGCTGCGCATGGTGGCATGTGCCTGTAGTCGCAGCTACTCGGGAGACTGAGGTGGGAGGATCGCTTGAGCCCGGGAGTTCAAAGTTGCAGTGAACTATAGTTGCACCACTGCACTTTAGCCTGGGCAACAGAGTGAGAACCTGTCTCTAAAAATAAATAAATAAAAAAAAATAATATTCCTATTCAAAAAATAAAACTCACTTGAGCCCAGGAGGTTAAGGCTGCAGTAAGCCATGACCGTACCACTGCACTCCAGCCTGGGTAACAAAGACCCTATCTCAAAAAAAAAAAAAAAATCATAACCCAGTTACGTAAGTTTACTCTAAGGTATAGAGGAAGACTGAAGAGACAGGGCAAGTCAGGCAAGGTGCTAAAGCGAGGTGGAGCTTTTGAGTTTTTCTAAAAATCATAACCTTTGATTTATGATAAGGTATCATCATTGGTCAGGGCATGGATGCTTTTATTTAACTTGAGCTGAGACTTGAAGGATGGGGAAGGAATCCCAAAGAAGAAAGCAAGCTTGGCTCTCATCTGCCACTTTATCTCCTCAGCCTCAGTTTCTTTATTTTATTTTTTACTTTTATTTATTTTTTTTTGAGA
>NW_012104610.1:1585859-1591024 GCF_000951045.1 Mandrillus leucophaeus
CAGTGGTGCAATCTTGGCTCTCTGCAACCTCTGCCTCCTGGGTTCAAGCGATTCTCCTGCCTCAGCCTCCTGAGTAGCTGCAATTACAGGCGCGTGCCACCACACCATGCTGATTTTTATATTTTTAGTAGAGACCGGGTTTCACCATGTTGGCCAGGCTGGTCTTGAACTCCTGACCTCAGGTGATCCACCCACCTTGGTCTCCCAAAGTGCTGGGATTACAGGCTTCAGCCACTGCACCCGACCCCATACTCACTTACTTTTGGACAGAAGTTAACCTCAGGTCAACCTGGGGACCACCGTGTAGCCCCTGTTTTATCTAGCAGAGCTTCTTTGAGGAAGAGATGAGATAATACATGTGAAAACTCTTGCAAATAGTGGAATAGGGGCATAAGAATTAGTTAATTCAATTTGATTTAGCCAACAACTTCAGAACATCTAAGCAAGGCCCTAAGATTAATGCAAGGGAGATATACTGCATAGGTATAAAAAGAGAGATGGGAGAAAGCTCTCTGTTTCCTCCTAAGGCTTACAATATGGTGAGGGGTCCTTTTTTTTTTTCTTTCTTTCTTTTTTCTACAGATTCTTGCTCTATTACCCAGGCTGGAGTGCAGTGGCAATCATAGCTCACTGCAGCCTTGACCTCCTGGGCTCAAGCCATCCTCCTGGCTCAGCCTCCTGAGTAGCAGGGACTACAGGGACACACCACCATGCCAAGTTAATGTTTGTATTTTTTTTGTAGAGACAGAGTCTCACTATGTTGCCTAGGCTGGTCTCAAACTCCTGGGCTATAGTGATCCTCCCATCTCAGCCTCCCAAAGTGTTAGGATTTTAGGTGCAAGCCCTAGTACATACCTGGGTTCTTGCAAGGGTCACATTTTTAGAAGGATGAAGCATAGGGGCTATAGAGATGAGGGTCACAGTTTCTGATCCAGGAAGATCCATCAGGTTTCAGAATCTTTTTATTTTATAGAATATTAAGGCTGTACAGGGTCAATAATCTGGTAGCTGACCAATTTATAGTTGGAGAGACTGAAATTCAGAGGGGAACTGCCTTTTCTAGTGTCACATCGTGATCTTGGAGGCAGAGAAGACACCAGAATGTTCTTCCTGTTGCCTACGCTGTGGCTTTGGCTCCCAGGTACCATTTATTTGTTATTTTGTTTTAGTTTTGAGATGGAGTCTCACTCTGTCACCAACGCTGGAGTCCAGTGGCGTGATCTCGGCTGTCTGCCTCCCAGGTTCAGGTGATTCTCCTGCCTCAGCCTGCTGAGTAACTGGGGTTACAGGCACGTGCCACCATGCCCAGCTAATTTTTGTATTTTTAGTAGAGATGGGATTTCATCATGTTGGCCAGGCTGTTTTCAAATCACTGACTTCAAGTGATCTGCTGGCCTTGGCCTCCCAAAGTGCTGGGATTACAGGTGTGAGCTATGGTGCCCAGTTATTTATTTTTATTTTTAATTGTGGTTAAAAAATATATAACATACATTTTACCATCTTAATTTTTTTTTTTTTTTTTTTTGAGACAGAGTCTTGCTCTGTTGCCCAGGCAGGAGGGCAGTGGTGCGATCTCAGCTCACTGCAAGCTCCACCTGCTGGGTTCACACCATTCTCCTGCCTCAGCCTCCTGAGTAGCTGGGACGACAGGCGCCCACCACCACGCCTGGCTAATTTTTTGTGTTTTTAGTAGAGACGGGGTTTCACCGTGTTAGCCAGGATGGTCTCGATCTCCTGACCTTGTGATCCGCCCACATCGGCCTCCCAAAGTGCTGGGATTACAGGCGTGAGCCACTGCGCCCAGCCTCATCTTAATCATTTTTAAGTGTACAATTTAGTCATGTTAAGTACATTCACATTATTGTGCAGCCAATCTCCAAAACTTTTTTCAACTTGTAAAACTGAAACTATTTCCAGCTCTCCCCTCTCCCCAGTCTCTGGCAACCACTACTCTACTTTCTGTCTCTATGAATTTGGCTGTTTTAGGTACATTCATATAAATGAAATAACAGTATTTATCCTTTTGTGACTGGCTTATTTCACTTAGCTGGCTATCCTCAAGGTTCATCCATGTTGGAGCATTGTCAGGATTTCCTTCTTTCTTAAGGTGGTGTAGTATTTCATTGTACCTATGCACCATATTTTGTTTATCCATTCATCCATCCATGAACACCTGGGTTACTTTCACCTTGTGGCTGTTGTGAATAATGCTGTTATGAACATGGGTGTATAATTTTCTTTAAGACCCTGCTTTAATTTTTTGGGTGTACACCCAGAATTGAAATTGGTGCATCACAGTAACTATTTTTAGTTCTTAGACACCATTTTAGCATCACAGGAAATTCGACAGGCTCCAAGAGGTTTAAGATCTTGGTGTAAATTGGTAACAGACCCTGGCTTCCTGCCTGCAAGACCTGTTTGTTGTACCAAATAGATAAGCACCCATAACCCCGAAGAAATCATGTGATGGTGAAAAGAAATGCTGTAGTCGAGTTTGAAGGAAATTGTGTTAAACATGCTTTACTTTGCTCATTTCTTTCATGTTCTCTTAGGCAAATGAGTGCATAGGCAGGAGAGCTGGCTTAGGTAGAAATTATGAACTGTCAGTCTGAGTGATTAATCTGGGCTGCAGACATGTTTTCTGTGGCCTATATAAGGTTTTATTCTTTTACATGCATTGCTAATATTTTTTAAAAAAGGATATGTCATATGAAAGTCCAGATTTCCATCTTCTCTCTCTCTCTTTTTTTTCTAAATTGAGATAGGGTCTTGCTCGTTGCCCAGGCTGGGGTGCAGTGGTGTGATCATGGCTCACTCCAGCCTTGAGATCCTGGATTTAAGCGATCATCCCACCTCAGCTTCCTCAGTAGCTGGGACCACAGATGCCAGATACCACTCATGGCTAATTAAAAAAAATTTTTTTTGTAGAGATGGGGGTCCCACTATGTTTCCCAGGCTGGTCATGAATTCATGGGCTCAAGTAATCCTCCCACTTTGGCCTCCCAGAGTGCTGGAATTAGAGGTATCAGTCACTGCATCCAGCCCATCTTCTCTTAATGACATTCTAGCAATACTAGGCTCACCTTTCTGCCTGCTCTCCATAATCCCCACCATTCCCTATTACTCCTATCAACGTTTCTTTTCTTTTCTTTTCTCTTCTCTTCTTTTCTTTTCTTTTCTTTTTTTTTTGAGATGGAGTCTATACTGTCCCTCAGACTGGAGTGCAGTGGCGCGATCTCGACTCACTGCAAGCTCTGCCTCCCGGGTTCATGCCATTCTCCTGCCTCAGCCTCCCGTATGGCTGGGACTACAGGCGACCGCCACCACGCCCGGCTAATTTTTTTGTATTTTTAGTAGAGACGGGGTTTCACCGTGTTAGCCAGGATGGTTTTGATCTCCTGACCTCGTGATCCACCCGCCTCAGCCTCCCAAAGTGCTGGGATTACAGGTGTGAGCCACCACACCCGGCCTCCTACGTACTTTTCTTAATTGTATTACCTACCTGCCCACTTTGCCATTTGAATTTAAGACCCCTGGCTCAGGGAATAGGTCTAGGAGAACCTAGGTCAGGGTTCAACTGTTCTGGTCAATTTTCCAATATTCCGGTATTGAGTGTTAGTTTTTAGTATCTGAGTGTTCAAGTGAATTAACTCATGTCATCCAGCTTTTACAGAGCACTTACTTTGTTCAGGGTCTATGGCTGGGTCCTAGTGTAGCAGAGATGAATGAGGCACAGCCTCTGACCTGAAGAGTGGCAATCACTACCTACTGGGGGAGGGGCAGACAGGTGTATGGTCCAATTTTGGCCACAGACTGATTTTGAAGGGGTGGGCAGAGTAAAAGTTTCTAGGGAGACACATTGAGCTGTATCTGTAAGAATGAGAGAACAGCTACATGAGGAACTTTGGAGCAGGGGAGAGTGTTTCAGGCAGAAGCAACAGCAGATACAAAGGCCGTGAGGTGGCTGAGTTTGACGTGTTTAGGAACTTAATGAAGGCTAGTGTGACAGGAGCTTAATAGAGCCGGGGTAGTGGTAGTAGGTGACGTTAGCTACGTATTTTTATATCAACAGCCTAACCCTTAAGCCAGGCAGCTGTTGGGCAAATCCATGTTCCCAGTCTTCAAAGGGCTTGCTCAGAACAGGTAGCTGGTTTAGCACTGTCAGTCAGAGGAGGGACTGGGCCTAATCCCTTCCCCTGCTTCTGGTGCCAAGGACAGGGTAGGGCACAGAGGTTTCAGTCAAGATCTGCTGACAGCACGCTTGAGAAAAGAACAGGAAGTGCAGGCTTTGTTGAAGGAGGCTCAGGCGTGGCTCTTTCTTCTTTGGCGCACTCACTCTCAAGTCGCTGACACCTCCTCCACCAGAGAGGTAGCTAGGAAAATGAGATGCAGGGAGGAATCATTTACGGGCCCCACCGAAAAACCTTAAAGGGCTGGGAGCTTGAGGGGCAGGTAGGAAAACGGGCTGTGAGAGCTAAGGGAGGGCATCACACTTAGCTTGGAGGGGAGGGGAGGTTGGGTCAGGAAGGCAGATGGCACCCTTTAGCCCAGACTCAAGGAATGTGTAAGGGAATTTTAGCTAGAGTGGTTTGGACATTTCATTTTGCTTTCTCGCATCATCATTTCCTCTGAAAACACTCGCAGGCCCCAGTGGCCCTAGTGGGCCTCCCCCGGGGCGGGTCTTAGCTTTACTCCCCAACCCTCTGCAAAAGAGCAGGCCCTCCCAGGATTGCAAGTCCTGTCTGCAGTTCGCCGATGTTTCCACCAGGGGCCGCTGCGCACGGGCGACGAAGCGCGCGGGTTCCTGAGCCGCAGAGAGGCGGAAGTCGATTGGTTGTCAGGCGAGGCGGGAGGGCGGAGCCTGGGAACTGGCAGGGAGTTGGGGGCTGGGAGTTCGCCCCCTGGCCGAGCTGCGCTGGGCTGTTGTCGCCTCAGGCGGCTCCTGGGAGGCTAACGTTGTGTCCTGGGCCTCTGTTTAGACCGCCTCTACAACTGAGGCGAGTGGAGCAGCACCACGGCCCGGAGATCGGGGCAGGGCAGGTGTTGTCGCCGCCGCCGCAGGCCTGAGTTACCTGAGTAACTGCGGGTCAGGGACTCGCCTGCGGGCCGGCAGTTGGCGCTGGAGACTCTGGAGGGGGAAAGGGAAGCTGGGACTTGATCCTTTG
>NW_012104610.1:1591534-1603869 GCF_000951045.1 Mandrillus leucophaeus
CCTCGGCCTAGGAGGCCCAGGATCCTGGAGACGCCCGCGCCCTCAGGACCCTGCGGGTCGCACGCCCTCCCCAGCTTCTGCTGCTAGCCGCTCTTCGGCAGGGCGAGGTCAGGTGCCCCCTTCTTGCCTCTTTTCTCTGCTCTTCCTTCCCCACTCCTGTGCCCGCGGGGACTCCTGCCGCCCCCTCCCGCAGGGGTGTAGTAAGCTGCGGAGCTGACAGCAGCCCCGCAGCCACTCTGCCCAAAGTCTCCGGAAGCCGCACGAGCTCAGGCCGCCGCAGCCCCGGCGGACCCACTATTGGACCTGAGGAGCCAGCCCTCCTCCCGCACTCAAACTTGGAGCACTTGACCTTTGGCTGTTGGAGGGGGCAGGCCTGCGGGTGGCTGGACAGCTGCGGAGCCGCGAGGGCGTCTTGCCTGGAGACCGTCGGCTGCACTCGCGGGCTCCTGGCTTTGCCTTTGGGATCCCGAGGTGTCCACATCAGACGCATGTTGACTGAGACCTAGAGTCATGGATGTATGCGTCCGTCTTGCCCTGTGGCTCCTCTGGGGACTCCTCCTGCACCAGGGTCAGAGCCTCAGCCATATTCACAGTGAGAAGGCGACAGGAACCAGCTCGGGGGCCAACTCTGAGGAGTCCACTGCAGCAGGTAAGGCCTTGCTGTGGGCTGGACTGGGCTGTAGGCTTTGGCTCAGAACTGAGTGGCCCGAAGTGGGCAAGTTGAAATCTAGGTTTGTACATGTGAGGTTCATGGAGGATCCACACATGGCACTGCCTGTTCCAGGTAGTCCAAGAAGTTCTTTCTGGTCAGTAGTCATGGCAAATGTCTCTATCTTTCCTGAACAACTTTCCTCATCACCCCTTCAGGATTTTTTTTTTTTCTTGACAGTAATAAGAAGCCTTTGGGGCAACTTGACCTTTTAGATCAGCAAGGAAAGACCCCATCTTAGGCCTACTTGTCTGGAAGAATGGCCTGGTGAGATGATAAGTTCATTGCTCCTAGTCAGTTTTAGTACTGAGCAGCATGGGGGAAGTTGGGGCCACTTATGTTGGAAAGGGAAAGTTAAGGCTGGGCCAACTCTGTTGCCTGAAAGCCTGGGTTCAGGTGTACCTATTCCAACAACTGTGGGAACCCTAGTCCCACCCTTCCCTTAGGTAGTCTTGTCTCTGCTGTGTGCATTTGAAATATCCAGACAGTTCCTTAGATGGAATCCTATTTACCACTAGGGTGTTAAATAGCCTTTTCTTGACATAGACATGATATAATTCCTGGGACCACTTGTTGCTTATTCTGTTTCTTCTGACTGATGAGGGTGGGAATTCCAGCTACAGTTCCCCTCGCCTTCACCGCGTCCTCCCCCCAAGTCTGCTTGCTAGGGAAACCATGCTACTTTTGATCTGTCGTGGTTTTTCCTATGCAGTTGCGAAGGCGTATCAGGCAGCAGGAACCCTGGTATACTTTTGCAGTAGAAAGGAACACTTTTATGTTTTGTTTTGTTTTTTTTTTGAGACAGGGTCTTGATCTGTCGTTCAAGCTGGAATGCAGTAGTGTGATCACAGCTCACTACAGTCTCAAACTCCTGGGTTCAGGTCATCCTCCTGTGTCAGCCTCCCAGTAGCTGGGACTAAACACAAGAGCCACTGGGCCTGGCTAACTTTTTTTTTTCTTTCTATTTTTAATTTTTTGTACAGACAGGGTCTGTCTGTGTTGTGCAGGGATCCCTCCCAAAGTGCTGGGATTACAGATGTGAGCCACTGTACCCGTCAAGGAACTCTGTTAAAATCCAGTCATTTTACATAAGGCTTAGAAGATCAGTTCTCTTTTCTCATTTCTCTCACCGTTTGGCTGTGATCTGCCCAAAGCTGTGACCTGCAGAGTTGGGGAGAGTTTATAGATGAGTTGTTTCTGAGCATAAGCAAGTTCAAATGAGGGGATGTCTCAGTGGGCACCTGCTGATACAAGTAAGAAAAGGAAATAATAGGTCATGGTGGCTGGGGAGTTTCATGGATGGATCCAGAAGCTGGCTTTGGTGGTAGACCCTTTATTGGGCGATACCTTTTTAAGTTCCAGATGTTCCAAGGGGGCTAGTTTCCAAATGAGGCCAGGGTTGCCCATATTGTAAGTAGGATACCTGGCTGTTGCTTTCTAGATAGGTTCTTCTTGCCTATTAATCCTGTCTCTCCATAGAGAGTCTCCTTGACCCTTGACACCTGACTCAAAGCTTGGTTCTCTTTGGGCTATGAAGGGAAAGACTAGTGGGCAAATGTAGACTGAACTGTGAAGTAGACCTAGTTATCATCTCTTGCTATCCCTGTGACATTCCTATTTATAACTGATAATATGTCTTTTTTCACTCCAAAGTGTGAGTGCCTGACATAAAATGAATATTTTTTGGGGAGTGGCTGTTCTATATTTTAGACATAAACTAAAGGGATGAAATTTTGAATTTTAGACATTGGCTATTAGGAAGGTTGTTTTTGTTGTTGTTGTTGTTGTTGTTGGTTTGTTTTGCTTGTAAAAGGCATTCTAGCCTTCCTCAGGACCACCCCATGACTTGAGTTTTTGGAGACAATTCTTCACACAGCTTATATTTCAGAGGCCTGGCTATGCTGATTATACCACTTAGACCTACTCTTGCTCAGTTTAGAAACTGGTTTATGTTGTCACAATAATAGTGAATTCCAGGGAGGAAAGTCTCAGAGAGACCTTAGGTGCTGTGAATGTCTAAGGTTTGTGGAAACCTGGAGGTTCCAACACTATTGTTATGGTAGCTTTTCCCCTTGGGTCTGCCTGGGGTTTTGTCTCTGACTCAGAAAGGGACTTATTTTTGCAAAGAGGTGGTTCATATAGACTGGGATCTTCAAAAGAGTTTGGAGAGAAACTTTCTATGCAACTAGGAACTCTTGCATCCTTTCCTGCCTCTCTGTATCCCCAGAACACAGGAGGAGGTTTACTTGCTCTTAAAACTACTACTATTAAAAATCAGATTCAGCATACCCAGTCAATTTGTGTGTTCTCTACAGTTTGTATTTTACAATTACACAGCTGTTTTTCCAACAGTCTCACAATAGCCCTGTTACAATGCAGGGCAGGTGGTATTGTTCCCACTTTTATGAGTGAAGAAACCTGGTCCTGTGCTTGGTCTTTCTTATAGGCAGATCTTCTGATGCTTAAGTCTTGGATTTCTTCCATCTTCTCAGGTCCTGCCCTGTTAAAGGAGTGCTAGGCAGGGCCAGAGACTGTTGCTTTCCTTCTGACAATTAGGCAGGCCCTAGTGACTCTGTAGCTGAGAGCCAAGAAAAGAGCTGCACTTTTTTCTGCTCTGGAGAGTGTTTTGCAGGGGCCCAGAGAATTTGATTTTTTATCTTTTGGATGTATATACCCATCTGTCTCTTTTTAGTTAGTTAAAATATTTGATTCTAAGAATGATTTAGTTAAAATGCTTATGGCTTTAGCATGCATACAATAAACACTACGAAAGCCTGATCCTGGAGTGAAGGCAGGTGCTCTGCAAGGAGGATCTCTCACTGGGCCGTGGAGAGGCCATTCCTGTCACCTTCTCGCTCCTTAATACCTGTACACCCAGCCATGCTAAGTCACTTTCTCAGTAAAGATCTCTGCCTGCCTGTGCAACTCTGGGGCTTGCGTTTCTGAAGCTGGCCTAATACAGATGCTTGGAACCACCCTTAGACTCTAGAAAATGATAATGGTTTCTGTAGAATGTGCCTGAGGGACCTCAGGTGGAGTCTGGAGTTGTGGCTGCCAGTGTTGGAGGTATCGAGGGCCTCTAATCAGGAACTGTGGTTTGGTTCAGTGTAGCTAGGACAGGACCTTGGAGGATAGGCATCTAGGCAGTGTGCAGAGTGCAGGCTGGCTTCTCAATCAACCTCTGATGGAGTGGCAGGCCAGAACCCTGCCTCCTATCCCCAGCTAGTTGCTGCTGCCTCCAAGGCTATAAATGGCCTGGCCATCTTGGTAGCTATGCTAATTTTAGCTGAGATTGGCTCCCGGAACTGGGCTAGGGCCAAGAGCAGGTAGGTGGGGCTTGGCTGAAGCTAATACTGGGGCCTGGGGAGAGGGACACACTAAGCCTGGGGTAGCCAGGATATAATCTGCTCCCAGGCCTCAGTTTTGACAATCACCCTTAGCTAGGTTAATTGATTCAGCAAACATTGAACAATGCCAGCTAATATGGTATTTATTAAACAAGTATTAATATTTGAGTGCCTTCTCTGGGCCAGGTAATATGTTCCTGTGGGGATTTAAGGATGAACAAAACAGACATGTTCCTTCCTTCATGGAAGTTACAGTCTTGTTGATGAGACAGATAATAAACACATAAATAAATATATTATCTTGTGGAAAGTGGCATGGAAGAAAACATAAAACAGGATGCTATCATGGAGAATGAGAGGGGAACAGAGATTTAGTTAAAGCCTGAACCTAATTGTAGGACAGATTAATGCAATAACATCAATGATAATAATAGCACCTAACTTTTTTAGAGCTTGCTACATGTCAGGCACTATTTAAACATTTTGTTTTATTAAATTCTTATTACCATCCTATGTTATGTTATCCCCATTTTATAGGTGAGAAAATTAAATCATAGAGAGGTTAAATAACTTGCCCATGTTTACACAAATAATAAGGAAGCCAGAATTTGAATCCAGGCAGTCTGATTCTTCTCTCTACCTCTACTTTAGCCACTCTCAAAACTTTCTGATAAATACTGCAATAGAGGTATTGTATAGACATGCAGAAAGCTGTGGGAAGCCCAGAGGAGTAAGTGACTAACCCTGCCTGGGAGAGCTGGGGGAGGCTTTACAGTTTCTTTGTAATTTTTCTCAGATCTTGAGATGAAAAGCAGCTGCCTAATTCAAAGGTTAAGAGATAGAAACATCAGTTAGTTCACCCCACCTATTTTTACATATGAGGAAACTGGCATCCAGAGAGGCATTAGAGGTTTCATGGTGGGTTATTAGTAGAACTAGACTAGGAAATTTGAGTCAGGGACCTTAACTTAATCAGTTTTTCAATTTATAAGTCAAAATAATGGGTGCTCACTGCTTGCTTTTCACTATGGAAGGAACTTAGGGCTACTGAAGAAGTCAACGTTTTGTAAGGCCACATTTATTTAGGGAATATTAAATACAACATAATGTACAGGCTTAATGATGTGCAAAATCAGGCAGTATAGACATTGTAGGCTAAGGGTTAAAAGAGATCTGTGTGGGCTGGGCTAGACTAAGGTGGCTGCAGAGGGCTTCCTGGAAAGGAGGGGTTGGGTGGAGGCAGAAGAGAACAGGAGAGAGTAGTCTAACTTGGGGAGGTTGGAGGAAAGGGGGCATTGTAAATATCTGGTTTCACTGTTTGGTAGCTGGATGATAATTAGGCAGAGTTGCTTCATTGTTGGCCAGCCACCTCACATGAGCGCCCATAGGTAGGAAGATTGCAGTCATGTGTGATCTAGTAGTGGTTCTATTTTTTTTTTGAGACGGAATCTCGCTCTGTTGCCCAGGCTGGAGCGCAGTGGCGCGATCTCTGCTCACTGCAAGCTCTGCCTCCCGGGTTCATGCCATTCTCCTGCCTCAGCCTCCCGAGTAGCTGGGACTACAGGCGCCCGCCACCATGCCTGGCTAATTATTTTGTATTTTTAGTAGAGATGGGGGTTTCACCTTGTTAGCCAGGATGGTCTTGATCTCCTGAACTCGTGATCTCCCATCTCGGCCTCCCAAAGTGCTGGGATTATAGGTGGCATGAGCCACCGCGCCTGGCCTCTATTTTTTACTGTAATTTAGAAGTAATGATGAGTGTAAATAATACTTTGAGATATCTGTAGCAATGTAATGTGATATGAAAACATCTGTTGATTTCTATTGATGACAAAATCACAGGTATTGCTAATATTATTGTGGTTGGTTGCTCCATATGTAATTGAAGGAAATGCTAACTTTCAGTAAGAGAATATTGAAAACAAAGATGTAATTTCTTTCCCATCCAAATTCACAGGCCTCCTGAATTCTATCTACGGGCCCCTTAGGGATATGGGGCCTTCGTGTTAAGAACAGCTCTTTGGCAAGGAAGTGATGAGATCTTGTTGAGGGGAGTAGTTTCCTAGGTCTCTACAGGACTTGAGTTTCAGCCCCGAGGGGCCCCTCTGGTTTCCTGCTGGGTAGCCTTTGATATACATTGCTGAGTGGCTTCGTGGGCATGCTGTGGTACACTTCCCTTTGTGGGAAATGATTCTTTAGGAAACTCAGCAGGTCTGGTTGCTGTCAGGCTTTTAGGGAGAAAAAAAGAGACCAAACTGGGCCTCCAGAGCTTTGTTGTTGCTGTTGTTGTTACAGTTGATTAAAAAAATCATGAAATATTAAGATATACAACAAAGTATAAATAATAATACATTGAATACTTTCAAATGACTTTGAAAAAAATTGTGGTCTAAAAGCAGGAAATCATCCCAAGACCTTGTCTTATCCTAAATTCCCCCTAAAAAGTAAGACCTGGGATAGGGCCTTGCAGAGAGTTTATTTTGGAGAAGTGACTTCAAGAAATGAGGGATGGGAATTGTGAAGAATGAAACAGGGAATGGACAGGTGCACTATGGAGCTAACACCACTGTGAGCATCTGAGGCTCAGTGCCACTTAGAGACCTTCTGAGAAGCCTTATAGAAAGCTGCTGCCTAATTCAAAGGTTAAGAGAGAGAAACATTGCATTCTACAGGTGATAGAGGAGGGGAGTATTTATCCACCACCTCACCTTCACTGGCCAAGGGTTATCCCAGGAGGTGCTACCTCTTCTGTACTCCGGAGTTGCATATGCATCCGAATGACTGAGCAGGTTCCTTTAAGTACTGCATATTGGCCACCACACCCAGCTAATTTTTTGTATTTTTAGTAGAGACAGGGTTTCACTGTGTTAGCCAGGATGGTCTCAATCTCCTGACCTCCTGATCTGTGTGCCTTGGCCTCCCAAAGTGTTAGGATTACAGACGTTAGCCACCGTGCCCAGTCAAGTAGTCCCCTTTTATCTGTGGTTTCAGTTACTTGAGGTCAACTGAGGTCTGGGGGTAAAAAAAGTATATATACATGTATAAGATACATGCTGTTGTCTCGACCTTCCTGGGCTCAGGTGATCCTCCCACCTCAGCCTCCCAAGTAGCTGGGACTGCAGGCATGTGCCACCATGCCCAGCTAATTTTTCTATTTTTTGAAAAGATGAGGTTTCTCCATGTTGCCCAGGTTGGTCTTGAACTGTTGGACTTAAGGGATCTTCCCAGCTTGGATTCCCAAAGTGCTGGGATTACAGGTATTAGCCACTGTGCCCAGCCAAATCTGAAAATATTAAGTGGAAAATTCCAGAAATAATTCATAAGTTTTAAATTGCACACCATTCTGAGTAGCATGATGAAATCTCATGCTGTCCTGCTCCATCCTGCCCAGGACGTGAATCAACCCTTTGTCCAGCATATTCATGTACCATAAGCTACCTGTGCTTTAGTCACTTAGTAGCCATCTTAGGGATCAGATCAACTGTCTTGGTGTCACAGTGCTTATGTTCAAGTAATCCTTATTTTACTTAATAATGGCCCCAAAGTGCAAGAGTGATTGCTGACATATTGTTACAATTATTCTACTTTATTATTAGTTATTGTTGTTCACATCTTACTGATTTATAAGTTAAACTTTATCATAGGTATGTATGTGTAGGAAAACATAGTAGGTATAGGTTTGGTGCTATCCACTGGGGGTCTTAGCATGTATCCCCTGAGAATAAAGGAGGACTACTGTAGTTTCATTGTCTTACTGCAGCTATACCCAGACAACATGCATAACTCTGGTGCGGCAAACCAGGCTTTTATTCAAGGCTTGCTGTAGGCCATGGGGAGACTGTTAATAAAGTCTGGGTGCTAATATTTGACCTTAGCTCCAGCTGTACTCTCTTATTGAGTATATCCACCCTCCCTAACTTCACCTGCAGTCTTGAAATGGCTGAGCAAAAGGGCCTGGTCCACTGCATTGGTTACTTATTGGGGTATAACAAATTATGCAAAATAGAGAGGGTTAAAATAATAAACATTTATTATCTCATAGATTCTGTGCATCGGTAGTCTGTATATTGCTTAACTGGGTGCCTCTGGCTCAGAGTCTCTCATGAGATTGCAGTCAAGCTGTTGGCTGGGGCTGAAGACTCTGTTTGGGGGAGAGTATTTGCTTTTAAGCTAATTTACATGGTTGTTGGCAGGCCTTGGTCCCTTGCCATATGGGTCTCTACAGTGGGCTATACTGGACATGATGATTGGTTTCCCCTAGAACAAGTGGTCCAAGAGAGTGAAAGAGAGAGTGCCTAAGATGGACACTTCCATCTTTTTATCATCTAATCTTGGAATTGATAGGCCATCACTTCTTCTATATTCTGTTCATTAGTAAGTCCAGCCCATCCTCAAGGTGAGGGAATTACATAAGGGCATGAATACTAGGAGGGCAAGGACCACTAGGGGTCATCTTAAAGGATGCCTCTGACATTGCCCAAGGGCCATGCTCTGGGGAACAATCACTTCTAGGTGCTGCGGCCTTTTAGTTTTTCTTTGATTTCCTTTGCTTATGACCTAGAGTCTTGTGGAGTCTTTTTATACTCCCTTTTATATTGTGTCTCTTGGTTCATGCATTACTTCATTGCTTTGATATGACGTATCCTTTTTTCCTTCTCCCTGGACTCCTGGGCTCCAATGTGAAACTAGCTTTTTATCCTAGACTGTAGTCCTGCCTCCCAACCTTTTTTGTTTGATACCTTTTTTTTTTGGAGCCCATTTTACAGCCACTGACTTTGGAGCCTTTACTACTCCAACTTGGCTTCTGAGAGTTAGATTTGTAGATGGCATTGCATTGGGACTCACAATGACAGACGAAAAACTTTATTCTGACTTTTTAGGCCATTGGTGTTAGGTGCTAGGACTTAAATCCTAGTATGTGAAAGCTGGAAGGGGTTTTAGAGACCATCTCTCCCAAACTTCTTATTTACGTATCAGAAGAACAAACTTCCCCAAGGTTTTGGTAAGCCAGGGCTAGAATATAATTTTCTCTGATTCTCATTCATATGTTGTTCTTACTCTGCTGTGGAGCTGTCTACCCTAATGGAGCCTGTTTGGATTGTTAGGAGGTCTGGGACCTATACAGAGGAGAACCAGGAAGCAGTTCACAGTTTTATATTATGTTCATAGAAATTGGTCTGGGCAGAATTAGGGATATACAAAGTCAAATGTCAAGTGCTGCTTCTTTGCACCTATCCAGCTAGAGAGGTTTTTATATTAGGCACAGAAAAAGAAGCCCAGCAATATCTGTTTTATATGGTGCTTAATATATGCAGCCTGTACCACTCTTTTGAGAATATCTGTTCAGAGCAATGAGGAATCTGTTTGCTGGGATGTATAGAATAGGCATCTGAAGGAGATGGGTCAGAGCCTTATGTCTCACCATTGAGCCGTTCAGCTGGCTCCATTATGGATTTGGGCCTCCACAGGCAGGGTAAATTTATTAAAAACTTTGTGGGGTTACTGTTGGCCACCTGGAAGGTGCCAATGGGAAGCTCTCTGGGCACTGAGAATTTGACAAGTTTACCTATGTTCACACAACTTGCTAGGGCAGGCGAGACTTGAAGAGGGATGGCTGTGGTCCTGTCATGTTTATCAGAATGGAGTAGATTTCTTTTGTGTGAGAAGTCATGCAAGAAAAATCTGGAAATGAGCCAATAGCACTTACACTTTTGTTTTCTGCTGGGGAGCATGGAATAGAGAAGGTGCAGGTTCTAAAATTTCTCTATGGGTGGTGGTTGCTTTCCTGACTCAAGAGTTCCAGCACCAGACCACTTTGCTCACTCCATCTCCCTCTGCTCCCCTTGCTGCATTCTTGGCCAAGCCAGGCTTTTTTCTTTGTTCTGATCTGCAGAACAAACTTTTATTTATACTGCTTCACTTTTGTTTTCACTTATGTCATTTAACTTTCCTTCAGAATGTCTTTACCTGTCCTTCTTTATTCCTACTTCCAGTCCTCTATTAAGTCTTTCCTGACACTAATACTAGCTGTGAGATACTGCTGACCTCTGAACAAACTCTGGTAGCACTTACTATCTACAGTGCTCTCTGTACACTTCATACCCTGCTTATGCCACTTACAACAAGAGGCAACTTGATATATCTTTTTTTTATTTTTATTTTTTTTGAGACAGATTCTCGCTCTGTCCCCCGGCTGGAGTGCAGTGGCGCAATCTTGGCTCACTGCAACCTTCGCCTCCCAGGTTCAAGTGATTCTCCTGTATCAGCCTCCTGAGTAGCTGGGATTACAGGCGCGTGCCACCACGCCCAGCTAATTTTTGTATTTTTAGTAGAGACAGGGTTTCACCATGTTGATCAGTCTGGTCTTGAACTTCTGACCTCGTAATCCGCCCGCCGCAGCCTCTCAAGATATGTCTTTTATAGTAAGCTAGTACCCAAGAGCACTGGGCATTAGTTTGAGTTCTTGCTGACAGTATGACCCAAGCTCTCAAACGACAGTTTCCTCACTTGAAAAATGGAGTTATCAGCACCATAAGAGAGGGTAAAGAAAGAAAGAAAAGTAAAAATAAATTAAAACTGTGTTTTATTTATTTATTTTTTTGCATATTTCCTTGTCTCTTAAGGGCAAGAGCCATGTCTGGTTTATTGGCTGTAGTACATATCCTCAGTACCTATGAGAGTGCTGGTCAGAGAGTATGTGCCTAATAGAAATTTGTTGAATAAATGAATCAATAACAATGAATTGATCTTTGGATTTAGTAGGTAGGGAGGGAGAGTACCAAGTACTTGACATCAGTTCCTGTAAAACACTTAGACAAGCATGCCCTGGGATTGGGATAGAATTCACATGGTGGGTTTTCTGAGGAGTTCTGTAGGGATTATTTTTCTGCCTGACCTAGTACTTCATCCCTATTTACTAAGCACCTACTGAAGCTGTGCTCAGTGACAGTTATCCATCATACTGAGGGATGGTTTGGCTATTGACTTTAGTTGGCAGTTTTTGTTTGCCACAGCAATGACTACCCTGAGCAGGTGGCTGCAGTAGGAGTGGAGAAGAACTGTGCTTGAAGAGGACATGAGACTGGTAGGCAAGGCCTCCTTGGGTCTTCCTGCTCCCTGTCTTTGGTTCCATGGCCCACATGGGTTTACCTCAGGTCCAATTTGAGGCAGCTGAATGAACAGAATGAACTTTCACTACTTTGCTGAGACTAGCTTGTGGAACGGAGGAGGAAACCTTTCATGGTTCCCACTCCTAGGCTTGTTGTGCAGCAGAGAGATAGGATAGTCCTGTGAAGATTGTTGGCTTTTTAAATGTTATCTCTGATGCTGAGAACTCCAGCCTGAGCAGGCATCGCATCAGCTTTCCTTCAAGACATTGGGGAGGGGCCTCTTTGGAGACGTGATGGAGAAGACAAAAGAGTAAGAGCAACTGTGCTGCCAGCACGGCCCAGTGAGGGCTTATCTGACCCTTTCCTCTCTTGGCCATATACACAGAGCTCCTGGCTGCCTTATGTTGATCTCTGGCCTGGGTAATGACCAGAAATCTCACTGGCAGGCAGGCAGGCAGGCAAGCAGGCAGCCTTTCAAATCTCATGTGCCTCTAATTTTCTCATTGTGATTCAGTAGCTCTGCTCCTGTTGGGCCTCTCTGGGTTATCTCAGGCCTCTCAGGAAGCTCTCAGAACTCTCGTCACTACAGTGTATGTTCGAACAAATGTGTCTGTGCTTGCCAAGTTCCCAGAGCTGGCTTCTGAAATATAGCAGCCAGGGGAGATGGGTGGACTTCAGATGTAATACACACACAGGTTAGAAAGCAGTGTGTGTCTGTGTGTGTATTTGTTGCTGGGTGGTCAAATTTGTGGAGGTCTTGTTTCGAGAAACTTTTGCTGACAAGAGCAAAGGTCACTGGAACTCACACTTCATGTCTCGGAAGAGATAAATATGTAATTAAGACAACTGAAATCACTTCAATGGTAAGAATGATGATGACAGTGGCCGGGCATGGTGACTCATGCCTGTAATCCCAGCACTTTGGAGACTTAGGTCGATCATGAGGTCAAGAGATCGAGACCATCTTGGCTAACACGGTGTAACCCCATCTCTGCTAAAAATACAAAAAAAAAGTAGCTGGGTATAGTAGCGGGCACCTGTAGTCCCAGCTATTCGGGAGGCTGAGGCAGGAGAATGGCGTGAACCAGGGAGGTGGAGCTTGCAGTGAGCCAAGATCATGCCACTGCACTCCAGCCTGGATGATAGAGTGAGATTCTGTCTCAAAAAAAA
>NW_012104610.1:1604669-1618312 GCF_000951045.1 Mandrillus leucophaeus
GCCTCCCGGGTTCACGCCATTCTCCTGCCTCAGCCTCCCGAGTAGCTGGGACTACAGGCGCCAGCCACTGCGCCCGGCTATTTTTTTTGTATTTTTAGTAGAGATGGGGTTTCACCATGTTAGCTAGGATGGTCTCGATCTCTTGACCTCATGATCTGCCCGCCTCCACCTCCCGAAGTGTTAGGATTACAGGCGTGAGCCACTGCGCCCGGCCTGAGTACCTATTCTTTATCAGGACTGGGCTAGGTACTTTCACATGCATTATTTTAGTTAATCCTCACATCAGGTCTCTCACTAGCTTATTGTACAAGGCAATCTTGGTTCAGTGCCCTGTGATTAATACTGATAGTCTTGTTGGCAGTTGTGATCTTCTGTGCTGGGGGAGATCAGAGAAGCTTTGTAGAGGAGGTAGCAGCGTAGTGGGTCTTCAGATACTTCACGTAGAAATATAAGGGAATTTGAGGAAAGTATTCTAGTCATAGGAAATGTTATGAGTAAAGGTCTGGAGTGGGAAAAAGTAAAGAGTCTTTGTGGGGCAGTGGTTTAGATTGGCTGGAGAGTGGTAGCTCTTCAGGAGAGTACCATAAAAAGATCAAGGAAAGACCAAGGAGGGCCTAAATTGTCAGGCTACTTGATTCTTTAGGGAATAAATAGTCCTTGCAGGTTTTGACAAGGGGAGAGACATGACCTGAGTTCTGCTTTAGCAAGGTTAATCTCGCAGAATATGCACAGTACATTGGTAAAGGTGAGATTGGAGGCAATCAGCCTAGATGGGAGACTTTGCAACTGTTCATGAGCAGAAGAGATCAGGGTCTGCATTGTGGAGGTAAAATCAGTAGGACTCAGAGTTTAAATGTAAGAAGGGAAGGAAAGAAAGAAAAGAGTCAAAGATACACCAGTGTTTTGAGTGTGGGTCATGAAGAGACTGGTGGTGCCATTAACAGAAAATATATTGCAGTCAGAAGGAGGGTCAGTGCTAAGGGATGATGAGTGATGGAGTAGCTGACCTTATTTGAAGTGCTGGGCAAGGGGCTACACCCACAGGACTTCAGGAACCAAATAATTCTTCCTATGCTTATTTCACATTGCTACATTTTACAGATGAGTTTTCTGGGGTCCAAAGAAATGAAATGATTTGCCTAAAGTCATACAGTAACTCCATGGTGGAATCTAAGTCTGAGAACCCACATCTCTTTGCTTTTTAGCTATTAAATTTCCTAACAAAGCTGAGCCTTGACTCTAGGAAAATCAGACAGAGTCTTGGAGACAGACAAACCTGACTTCAATTCCAGATCTTGCCATTTTTCTGTTTGTGAGATCTCAACAAGATTGCTTTTCCTCTCTGAGCCTCATATTCCCTTTTGTCCACATTTGCAAAAAAGGGAATATTAATTTTTACCTCATGGAGGCATTGGAAGTAAAGATGCTTTCTGTAATACTCTTTTTCCTTTTTTTTGGTTTTGTTCTGAGATAGGGTCTCATTGTGTCACCCACACTGGAGTGCAGTGGCACCATCACAGCCCACTGCAGCCTCCACCTCCCGGGCTCAGGTGATCCTCCCATCTAGGCCCAAAAAGTAGCTGGTACTACAGGTGTGTACCACCATACCTGGCCAGTTTTTACATTTTTTGTAGAGATGGGGTGGTCTCACCATGTTGCCCAGGCTGATCTGGAACTCCTGAGCTCAAGCATTCCACCCACCTCAGCCTCCCAAAGTGCTGGGATTATAGGCATGAGCCACCGCGCCTGGCTACATCTCTGGTTTTCTAGTGGGTTATGGAGTGGCTGACAGAACACTGAGTGACCATATCCTATCAGGTACTCTTTTTTTTTTTTTTGAGATGGAGTCTTGCTCTGTTGCCAGGCTGGAGTGCAGTGGTGCGATCTCGGCTCACTGCAACCTCTGCCTCCTGGGTTCAAATGATTCTCCTGTCTCAGCCTCCCAAGTAGCTGGGATTACAGGCGCCTGCCACCACGCCTGACTAATTTTTGTATTTTTAGTAGAGACGGGGTTTCACCATGTTGGCTAGGATGGTATCTCTTGACTTCGTGATCTGCTCGCTTTGGCCTCCCAAAGTGCTGGGATTACAGGCATGAGCCACCATGCCTGGCCTCCTATCAGCTACTTTGACCAGAGAGAAGATGATTAATATCCCTTTCCCCCAGCGTCTTCTGCCAACCTTCATGTGGGCTCAAGGTGGAAGCAAAGTGGTAGCTGAATTTAGGCTATGCTTGGGGGGAACTTCTTCTAGACTAGGGTAAGTCCTGGCTTGGGACAGAGGAACTAGGGTGGACTTGCTGGTTTGAGTGCTTGGAGTCCTTATCTGGTCATCTCTTTGGTTTAGTACTAAGTTCTCCTCAGAGGGGGAGTAAGCTGCTCTAATAGGGGTATTGTTAGGTAGTAGGGCTGTGGTTGTGTCAGCTCTGTGTCACTAGGGCAGGCCTGAAACTAGCTGTTTTGTCCAATATCTAGTCACATACTCTGAGTGAGTAGAGGAGGAATACAAGGTTTTCTAGTTTTAAAAAACAACTGTGTACTATTTTGTAGCTTCTGTCTTAATGCCTTTTCTTTCCATTGTTTTCTTGAAACTTTTTTCATTTTCTTCCCTCTTCCTAGGTTGGTTCTCTTGAGTGTTCACAGCTTTCTTTATGGAAAATCTAGTTTAATAAAAAGACCACAAGACTAAGAATTAGGTAGGCTTAATTTAGCCTGGGATCTGATACTCTTGACTTTTCTGGGCTTAAATTTCTTCATCCCGGGTATTGTGGGGATAACAGAATCTATCTTACAAGGTTGATGTGTGCAGATCTTATGAAATAATGTAATAGGCATTTATTCTTACACAAATTTGAGTGATTTATCATTACTGTATTAGTTTTTCTCCTCTGAATTGTCTGATGATCTATTCTTTGCAATTCTTTGGTTTATCCTCTCTCTTTAGTACTCTGTTCTCCTAGGTTCTCACTCTTCCCTATAATCTTGTTTACTAACTCTCTTTTTTTTGAAACAGAGTCTACCTCTGTCGCCTAGGCTGAAGCACCTTGGTACAATCTTGGCTCACTGCAACCTCCACCTCCTGGGTTCAAGCGATTGCCGTACCTCAGCCTCCTGAGTAGCTGGGACTATAGGTGTGTGCCACCACGCCCGGCTAAGTTTTGTATTTTTAGTAGAGACGGTTTCACCATGTTGGCCAGGCTGATCTTCAACTCCTGACCTCAGGTGATCTGCCTGCCTCGGCCTCCCAAAGTGCTGGGATTACAGACGTGAGCCACTGCACCCGGCCTTGTTTTCTAACTCTTAATGACAACAGGAAAAGTGTGGCTACACTGGCATTACACCTGGTCCAGTTGCAAGGGAGTGGCACTGAGCTCTTGGGGAAATGTAAAGTTCATTGGCTTTTGAGTAAAGTTCATTGGCTTTTAAGTAAAGTTTCTTTATCTCCCTTTTCTTTTTTTCTTTTTTTTTTTTTTTGAGACGGAGTCTTGCTCTGTCGCCCAGGCTGGAGTGCAGTGGCACGATCTTGGCTCACTGCAAGCTCCGCCTCCCAGGTTCATGCCATTCTCCTGCCTCAGCCTCCCGAGTAGCTGGGACTACAGGTGCCTGCCACCACACCGGGCTAATTTTTTGTATTTTTAGTAGAGACGGGGTTTCACCGTGTTAGCCAGGATGGTCTCGATCTCCTGACCTCGTGATTCTCCCACCTCAGCTTCCCAAAGTGCTAGGATTATAGGCGTGAGCCACCGCACCTGGCTCTTTACCTCCATTTTCATATCTGCCATCTGGTTTACCATTATAGCTCAATTCTTTTGAATATCGAAGTCACTTCCATTTCTGAAAACCCCCCTTTAATGCACAAGTATTACTGTGTTTATGTTACTCCCACTTTTTTTTTTTTTTTTTTGAGATAGATTCTCACTGTGTTGCCCAGGCAGGAGTGCAGTGGCGTGATCATAGTTCACTGTAACCTCCAGCTCCTGGGCTTAAGTGATCCTCCTACCTCAGCCTCCCAAACTGGGACTATATGCGGGTGCCACCACACTCCACTAATTTTTGAAAATTCAAAAACTTGGCCGGGCACGGTGGCTCACGTCTGTAATCCCAGCACTTTGGGAGGCCGAGGCGGGTGGGTCACTTGAGGTAGGGAGTTCGAGAGCAGCCTGACCAACATGGAGAAACCCCCTCTCTACTAAAAATACAAAAAAATTAGCTGGGCGTGGTAGCTTGTAATCCCAGCTACTTGGGAGGCTGAGACAAGAGAATCGCTTGAACCCGGGAGGCGGAGGTTGCAGTGAGCCGAGATTGTACCATTGCACTCCAGCCTGGGCAACAAGAGCGAAGCTCTGTCTCAAAAAAAAAAAAAAAAAAAAAAATTAAAACCTTTTTTTTTATGTGGAGATGGAGTTGCCCAGGCTGGTCTTGAACTCCTGGCCTGAAGTGATCCTCGCACCTTGGCCTCCCAAAGTGCTGGGATTACAGGTGTGAGCTACTGTGTCTGGCCAGGTGTTTACATTATGTCTGAACTGAGGACCAAAACTAGCTTTTTAGTATGGATTAGGTTAGGTATAGCCACTGGGGAATGGATTGCATTCTGGGGTGAGGGGTGGAGCCTGGCAAGAGGGCAGTTCTATTAGCTCAGTTTACCTATACAGGAAGGGTGTTAGGACCTCCAGGCATACTTATGCTGCTTCTGTTATAGCTGACACCTAACTGCTCCTCCTGAGCTGAGCATATGCTTGTACTCTTAGACAGAAGTCAGAGCTTGGTGAGGCTTGATTCCCCAAAGAATTCAGTGATGAAAATTAGGCCACTTGAGCATATCTAATTGGCTGAACTGTGTGAAGGGCAGAGGCTTTCCCTGGGGGCTCCTTTTAATCTCATGTGGTTATAGTCTTTTAAGGTTGGACTAATTAAAATGTGTTGGCAGTTGGACTCACTACTTTCCTTGCACTAGGTCCTGCTCCAGCCTCCTAGAGTACCAGAAGTTGGCACAGAGCTATTTTTCCTGGGGAGCTGAGGAGTGGGTTTCCATTTCCTGATCTACTAAATCTACAGTGATGTAATGTTTGTCCAGAATGGACTGCCAAACATCTTATGGTGGGGAGAAATTTAGGCTGGGACCTAGATGTGGCCTGGATTTGCTGCACTTCTTCAGGTGTCTTTTCAGGTTGATTGTCTGTTCTAGTAGCCCTCAAATGGCCTTGCTCTGTGAGCTGGCAAGTCATTTCTATTGTCCTGGAGTATCCTTCCCTGGTATGTGTTCCTCTTCCAACCAGAAAAAGGGATAAGGAAAAGATATTTAAGTCCCACCATTTGCCAGATCAGGGCTAGTATTTACACACCTATCTTTGAGGTATGCTTTATAATACCCATTTTGCAGATGAAGAAATAGATTCAGCAAAGGAAAATAACTTGCTTGATTGTCATTACAGGCTGTAGGCAACTGAATCAGAATTCAAATCCAGGTCTTTCCCTAGCTTCAGGTTACTTTCCTGAGGTAGCACAAATGATTTTATGTCCTCTTATCCTTTTAAGCCTACCTAAGTTCTCATATCCAGAGAGTCTTCTTCAGTTCCTTCAGCCAGAATGACTTCTTGTCCTGCTTTTTCAGACTACTCTGCCTCTCGCTAATCTGTCCATTTAAGTCAGGGAGGCATGAATCTACCTCCCTCATCTGACTATTCCTGCTCCTGCAAGATTTGGTACTCAGAGTGTATTTGTTAAAGAATAGAATGAAGTTATAGTGCTGAAATTTCAGGTGTTAGGACAGACTGGCAAGGGTAAGGGTTTTGGGCAAAGCCTTGGCTAGTTTTTCAAATAAGGCCCCTCTGTGTCTTTCTGATTTGCCCAGAATGTGCTGTTATTTTCCTTGACATCTGGCTTTAGAGTTTGTATCTTTTTTTTTTTTAATTTTTATTTTCTCCTCCCCTACCTCTTCTTTTATTGTTTGTTTGTTTGTATTTTCTATAGGCTTGCAACCTATAGAGCTAGGCTTAATGCTCCCTGGAGTGGAGTGATAGGACAAACCCTCAACTTGGCCTTGGTTGCTGGAATATGCCTGTTGACCATGGTGCTTGGATTTTGTTTGTTTGGTTGGTTTTTTGCAAATAGCATGCCAAGATATTAACCTTGCATTTGGGGCTTATACTTTCTGCAACCTCTGCCTACCGGTGTATGTCACTTCACAGCATAAAGGCTTTCTTTCCTGGCAAAGGCAAACATATGTAAAAGCATCCCTATAAGTTGAATTATTTTTCTCACTGACTTGAAAACAATTATAAAACTATCTCAGACCTTTTTCTATGCATATAATATATACTTGGTGTTTAACATAAAAAGTTCCTTTGGGAATAAATGGCAAATTGGAACATAATGAAATATAGGCCAGGCACGGTGACTCACGCCTGTAATCCCAGCACTTTGGGAGGCCGAGGCAGGCAGATCGCTTGAGCTCAGGAGCTTGAGACCAGCCTGGGCCACATGGCGAAACCCTGTCTCTACAAAAAATACAAAAAATTAGCCAGGAGTGGTAGTGTGTGCTTGTAATCCCACCTACTTGAGGGGGCAGAGGCAGGAGGATTGCTTGAGCCTAGGAGGCTGAGGCTAAAGTGAGCCAAGGTCATGCCACTGCACTCCAGCCTGGGTGATAAAGTGAGACCCTGTCTCAAAAAAAAAAAAAAAAAAAAAAAAAAACCCTAAAAACAACAACAAAAAAATCAAACCCCAAAACAAAATATAGCTAAAACACCTTTAGTGGGAGAAGTGATAAAATATTAATAATCGGCTTTGCATACGCTGCCGCCGAGGAAAGTCCTGTACTACTAGCCATGGTCAACCCTACCGTGTTCTTCGACATTGCCGTTGACAGCGAGCCCTTGGGCCGCGTCTCCTTCGAGCTGTTTGCAGACAAGGTTCCAAAGACAGCAGAAAATTTTCGTGCTCTGAGCACTGGAGAGAAAGGATTTGGTTATAAGGGTTCCTGCTTTCACAGAATTATTCCAGGGTTTATGTGTCAGGGTGGTGACTTCACACGCCATAATGGCACTGGTGGCAAGTCCATTTATGGGGAGAAATTTGAAGATGAGAACTTCATCCTAAAGCATACAGGTCCTGGCATCTTGTCCATGGCAAATGCTGGACCCAACACAAATGGTTCCCAGTTTTTCATCTGCACTGCCAAGACTGAGTGGTTGGGTGGCAAGCATGTGGTCTTTAGCAAAGTGAAAGAAGGCATGAATATTGTGGAGGCCACGGAGCACTTTGAGTCCAGGAATGGCAAGACCAGCAAGAAGATCACCATTGCTGACTGTGGACAACTCGAATAAGTTTGACTTGTGTTTTATCTTAACCACCAGACCATTCCTTCTGTAGCTCAGGAGAGCACCCCTCCACCCCATTTGCTCGCAGTATCCTAGAATCTTTGTGCTCTTGCTGCAGTTCCCTTTGGGTTCCATGTTTTCCTTGTTCTCTCCCATGCCTAGCTGGATTGCAGAGTTAAGTTTATGATTATGAAATAAAAACTAAGTAACAAAAAAAATATTAATAATCAAAATAAATATTGCAATAGGACGAAACATGCATTTTTGCTTTGTATTGTTTTGATAACATAGGCAATCTGAAATAGCTTAGTCAAATGGATTGAACTAAATAAGGACACAACATTCCTTGTGGTTTCTCTGCTATGGAGAATAGATATGAAATGTTCTTAGCAGAAGGGGCAAAGACTGCATTCGGGGACTAGGAAGAACTGTGCCGTGGCTCAGTTCCTCTACACAGTGGTGAAACTAAGCTTTCTGGTTGTCTGTTCCCCTATGTGTTAAAGGGAATAATACCTATCTTGTTTAATTTTATGAGGGTTAAGTAAGATAATGTATGTGAAAGTCTTTTGTAAACTATGAAATACTGTTATTGTCATACTTAGTGGGTGACTGGAGCCAAATTGCTAGCACTGTAAGGAAGCTTTTGGTTTAAGATATGGCATCCTAGGTAGGAAGAAGGATGCAAAATTGATGGATAAACAGTTGAATGCTGTTTGGGTAGCAGCTGAGAGGAATTCCTGTGAGTTGAGGGAAAGGACTGCGTTCATTTCCTTTGTTTTTGGGAGACAGGGTCTCACTCTGTTACCCCAGCTAGAGTGCTGTGGTGTGATCGTGGTTCACTGCAACCTTGAGCTCTTGGGCTCAAGCAATCCTCCTGCTTCAGCCTCCTGATTAGTTGGGACTACAGGCACATCCCACTATACCTGACTGATTTTATTTTTATTTTTTGTAGAGGCAGGGTTTCACTGTGTTGCCCAGGCTGGTCTCGAACTCCTGGGCTCAAGTGATCCTCCCACCTCCATCTCCCAAAGTGATGGAATTATGGGCCACTGGGTCTGGCCTTCCATACATATTTATTGAGTCCTGCCTGGTTGAAGATAAAGAAATACTGATATCTACCTACTAAACATGTGATGTGCTAAAATATGGAGGCAGTTTTGTTTAGAATGAAAACCTCATAAAGATGGGGTTCTTGTCTGTCTCATGCACTGCTATATATTCACCAGGAATAGTACCTGGCATGTAGTAGGCTCTCAATAAATATATGTTGAAAGAAAGGTTACGATTTGGAATCAGACAGAGCAGGTTCATATTTGGGTTCTGCCCAGCCCCTTTCCTGAGTGAGTTGCTCAGTTTCTTCATTTATAAATAAAATGGGACTAGGATTAGCTGGTTTTTTTATTGGGAGGGTTTTTTTTTAAAAAAAGATTAAAACCTTTTCTATAAGACTTACAGTAAATGCTTAATGAAAGATAGTTTCTTTTATTTCCCGTTTCTGATTTGCAAAGTGTGATGGGAGTGCAGAGGAAGAAGCAGTTAGAGCTACCTGGGGGAGTCTAGACGGTGGCTTCACAGGCTTGATCTGATAGTGTCTTCCTACAGAACAAGATGATGATTATTATTATTTCCTCACAAAAGGAACTCCCTGGGATTAAGCAAGCATCTTGGACTTGGTATGCCTTGCTTCTCTGCATTTCCCATGGTCTTCATTGGAGAACTGGCTCTTATTTTTCTAGCAAGGTCACATTTACACTGCAGGTTTGTGCAGAGGTTGTTGTTCCAGAAGCAGCTTCCAGTGGAGACTCTGGACTTAGCTGATTTGCATGGGCTTTTTGTAGCCAGCCGTCAATCCCCTATCCCCACCCTGCCAAATACCTCAATAATTGTTAGTTATAGCTTTGAAAACTTGTACTCAGCTTGACTCCTGTTCTGGGTCAGTTGTAAATTCTCATAGAAGGTAGAGCAGAGTGTGATTGCTTGGGTTAATCAGGTATTTATAAGTTGACCTTTACTAGTGAAAACTTAATTTTTCCCTCATGTCTGAGTAACTCTAGCAGGCTGAGGGCCTTGTTCTCAGGCATTCCCAGAACTGTTGGGAGTTGCAGCAGGTTTGCCTGCTCTTGTCATATATGCACGAGGGCCAGTAGGATTCATCTGTCTCCCAGCAAGGGTGCCCAGGACCTCTCCTTTTATCCTATCATTCTAAAGCACTGGATCATTCTAAAGCACTGGGAATACCAGTCTCCTTTCTCTGATCAGCATTTTAGACTCTGATGCTTTCTCTTCTGGTTTGTTTCTTGGGAGAATGTGTAAGCAGGGAGGAATTGTTTGGTTTTCAGGTAGAAAAGACTTCTTGCTTGTGAATTGAAGTCACTAGGCGAGAAGTGGGTAAAGAACATGTTCCTGAATAGGAGTGGTCAAGCGTTGGTAAGTTAGAGGTGGTTTGGGGGTTAAATGGGCCTGGTGCTCTCGAGGAGTGGAATCAGTACGGGTCCTGGCTATGTCTTCATTGCCCTCCTTCGGGAGCTAAGCATTGCCACAGGGGAGATCTCACATATGGGCTGGGGAGAAGGGAAAGGAGGAGGGTTGAGGAAACAAGAGACAAAGGGAAGAAAAGGGAACTTTTGCTGAGCTGTTTCTCTAGGCTAGGTGCTTTACACCAATAATTTTCTTTAATCTTCACAACTACTTTGTGAGGTAGCTGTAATTAGTCTTGTTTTACATATGATGAAACTGAGGCCCAGAGAGGTTAAGCAACTTACCCAAGGTCACAAAGCTAGTTAATGATAATAAGTTATTATTTATCATGTGCCTGAAAAGCACATATGAAGTTTCTTTTTTTTTTAATCCTGTGAACGATAATTATTACTTCTTCAATACAAATGAGGAAACTAGGGATTAAAGAGCTTTGGTTACTTGTGGAAGGTCACTCATCTGGCAGTGTCAGTGCAGGGATTTGAAACCAGGTCTGTCTCATTACAGAATGTGTTCCCTTGATGTCCATGTTGCTCTGCAAATGGAAGAGCTGGGATTCAAATGCAGAGTCATGAGAGCAGGGCTTATGTGTTACCTATCTTTGTGTCACCATTCCCTGTGACAGTGCTTACCGTGTTATTAGTGCCCAATAAATGCTTGCTGTAAAATCTAGCTCTGCCCTCCCCATAGCTCATGTTAGCTGCAGTGGGTTCCAATTTCTAGCTGCATCCTGCCCCAGCTGCTCGGCTGCCTATCTTCCCCTGACAGTTTGGCCTTATCCTGCCTACCCATTGTGGCTTCCCTGACTTCCCAACACACACAGCATCTCCTCTAGCACTGTTGCTTTCCTCTTCTTTGTACCTTTTTTTTTTTTTGAGATGGAGTCTCGCCCTGTCACCCAGGCTAGAGTGCAGTGGTGTGATCTTGGCTCACTGCAACCTCTACCTCCCGGGTTCAAGCGATTCTCCTGCCTCAGCCTCCTGAGTAGCTGGGACTACAGATGTGCACTGCCACACCCAGCTAATTTTTGTATTTTTAGTAGAGACGGGGTTTCACCATGTTGGCCAGGCTGGTCTCGAACTCCTGACCTCAGGTGATCCACATGCCTCAGCCTCCCAAAGTGCTGGGATTACAGGCGTGAGCCACCGCGCCCAGCCCTTCATACCTCTTTTCCCTAGCTATACATTTCCCTCCGGCTGTGGCTTTCCAAAACCCTCCAATCCTCTTCATTCTTTTCTCTGTAGTTTTTCTGACTTATTCCAGGGACTTCCCTTTCTAGGCTATAATCTTCTTAGTCTGTACCATATAATTTGTCAGCTAATTATCTACTGTTTCACTTTCTGTTGGTTTTGTGGACATTAATCTTCTCCCCAGCCACCTGATGGTAGTCATATTATAATAACTCCCCAGATTGGTTTGTGCTCTGCACTTTACAAATCACTCCCCTATTTAAGACCTGTCTTTTTGCTTACCATGCCCACAGCTGCGCTATGAGGTGTGACAGGAGGGGATTGTTATCTCCATATTATAGCAAACAAATGCAAAGAGGGCAGGTGACTTCCCAATGTCATATATGTATTTAGGGGCAGAACAAAGACTGCATCTCAGGTTTACTGATTTCTAGCTTAGAATTTTATCTGCAGTCTCTTCTACATTTGTTTTTTTCCCTACCATTTCCCCTCTTACCTTCAAGGGTCCCTCAAGGTAGAACATCTACCTTGTGGGTTTTTAGGAGGTTTGGTTGGTGACCCAGTGAATGGTAGAGTAGCCCAGATAGCAGTCTTAGGTACTTCTCAGTGGCATCAGTGTTCTCGGTTGCTATTGCCTGTGAGAGTTCTCTTTCTGTGGCTGCCAGGATTAATGTGGAACTAAGAAGCATTAGATTATTATGGATGGTCAGAACACACTCTCATGGAGATCCAGGAAGCAGGACAGGATGTGTGGTGCCCGGCACTTTTGTGTTGTGGCAATGGCATGAGCTTTGCAAGCAGTCAGACCAGAGTGTGAAATCTGGCTTTGCTGTTGTTTATTGGCCTCATGACCCTTAGTAAATCATTAATCTCTCTGAGCCTTAGGGCTACTGAGAGAATGTATTTAAGGGCCACATAATGGCCTGTAAAAACAGTATTTGTTGTTGGTTTTTATTGCCAATACTACTTTAAGTTTAAGGTGCCCGGAGGGCATTAGAAGCCCGCTAGCACCTGTGACCCTTGCAGGTTACTTCTTGTGTCTTGATTTCTAAGCATTAGTGATGACTACCTTGGAGACTATTGGCTGATAGGGGATGAACTTGAATGCTGTTCCCCAAGTCTCCAGTCTCCAGGTTTCCAGTGCCTTCTCAGGGCAATGAAAATAGTTTGTGGACAGCTAGGGGATGGTTTCAGTGTCAAACTTTGGAAGTAAAATCTTTCTTGTTTTTTCTGAAGAACTTTGGCATTAGAATTGTTGGTTCTGGAAAGTCAAGAACACAGTTGTTATTGAGAGATTTTAGTTATTTCTGAAACCAGATATTGCTCCAAAGCTGTTTGTTAAATACTTCCCTACTCTTCCTAAACCCCTGCCCCTCCCCAAAAGAAAAATAAATCATATTCAGACCATTGTGTGATGGTTATATCTTTGGCCTCCCTGGTCACCCAGGCTCTAACTCTCTGCTAGCACCGCTCCAAATTGCCGCTTCAAGAGAGGTCAGTCAGCCCGTTTCCCTTACTCCCCACCCATGACCTGGTCTGTCTGGAAAGAGGATGAGATACATGGACCAATACATCCTATTTAAAAGGGAGCTTGCTTTCTCACTAGGGACTTTAGACTGCCTGACACACAGGAAATGACTAGAAAATCTGACCAGTGGAGCATAACTCATTGCTAAAATGGCAGGTTTGGACGGCTGCAGGATGGCAGAGTAGGCTTCCTGAAGAGGCAGGAAGGGGCAGCTGAATGAGAAAATGGTGACTTTTGAGTTTTTCCTTTTAGAGTATGGTGACGTAGGCCGTTTATTTTAAAAAAAAAAAAAAAAGGAAAATCACATAAGATTAATCATTTTTACAATTCAGTGGGATTTAGTACTGTCACAAATCTAGTTCAAAACTATTTTATCAACCCTGAGGAAATCCATACCTCTTAAGCAGTTGTTCCTAATTCTCCCCTCTCCCTTTCCCCTGGCAGCCATCAATCTGTGTATCTGTGTTTTGTCTGTATATATTTACCTATTCTGGATATTTCATATAAATGGAATCATATGATCTATGAGGCACCACACCCAGCCAATGGGACACTTTTTTATTGTCTGCTTCAAACCACTAAGTTGTATTTTCTAGAGTCAGTGATTGTATTTGATTCATTTCTGTCTTTAGCATTTAGCATAGGAACTGGCATTTAGTAGATGAGTGGATGCTAATAAATGCTGAATGAAACTTGAGTATAGACTGAAGACTTACTTGACAGTAATGACACCATCACTGTAGGAGGGATCAGTTGTGGGCTGTACTAGATGTATTCATATAATAAATATTTAAGACCCTACTGTGTGCCAGAAACTCTGCTTGGTATGCAATAAAGAATAATAGTCCCGCCGGGCACGGTGGCTCACACCTGTAATCCCAGCACTTTGGAAGGCCGAGGCGGGCGGACCACGAGGTCAGGAGTTCAAGACCAGCCTGACCAACATGATGAAACCCCATCTCTACTAAAAATACAAAAATTAGCTGGGCATGGTGGCGCACGCCTGTAATCCCAGCTATTCAGGAGGCTGAGGCAGGAGAATCGCTTGAACCAGGGAGGCAGAGGTTGCAGCGAACCAAGATCACGCTACTGCACACCAGCCTGGGTGACACAGTAAGACTCTGTTTCAAAAA
>NW_012104610.1:1618362-1622412 GCF_000951045.1 Mandrillus leucophaeus
AATAGTCCCTATTGTTTTATATTCAGGTAGGAAGATAGGCCATAAACAAGGAGATAAGTGATATAATGCCTGGTAATCATAAGTGCTAAAAAACAAAGTAAAGCAGGGCAAAGGATTAGAGAGTGATGGGGGTGCTATTTTAGGTAGAGTGGTGGGGAAGGCCTCTCATTGGATGGCCCTTAAAATCAACTCACAAGGGTCTGGACCAGGAATCAGAAGACTTGGGTTCTTCTTATGTCTCTGTGCTTTGTTACTTAGCAAAATTACTTAACATTTCAAGGTTGGAGTTTCTTTGTCTATAAAATGGGTGCAAGAATACCTGCCCTGGTATTGTGGGAGTGTTGTAAGGATTCAGTGAGTTAATGGACATTGAAAGTGCTTTGTTATATGGTGAATCACATGATGTTTGGCTTTCTCTTTCCCAAGTTGAGAGGATGCGTGAGCAGTGTGGGAGCCAGCCAGATGTTTTCAGCACTTTGAAGACAAAAGGAACTGGTTTCTGCTGGGAGGTGTCATGCCAGCTTGCCCGGAACACTGACTTATGCAGTGCTGATCCAGGGGCTGAGAGTAAAACCCATGCCCCAGGTGGTTCTCCATGTAAATTGGCAAAAGGGAATAGCCTTGGGAACTTGGGGCCTATTCTGCTTAGCCTCCCAGGAGGTAGAATGTGGAGAGGACTGTTTCTCTCCGTTCAGCCTTATTTCTTGCTACATCTGAACCTAACCTAAGGGAAAGGGAGTAATAATCAGCAGTCCCCAAGAAACCTGGGAGGTGGAGGTTGCAGTGAGCTGAGATTGCATCACTGCACTCCACTGGGCGACAGAGCCAGACCCCCTCTCAAAAAAAAAAAAAAAAAAAAAAAAAAAAGGTGGTATGTTCGTATAATGGAATCTTATTTAGCCATTAAATGGAGTTAGGTATTGATAGATGCCACAACATGGATAAACCTTGAAAACATGCTAAGTGAAAAGGCTACATATTGTATGATTCCATTTACGTGAAATGTCCAGAATAGGGAAATCTATAGAGAAAGCAGATTAGTGTTTGCCAGAGTGTGGGGGGAGAGGGTAATGAGAAGTTACTGCTAATGGATATGGGGTTTCTTTTTGGGGTAATGAAAATATTCTGAAAAATTAGATTGTGGTGACGGTGGTACAACCTTATATTAAAAAATCACTGAATTATAAAATCTAAAAGGAATAATTATATGACGTGAATATATTTCAATATAAACATAGATAATTTTCTTTTTTTGAGACAGTATCTCACTCTATCATCTGGGCTGGAGTGCAATGGTGCAATCATGGCTCACTGCAGCCTTGACCTCCTGGGCTCAAGCAATCCTTCTACTTCAGCCTCCCAAGTAGCTGGGGCTATAGACACATGCTAGCCTGGCCAATTTTTGTATTATTATTATTTTTGTAGAGACAGGGTTTTACCATGTTGCCTAGGCTGGTCTTGAACCCCTGGGCTCACGTGATCTTCCTGCCTTGGCCTCCCAACGTTTGGGATTACAGGCATGAGTCACAGTGCTCTGCCAAACATACATAATTTGAGTTTGCTGAGAACTATTGGTTTAACACAGTTGTAGATAATTATAATTTTCTTTTCTGATTGGAAGTCTTATCCCAGTACTTCAGCTCACAAAGGTAGACACATTCCAGTTTTATTTTATTTATTTTATCATTTGATTTTTGAAACAAGGACTCGCTCTGTTGTACAGGAGGCTGAAATATGGTGGCACAATCATGGCTCACTGTAGCCTCTACCTCCTGGGCTCAAGTGATTCTCCCACCTCAGCCTGCTGAGTAGCTGGGACTGCAGGCATGAGGAACCATACCTGGTTAATTTTTCTATTTTTTTTGTGTAGACAAAGTCTCACTGTGTTGCCCATGCTGGTCTCCAATTCCTGGGCTCAAGCAGTTCTCCCACCTCAGCCTCCCTAAGTGCTGAGATTACAGGTGTGAGCCACTGTTCATGGCCCCATTCCAGTTTTAGATGTGAGTTTGAGCATGATCTTAGGCAAGGGCCCATTAATGAATGTGTTGAGGATACAGCATCATCCTGCTTTGACTCAAGGGGGCTTTTTCTGCCTTTGATTAAGGATTGGCGTGGGTGAGTCATTTCCCATAGTCTGAGGGATGTGGGATATAAAGAATGAATTGTTATGTCTGATGATATCTTGAATATCACACATTGTAGGCCAAATATAGGTGCTAAACCATTTGGCTTGAATTCTTTATAGAAAATTCCCTGGGAACCCCATGATAAAATAGAGAAAGAGAAAGAGGGATAACCTAAGAGGGAGGAGCAATCTGGTGAGAGACATTCTTTTCACCTTTTCACACATGAGCAATTAAAAACTTCAGGGAAGTTGATTTTTTTTTTTTTAAACTCTGTAAATAGCTACTGGTATACTTCCTTTAGGCTGCTATTGTATTTTGTGCTATAAGAAGAGAGACTTGGCTGGGCGTGGTGGCTTATGCCTGTAATCCCAGCATTTTGGGAGGGCAAGGTGGGCGGATCATGAGGTCAGGAGATCGAGACCATCCTGACTAACAGGGTGAAACCCTGTCTCTACTAAAAATATAAGAAATTAGCTGGGTGTGGTGGCGGGCGCCTGTAGTCCCAGCTACTCGGGAGGCTGAGGCAGGAGAATGGTGTGAACCTGGGAGGTGGGGCTCGCAGTGAGCGGAGATTGCGCCACCTCACTCCAGCCTGGGCGACACAGCGAGACTCCGTCTCAGAAAAAAAAAAAAAGTCTTATTTGGCCAGGCACGGCGTCTCATTCCTGTAATCCCAGCACTTTGGGAGGCTGAGACGGGCAGATCGCGAGGTCAGGAGATCAAGATCGTCCTGGACAACATGGTGAAACCCCGTCTCTACTAAAATACAAAAAATTAGCCAGGCGTAGTGGCGGGTGCCTGTAATCCCAGCTACTCAGGAGGCTGAGGCAGGAGAATTGCTTGAACTTGGGAGGCGGAGGTAGCAATGAGCCGAGATTGCACCACTGCACTCCAGCCTGGCGACAGAGCAAGACTACATCTCAAAGAAAAAAAAAAAAAAAAAGAAGAGAGACGGGCCATATACTCAAGGAGTTTCCAAATACATCCAGAGGTGAAACAAACATCTGGGATGAAAAGGTTCCAGGGACTAGTATTGTACACAGTCAGAGGAGGCAGAGAGGGCTGTGAGCTTGGTAATAAGAGAGGAGGCTTGGGAAACCCAGCCTGAGTGTAGGTCCAGAGGGCAGCATGCACTGGGTGAGGACCTCTAGGGAGAGTAAGGCAGGATACATTCTCGTCCTTATACTTCGTTCCCTGTTTTTGTACCTGCTAACTTTTGCTCTACAACAAATAGGCCTTTAAGCATCTGTTCTGAGCCTGGCCTTGCACTGGGCAAAACTGGAAACATGGGCATTATGAAACCTGGGCCATACATCTAGAAGTACTTAATATATTGCGAGAGGTGAACCTGGAAACAATGGACTATAATTGCATGGGTCAAGGTATGTAATAGACGGAGATGGATTTGATGTGTGAGAGTGCTGACCCACTGACTCTGACTTGGGATTAGGTAAATTTACCTTTAAAAAGGCATTGAGACAGGGCCTGGTTAGAGAAACCTGTTAAGGTTATTGCCAGAAGATGAAGCAGAGGTACAAAATGCTACTTTTGGGGTATGGCTGCTTTAGGGCCTTTCATTTCATTTTCAGATTTGATGAAATAATAGGGCATCTGTGGCCCGGTGGCTCATGCCTGTAATCCTAGCACTTTGGGAGGATGAGGCGGGCAGATCACGAGCTCAGGAGATTGAGACCATCCTGGCTAACCTGGTGAAACCCCATCTCTACTAAAAATTCAAAAAATTAGCCGGGTGTGGTGGCACACACCTGTAGTCCCAACTACTTGGGAGGCTGAGGCAGGAGAATCACTTGAACCCGGGAGGCGGAGGTTGCAATGAGTTGATATCTCACCATTGCACTCCAGCCTGGGTGACAGAGCGAGATTCTGTCTCAAAAAAAAAAAAAAAAAAAAAAAAAAAAAAAAA
>NW_012104610.1:1622536-1687771 GCF_000951045.1 Mandrillus leucophaeus
GAGGCTGAGGCAGGAGAATGGCGTAAACCTGGGAGGCAGAGCTTGCAGGGAGCTGAGATCCGGCCACTGCACTCCAGCCTGGGTGACAGAGTGAGACTCGTCTCAAAAAAAAAAAAAAAAAAAAAAGAAAATAGGACATCTGCGTCCAGGAATCTTTTTATCTCCCCACCACCCCTCAAGCAGTGCTGGGCTGACTGCAGAAGGCTCTTCCTTGTTCTGCACTTGTTCCATTTCTGTTTTTGACAGATGAAGCCTGAGAGGTGTCAGAGCTATGCCAGCTGCTATGGGGCCAGAAACAGGTGAGGCTTTTAGGTCTGCTTGAGTTAAGGAGTGAGGGGTTTGTCCTCTTCAGCTAGCTTAATTAAGGTCTTTGCTATGAAACTGGATAAGTAGTTCATGTAGCTTGTTTTTCATTTGGGGCTATTTTCAGCCTCGGAGGCCAGCAAGGTGAATGACTGAGATGCTTTTATGGGGTTCAAGCTTTTGCTAGATCCTATTTGCCAGGATAGGTGTCCAGCAATTTTCCAGGACATCAGCTTTTCTGAACAAGCAGCACTGGAAGGAAGAAGCACTTCCCTTTTCTCTCAGTGGGCAGTATAGGAAACGTGAGAGTGGGTGGTCAGTTTAATATTACAACCCAGGTTTTAAGTAGAGATGCTGTATAGTTTGGAACATTGCCATATAGTTTTTTTTTTTTTTTTTTTTTTTAAATTTTTGAGACAGAGTCTCACTCTGTTGCCCAGGCTGGAGTACAGTGGTGTGCTTTCTGCTCACTGCAGCCTCCATCTCCCAGATTCAAGGGATTTTCCTGCCTAAGCTTGGAGATTACAGGTGCTCCACACCTGGGATTACAGGTGTGCACCACCATGCCCAGCTGAATTTTTGCATTTTTAGTAGAGATGGAGTTTCACCATGTTGGCCAGGCTGGTCTTGAACTCGTGACCTCAAGTGATCCACCTGCATCGGCTTCCCAAAGTGCTGGGATTATAGGTGTGAGCCACTGTGCCCGGCTGCCATATAGTCTTTAATGCAGTTTTGAGGGACTCATCTGAATTGTTCTTGTGTTTTTCTTGTTATCTTGACTGCCAGGCTTTACTATGGGGGGAGCTCTATAAATGTATAGATCTGCCGCCGGCCAGAGACTTGATCTCTTTTGCGCTTGCACACCTCTAGGGCTAACAAAGCAGATGGAGTGGGCTGTACTAAGGGGTGATGCATTGGTGGTCCATATCCAAGAGTGTTCTTGGGAGTTCCCTATCTAGTGAGTGCTTACTATGTGCCAGGCAGTTGTGGCAACAGTGGGCATCATACTAGGTGCTGAAGTTTTATCAGAGATACCTAAGGCAGATCATTATCTGATCCCTAAGGCCCAACAAATAAATAAATATTTGTTGTTTAATAAATGTTGGTCCAAGGAATAAACTATTTTTTAAAGGAACCCAGATACAGGGGGTGTGAGAAGGAAGCTAGCAGTCATTGAATGCTTACTATGTGCCAAGTACTGTGTTAAGTGCTTTCACAGATATTTAATTTTTTTTTTTTTTTATTTTTTTTTTTTTTTTTTTTTTTTTTGAGACAGAGTCTCGCTCTGTCGGCCAGGCTGGAGTGCAGTGGCCGGACCTCAGCTCACTGCAAGCTCCGCCTCCTGGGTTCACGCCATTCTCCTGCCTCAGCCTCCCGAGTAGCTGGGACTATAGACGTCCACCACCTCGCCCGGCTAGTTTTTTGTATTTTTAGTAGAGACGGGGTTTCACCGTATTAGCCAGGATGGTCTCGATCTCCTGACCTCGTGATCCGCCCTTCTCAGCCTCCCAAAGTGCTGGGATTACAGGCTTGAGCCACCGCGCCCGGCCTATTATTAATTTTTTTGAGACGGAGTCTCGCTCTGTTGCCCAGGCTGGAGTGCAATGGCGCGATTTTGGCTCACTGCAACCTTTACCTTCTGAGTTCAAGCGGTTCTCTCACCTCAGCCTCCGGAGTAGCTGGGATTACAGGCGTGCGCCACCACATCTGGCTAATTTTTTGTATTTTTTCTTTTTAGTAGAGTTGGGGTTTCACCATGGATACTTAATTTTTAATACAGTCTTCTGAGATTGTTAATGTTATCAGTATCTTTGAGATGGACAAAATAAGAGGTTAAATTACTTGTCAAAGTCACTTTCTATTAGCTTTATCTAGGCTCTTTTTTGAGGGTCTGGCCTCTTGGTTTGGTAGATACCTAACAGGGTAATCTTATTTTTAGTATTGTTGGGTGAGTGGGGCTAGTCTGAGTCTTTTCAAAGTCACAGGAGATGCAGTTGTCTAGGCTTGGTGCTGATGATATAGATAAGGATAATATAAGGTACATAACCTGGAAAAATTTCTATTGAGTGGGGAGACAGGTAAATAGGCATTACAGGGTAGTAAATATTAAGCAAAGACAGGCCTTTTTACTTTGTGAGAGGTACATTGGGCAGGGACTTTTACTCTGAGGCTTCAACTCTTGTCCTTTCTGTACCTGTAGCTCCTCATTGGGATATCCCTTATTACCTGACCATGTGTTTTGACAGTTTCATGAGTGTTACTTTTTCTTCAAGATTGCTTACTCCTTGAGACTAGATATTCTTTTTTTTTCTTACTGCCTCTTAGATATCTGACCTAGGCCATCACGCTTACCTTCTCTGGACCTTAGTGGCATTATCTGTAAAACAAGGCTAATGATAGGTGTTTTGCAATCTGAGAGCCGGGGCCAGTCCAGGTGGTGATCTCTGGAGGTTCATCTAGTTTTTTCAAATCTGTGATTTCTATGATCATCCTCTTTTGGTCCTTATATAGAGCTGGATATCCAGGAGGCTTTAAGTTTGTCACAGAGATTGTTGAAGGTATTTTCTGGTACCTCAGAAGTTTTAAGAACTTTTCTGTATGACCCTGTTAGAGCTACATACCCAGCAGCACTGACAGAGACTCATGGCTTCTCCTGGCCAGTCCCTTGGACCGAACCAGTTTTCTCAGCCTGGTAGGGAAGATTTGACTGAAATTTTAAACTCAAAAGGATATCATGGCCAGGCATGGTGGCACACGCCTGTAATCCCAGCTACTCAGGAGTCTGAGGCAAGAATCTGGGAGATGGAGGTTGCAGTGAGCCGAGATCACACCAGTGCACTCCAGCCTGGGTGACGGAGCAAGACTCCATCACACACTCACATACACACACACACACACACACACACAAAGCGTATTGTATTTAAGTGTATTTTCTAGTATGGCTTCTTTCATCATCAGCTAGGTCAACTAGAGGTAGTGCTTTCCTGATTTTGCTTCTGGAAGGCGTTCTTTGAGCAGTGAGATAGGACCCCACCCTTAGGACTTTCACCTCTCCAGGTATTGGGCCAGAAGTCTAAAGCTCCATGAAATTCTGTTTATGTACAATTCTAGCTTGAGCTCTAAACTTGTAAAAGAATCAACTTTGATATGACTTGGGGTCCCATGGGACCTACCAGGAAATCACAGGAACTCTGAGCTACAGCAAAGTCCACCACTAATTAGACAGTTAATAATGCTAATTATTATGATAAAAAATGTATATTGAATACTTATATGTCAGGTACAATTACATATTTATTTAATTCGCACAGCAGCCAATGATATAGATATTGTTACTATTCTCATTTTGTAGATGAAGAATCTAAAGTCACGTGTCTAGTAATTGGTGCAAGTAGGACTTAAGCCTAATTAGAAATTTCATGTTCTAATTCCAAACCCTATGTTCTTTTATTTTTTAAAATAAAAAAAAAATTTTCTTTTTCTTTTTTTTTTTTTTTTGAGACAGAGTCTCACTCTGTTGCCCAGGCTGGAGTGCAGTGGCACAATCTTGGCCCACTGCAACCTCTGCCTTCTGGGTTCAAGTGATTCTCCTGCCTCAGCCTCCCCAGTAACTGGGGCTACTACAGGCGCATGCCACCACACCTGGCTAATTTTTGTATTTTTAGTGGAGACAGGGTTTTGCCATGTTGGCCAGGCTGCTCTCAAACTCCTGACTTCAGGTGATCTGCCCGCCTTGGCCACCCAAAGTGCTAGGATTACAGGTGTGAGCCACTGTGCGGGCTCACTATTGTATTTTAATTATTTACTTCGATGTCCTCCTACCAGATTTTAAATTGCTAGAAGGCAGGGACTGATTACTCTTTATTTCATTAAAAAATGAAGTATTGAGTTATGGCATATATCCAATAAAATGAATTAAATGCTTGATGAATTTTTACCAATGTATTTATCTATGCAACTGCCACTTAGATCAAGATACATTTCTGCATCTTTCTAGAGTGTAGCATAGAGATGAGCAAACATTTTCTGTGGAGGGCCAGAGAGTAAATGTTTTAGGCTTGATGGGCTATACTGCAAGTTGTAACAGGAAAACAGCCATAGATAATATTTAAATGGACATGTGTAGCTGTGTCTAATAAAACTTTGTTTACAAAAACAAGGTGTTTGGGCTAGATTTGGCCTGAGAGCCTCAGTTTGCTGATCTAGCAGAGTGTCTAAGGACAAAATAGAAATTCAGTAAATGTTTGTTGAATTGTGGACAAAGTCCTTGATTTCAGAAATCTCTTCTTGATTTTCTAGCAGTGGGGCAGCTTGTATCTCCACAGTAGGGCTGTACTTTGTTTTTATTTTTTATGTTTTATTTATTTATTTTTGTTATTTAGTTTTTATTTCATAATCATAAACTTAACTCTGCAATCCAGCTAGGCATGGAAGGGAACAAAGAAAACATGGAACCCAAAGGGAACTGCAGCGAGAGCATAAAGATTCTAGGATACTGCGAGCAAATGGGGTGCAGGGGTGCTCTCCTGAGCTACAGAAGGAATGATCTGGTGGTTAAGATAAAACACAAGTCAAGTTGTCCACAGTTAGCAGTGGTGATCTTCTTGCTGGTCTTGCCATTCCTGGACTCAAAGTGCTCTGTGGCCTTCACAATATTCATGCCTTCTTTCACCTTGCCAAAGACCACAGGCTTGCCATCCAACCACTCAGTCTTGGCAGTGCAGATGAAAAACTGGGAACTGTTTGTGTTGGGTCCAGCATTTGGCATGGACAAGATGCCAGGACCTGTATGCTTTAGGATGAAGTTCTCATCATCAAATTTCTCCTCGTAGATGGACTTGCTGCCAGTGCCATTATGGCGTGTGAAGTCACCACCCTGACACATAAACCCTGGAATAATAATTCTGTGAAAGCAGGAGCCCTTATAACCAAATCCTTTTTCTCCAGTGCTCAGAGCATGAACGTTTTCTGCTGTCTTTGGAAACTTGTCTGCAAATAGCTCAAAGGAGACATGGCCCATTGTCGAAGGCGATGTCATGGTGGGGTTAACCATGTCTGAGAGTACAGGGCTCCCGGTGGCGGCAGCATCTGCAAAGCCTTTTATGTTTTATTTTTAATAGAGATGAGGTTTTACCATGTTGCCCAGGCTGGTCTTGAACTCCTGAGCTCACGCAATCCACCCTCTTCGTCCTCCCGAAATGCTAGGGCTGTAATGTTGAGAGGTTCTTTGTGGAACAGGCTGCCTTTTGATAAGTTGTTTGTGTTCATAAGGGAATAAAAATGTCATCCCTTCCAGCACTCTCCCAATTTTATTGGTGCAACATCTTCAGAATCTTTGGGATCCATGAAAATAATATAGGGGTATGTTTGTTTGAATCCCCTGAGGCTATTAGGTGTTATTTATTTTGTCCTTGCTGCCTAGCCAGCATGGATGGACAGGGATGCTCAGTAAATATTTGTTTTTGAATGAATAAATGAATTTAAATTGCTTTCAGTATTTTAACAAGCCTAATGGAAATTGTACATTTATCTACAATAAAAGTGTCTTTGATTTTGGTTTCAATTGTACCAGTTTTGTGTGAACACTAGTTTGCTCATGCTGATTAGTTCTTTGACTGGCAGTTGATGGCATCATAGGACATAAACCTACCCAGTGAGTGAATGACCTTGGACACAAGTACACAGCCAAAATAAGCAACTGGTAGCAGAGCCTGATACATGAATGTCTACATGTTTACTTCCACTTTCTTGTTCATTAGCAATATTATTTGTATATGGTTGATAATGGTATATGGTTGGTTAAAATCTGGGGCAACATTTTTTTTTTTTTTGAGACAAAGTCTCACTCTGTAGCCCAGTCGCCCAGGCTGGAGTGCAGTGGCGCAATCTTAGCTCACTGCAACCTCTGCCTCCCAGGTTCAAGTGACTCTCCTGCCTCAGCTTCCCAAGTAACTGGGTTTACAGGCATGTACCACCACGCCTGGCTAATATTTTTATTTTTTGTAGAGATGGGGTCAATATCCAAATAAGGTCTACATCATGTCGATTGATCTAAATCTTGAGTCTTTTCTGGGACTACAGGCATGTGCCACTATGCCTAGCTAACTTTTGTATTTTTTATAGAGATGGGGTTTTGCCATGTTGCCTAGGAAGGTCTTAAATTCTGTAGCTCAGGTGATCTGCCCACCTCCCAAAGTGCTGGGATTACAGGTGTGAGCCACTACGCCAGGCCAATTTGAACTATGTTTGAAAAAGAGGGTTCCATTGTTTAAAAGTAAGTCTTGAAAACTATTGTATTGTAGTTGTTCTCTGACAGCACCAATTATGACAGGAACCAGGAACTATGAAGTGGTTGTGACTGTGACTAACTTGTAATATGTTTTAAACTTTTTTTAACTTCCTCATATTTGTTGTTTTTGGCTTATGTTCTTTCTCAACTCAACAGTTAAACTCTTACAACAAAAACGGCCCATATGTTTTAACTTTTGAAGGGAGAGATGGGTGGACTGTCTTACCTTAGAGCCAGGCTTCAGGCTTGCGGGAGGGAGTCCCAAGGGCTGGAGTGGGGGTTCTGCTTTAATGAGCAAAGGAAGTGGTTAAGTCCCTGGGGCCTATGCAGCCTGAAAAAGAGCCCAAAAAGTGACCTTGGGACCATCAAAGACTAGACGCTCTTAGCAGAGCATGGGTCCCTTTTCCTTACCCCTTATTCCACAGCCTACAGGGTCTCTTTCAGTTGTCCAAAGGACCTGGCTGGTCAGGCTTTACTTGAGTCACATCCGACATGTTCCAGGCCCAGGGTCCTGGTAGCTGTGTTTAGGGCTGATTCCTAGGAATCATGACAAAGAATGAAGGGCACTTTGTTTTTGACTGTGTTTTTTTTTTTTTGAGACAGGGTCTCGATTGGTTGCCCAGGCTGGAGTGCAGTGGCATGATCTCGGCTCATTGCCACCTTCGCCTTCCGGGTTCAGGCAATTCTCCTGCCTCAGCCTCCCAAGTATCTGGGATTACAGGCACGTGCCACCATGCCTGGCTCTTTTTTTTTTTGTTTGTTTGTTTTGAAGTAGGAACAGGGTTTCGCCATGTTGGCCAGGCTGGTCTCAAACTCCTGACCTCAGGTGATCCACCCGCTTCGGCCTCCCAAAGTGCTGGGATTATGGGCGTGAGCCACTGTGCCTGGCCGACCCTGTTCTAAGGAAGGCCAAGGGCAGGAAGCTCTTAGCAATAGCTTTGGCTGATCCTTGGCCAGCAATACCGTATGTCACTCTGGCCAAGAGAAGAGCTGCTGTGGAGCACTTGGTGTTCTCTAGCCTTTGTGGAGGTCACAGGCAAACAGGGCAGGGGAGCAAGGCCTTAATTAGTTAGGGACTCCTGGAGCAAAGCCACTTGGCAGTGTCTCAGCTTCTTGGTGGGACTGGCTCATTCTCCTAGTGACAGTGCAAATACTCCTTCCCTTTATAGCCTTTAAACCTCCAAGAGATTGGTCTTCTTCCTTGAGCTTCAAGATATTTCTATGCAGTGTGGTTCAGGGCTGATTTTAAAAGCCGGATAGGTGGAATGACAAAAATTCCTTCCATCTGTGTAGTACTTTTTGGTCACTTATCCACATTTTTTTTAGTTTCAAACCAACCGTCCTGCGAGTTGTAAATGAAGAAATTAAAGCTCAGAAAGGAGATGCACTTAACCAAGTTTGTATAGCTAATTCGACTCTGGGTTCCTGGAATAGCGCTCTTTCTTTCTTTTCCTTCTCTTCTTTCTTTCTTTCGAGATGGAGTCTCACTCCCTTTTCTCCCAGGCTGGAATGCAGTGGCGCGATCTCGGCTCTGGGCAAGCTCCGCCTCCCAGGTTCACGCCATTCTCCTGCCTCAGCCTCCTGAGTAGCTGGGACTACAGGCACCCGCCACCACACCCGGCTAATTTTTTGTATTTTTAGTAGAGACGGGGTTTCACCATGTTAGCCAGGATGGTCTCGATCTCCTGACCTCATGATCCGCCCGTCTCGGCCTCCCAAAGTGCTGGGATTACAGCCGTGAGCCACGGCACTCGACTGAAATAGTACTCTCTCTATCGTTATATGTGGGACAAGGGGAAAGGAGGAGAATGGTAAATACAATTATTTTATGTACTAGGCAATGTGTAAGGTGCTTAGTTTAGTTTTCTCACATTTTGTGGTAATTTATTTTTTAATCTCTAATGTTAGGGAAGCTGAGCTTCAGAGTGGTTGACTTACTCACGATCACAGAGCTAAGAAGTGGCTGAACCTGGATTCAGATCTAAGTCTATTTGACTTCAGAACCCATGTGTTTTCATCATTATACTATATTCCTTGATAGTTGTTTATTCTGAAACATCTTGATTGAGCTGCCGATGCAACACTAGGTAGTGTCACAAGGGATGCAAGGAAGCATAAGATTTAGTAATTTCTTCCCTCATGGAGTACGTAATTTGGTGATACTGCTATGACAGAGACAATAGTGTATAGGGATAGATAGAGACATGGGGCAATGGGAGCTTAGGGGGCAACCCTAATAATTGGTGGTGGGGGAAATTGTCAGAGAAAGCTTCTCAGAAAAGTTGGTACCTTAGTTTCTCTAGCAATAATGAGCATGGGCCCTTGGGGTCAGCTTGCCTGGGTCTCATCACTGTAATACTATATGCTAGCTGTAGTGCTTTGGGCAAGTTACTTAATCTCTCTGAGCCTGCTTCCTCATCTATAACATGTAAATTATTATAAAATCAATCTCATAGAACTGTGCGAAGATTAAGATGAGATAATCTATGTTGAATATCTAGCAACTTGCTTGACACGTAGTAAGCTCTCATTAAGTGTTAACCATTATAATTATCACTGTCTAATCTGTTTTTTTCCCATGTCCTGCTCCAGTGGGGACAAATGAAGCTAGGTAGGCTCTCTTAGGGCCTGTTATTGTCAGTCAAAGTAGAGGTTTTGTCTAGAGTGATTTCAAAATATTTCTTTCATGCCCAAGATTCTGTCAAAGTAAAAGTTACTAAGTTAACTGTTTCCAGGAGGGCAGCTGTCAAGTTACTTTGTATCTCATGGCAACCAAATCTGGCTTGAGTTCCCTTTTAAAGCCAGCTCTGGTGAGTTGCTGAAAATACTACCTGATAAAAGCTTCTCTTTCCTTTGCTGACTCTTCATTGGATTGACTGAAAGCTGGCCTCTTGAAATACTGGTCTATTTCTCTTCTCTTCCTCCAGGTTTATTGTGATGGAGAAGATAATGTAATTTTAGTAGTCCAGGTATTCTCTACTACTTTAGGGTCCTGTGTATTCTGGGTAACTGTGGAATAGCAGTACCTTTATATATTTGTACAGTGCTTTTTGTTTGTTTGTTTGTTTGTTTTTTGGAGACAGGGTCTTTCCTTCTGTTGCCCAGGCTAGAGTGCAGGGATGCGATCACTGTAGCCTCCTGGGCGCAAATGATCCTCCCACCTTAGCCTCCCAAGTATCTGGGACTATAGGCACACCCCACCATGCCTGGCTAATATTTTTATTTTTTGTAGAGATGGGTTCTCACTATGTTGCCTAAGCTGATCTTGAACTCCTGGACTCAAGCAGTCTTCCCACCTTGGCTTCCCAAAGTGTTGGGATTACAAGCATGAGCCACTGTGGCTGGCCCAATGCATTGTTTTAAGATATAATAAGTGTTCTGGCTAGGCAAGGTGGCTCACACCTGTAATCACAGCACTTTGGGAGGACGAGGCAGGCGGATCACTTGAGGTCAGGAGCTCAAGACCAGCCTGGCCAACATGGCGAAACCCTGTCTCTATTAAAAATACAAAAATTAGCTGGACATGGTGGTGTGCACCTGTAATCCCAGCTACTCGGGAGGTTGAGGCAGGAGAATTGCTTGAACCCAGGAGGCGGAGGCTGTGGTCACACCACTGCACTCCAGTCTGGGTGACAGAGTGAGACTCAAAAAAATAAATAAGTGTTCTTCAGAATGTCAGTATCACAGGAAATGGCATTATTATTATTACTCAGTAAAAGACCTTTGAGATCAAGTTAGGAAAAGCTAGGGGACTTTGATAAGGAAAGGTATGCAGGGTTTCCTACGTTTTTCTGAACATCTAATCTTTTTTTATCCTCAAAAACCACCTATTGACATTTTGTTAGATACCAGTGTTCCACAGAACACAATTAGGTAAATGAACACAGTGTGGCCCCCTGCTTTTCTATTAGCGTGACTTGGAGAAGTAGTATGGCCAGCTGTCCTTTAGTTGACAAGGTACCTCCATGACTCCTTTTCAAAGAGAAAATGAAATACTTAATGAGAGCTTATGTGTCAGAAAATCTCCTAAGTGTTCGACATAGATTACATCTTTATGTTCACAACAGCTCTATGAGATTGCTAATATAGTTTTCTCCATGTTGTTGTTGTAGAAAGCTAGAGATCTTGGTTAATCCACCAGTCTCTAGTTATGTCTCAGATTCAGTGGTAGGAGATTTAGCTAACTGAGCTTTTATTGTTTGCCTAAGCCTTCTTCATTTTTTCTTTTGAGACAGCGTCTCTCTCTGTTGCCCAGGCTGGAGTACACTCCAGCAGTGTAGTCACAGCTCACTGCACCCTTGACTTCCTGGGCTCAGGTGATCCTCCTGCCCCAGGCTCCAGCATCCTGAGAAACTGGAACTACAGGCACGTGCCATGATGCCCAGCTAATTTTTGTATTTTTTTGTAGAGATGGGGTTTCACCATATTGCTCAGGCTGGTCTCGAACTTGTGAGCTCAAGCAGTCTTCCCGCCTCAGCCCCGCAAAGTGCTGGGATTACAGGCATGAGCCACTGTGGCTGACCCCCAACGACTCTTAAACATTTATTGTTCTGGGGTAATGAGGATGTAGTGATGGAAAACCAGGCACTGCCTCATGGAACTTAATCTAATAGAGATGATTAGATATGAGTGTGGAAATGTAAGTTACAAATTGGGACTTTAGAGGTTAAGGGAAGGCAGATATTTTTATGAGTTACTGTGGCTTCCTGGGATGGTGTGACTTAACTAATTCCTAAAACTGTTTAAGTTTATATACTGCAGAAGCTCAGGGAGGCATTTAGATTGTGAAAATGACGTGAGTGAAGATAGGAGTGAGCAGAGAGCAGCGATCCCCAACCTTTTTGGCACCAGGGATTAGTTTCATGCAAGACAATTTTTCCACAGACCAGGGTGGGGAGTGGGGATGATTTTGGGTTGAAACTGTTTCACTTCAGATCATCAGGCATTAGATTCTCATAAGGAGCACGCAACCTAGATTCCTCGCATGTGCAGTTCACAGTAGGCTTTGCGCTCCTGTGAGAACCTAATGCTGCCACTGATATGACGGGAGGCGGAGCTCAGGCAGTAATGTTTGCTTGCCTGCCGTTCACCTCCTGCTGTGTGGCCTAGTTCCTAACAAGCCACTGACTGGTACCATCTGCAGCCTGGGGGTTGGGGACCCCTGGCATAGGGAATAGAATGCTCAGGAGAAGGTGGTATCCTGTACTGCTCTTAGGCATGACACCACCTGTGAGACTCTGCTAAAGGCGTTAATTTCTGGCCAGCTGAAGGTAGCATTGCCAGAGGGAGGAGCTGGGCAGATTGCAGTTGGTGTTGTGGATAGAGGCAAAGGATCATAAATGATCGTCAGAAGTTAAAAGGACTGGGAGCTGGTGGATTATGGAATGTGAAATGGGACAGGGCAACATTTCACATCTCAGGCTATGAATGACAGAGGGACTTGGAATCTGAATATGTTTATATATAATTTGTTAAGTTCTTACCATGTGCCAGGTACTATTCTTTGCATTTTTAATGCTAAGCTTAATTTTTATTAGTAGTTTATTTAGATTAGCTTATTTAATATTTGTACCAACCCTATGAGAGTAGGTACTATTATTTTATTGTTTTAAAGATGGGAAAACTGAGGCCTAGAGAACTTAAATGATTTGCCCAAACTCACATGGCTAATAAGTGGTAGAGGTAGGATTCAGGCTCAGGTACTATGTTTTTAGTGTCCTTGTTCTTAATCACTGTGGTATACAGTTTTAAGCAGTGAGAAGTCCTTATAGATTTCTGCCTAGTGAAGCAATTGTTTGTAAGTATTGTGATGCAGGGCAATTTCCCAAGGTTTGATTGAAGGCAGGAAGACCTGCCACAGGGTGTTGTAGCAACCATTCCAGTTGCTTTGGAAAATGTGTAAAGGTCTTGGAGTTATTTCACAAATTACTTCCTGAGATGGCTCTGGCAGTTGGCAGTCCTATCTATCAGCTCAGCCCATTTTAGAAATCATTTTCCAAATAATTTTAATCTTAAGGAAGCTCTCCTCTTTCTATTGAACAGGCTGTGCCAGGCATAGGGGTCCCAGGAATCAGGTAGGAAATAGCTCTTGTGGGGTCAGTCCATCTGGAAGCATTTGCAAGAGGGAAGTTGAACCTATTGAGATTTCCTGTTGTCATTAGAATTTGCTCTCCTGCTATAGGGGGAGTATCCCCTGTTAGGACTGATAGTCTGGTTGCTTATCTTGAGAGGCTGGGCAAGTGGACTGGGGTGCAGAGATGTGAAAGACATAGTCTGTGTCCATGAACAACCTGCAGGTTACTGAGACACCATAAACAAGTGCACTCTATACGGTGTCACAAGTGCTACAATAGAGGTACATAGAAAATGTACTGGGAAAAGCTGGGCGTGGGTCGCTCACGCCTGTAATCCCAGCACTTTGGGAGGCCGAGGCGGGTGGATCACGAGGTCAGCAGTTCGAGACCAGCCTGACCAACATGGTGAAACCCCATTTCTACTACAAATACAAAAATTAGCTGGGCGTGGTGGTGCGTGCCTGTAATCTCAGCTACTCAGGAGGCTGAGGCAGGAGAATTGCTTGAACCCAGGAGGCAGAGGTTGCAGTGAGCCGAGATCACTCCACTGTACTCCAGCCTGGGTGACAGAGTGAGACTCCGTCTCAAAAAAAAAAAAAAAAAAAAAAAAGTACTGGGAGAGAAAGGGAGGAGGGTCTAAACACTTAGCAAGATCAAAGATGCTACCCTCTAAGGATGACCAGGGTTGTACCAGAGTGCCCTGGAGTGTATTCTGGGCAGTGTGACTGTGAAAGTGCATGGCATATTCAGTGAATGACGAGTTGTTCCCTGAACTGGAGTGTTGGACTACTTGGAGGGAGTGGCACGAGATGAAGCTGGGTGTGTGCGAAGGGCCAGATCCTGAATGACTTTGTATTTTATGGTAAAGAGCTTAAATCCCTTTGGAGCTGAGATTTACTGTCGATATTTAAGATGGCTGTGATGTGACCAGAGTGTTTTTACAGGAAGACCTCTTATATGCCTGTGCTTAGAATGGATAGATTAGAACTAGAGGCAGAGAAGGCAGCCAGAAGATTTGCAGTAGCAGATGATGAGGCTAAAAGAAGGGTAGTGGTTATGGGGGTTGATTTAAATTGTGTGACGGAAGGATGAAGGAGGCAGTGTTAGGTGACCGGGCATTACTGTGATGCTGTTAGCACATGGAATACAAGAGAGAGAGCTGGGGAAGTTAATGTTGATTTTGAGATGATTATGGGTGATATCCATGAGAAAATATCTGGTAGTTGGGGGAGAAGACATGAGTTTTGGAGTTCTTGAGAGAGGTAGGAATAGCCTTTGGAATCATGACCTCTAAGAAATAGTGGAGACTGTAGAAGTAGATGAGATCACCTGAGTAAAATTTATAAAATGGGGAAAGAAAGAGGGTTGAGGATAGAGCACAGAGGAACTCTGATATGTGTACACAGAAAAGTTAGGGAGGGAGCCTGAGGAGGGGCAATCAGAGAGGTAAGAGAAAATATTGTCTGGGAAGCCAGGAATGAGAAGAGTTTCTGAAAGAAAGCAATAGTGTCTATTGCAGCAGAGAACAAGTAGGGTGAGCCTGAAATGAGGCTACTGAGTCATTGGTGACCATGGTGACAGCAGTTTCAGTGGAGGGGTGGGGATGGAAGCTAGACTGCTGTGGCCTAGGGAGTGAGTATGAGGTGAACATGTAGAACAAAAGACTTTTTTGAGAAATATAGTTGCGAGGGAAGGAAGGAAAGAGGGTGGTATTTTGAAGAGGCAGCAGAGGAGACAGGTTCAAAGATTTTATTTTTTTAAAAGGTGGAGGGGTGGAGTGGAGACCTGAGCTGGTATAGGTTGAGGGGAGAAGAGCTTGAGAAATGTAGCCAGTGAAGGTACCACATCTCCCTGAATACTTCATATTATTGTGGGAGTCTTAAACTGTGCTGCTCTGCTGAAGCCTGCAGTCACTAGAGCATGGGACAGACAAGGGATACCTTGTCATTCATAAGTAATCATAGCACCATTTATTGAGTAACCGCTGCATGCCAGGCATTTTCCTAGATACATTAGACACATCTCTGATGCTCACCACAGTTCCCAGAAGTGAGTATTGTCACTGTTTTCCAAATGCAGAAACAGATGAGTTAAGAAACATTCAGCTAGTTAGTGGTGGAGCCAGTTTCAGCCAGGTTTTTGGAACTCCATGATGTATTCTTTCCGCTTCCCAGTGCTATTTTTTTCCATTAAATGGAGCTCAGTGTTGAAACTCTAAAGAGGGCCCTTGCAGTGGGCAGGGTGGGTGGCCTAAAGGGACAAAGGTAGAGTTCTGGAGCTAGTGCTAGCCCGGAGGGAACATGACCTAATCTCCCTCTTAATGAGGGAGGAGGGTCTTGGTCTGGCCTTGCTCTATTTTTTCTTTACTTAGCCAGTGGCTCTGGTGGTTTCAGGCTTTTACTCTATTTTTCTGCATCTTTCTGTAACTTCTTACCAGGGCCTCTGAGGCCCTAGCTGCTGTGTGCTATGGACTGTTATAGAGGAAAAAAGGAATCAGCCTCCAAACCCAGAGGGGCTTACCCTTTTTGACAAGCTACTCATGAGGAATTGCTGAGCTGTAGGATGGCACTCTCTTTGGCACAGTGGTAGGCTTCTTCCTAAGTATTTTTATTTGAGTTGAATAATTTTGATTCAGTGGAAAGAGCAAAACACTGAGAATTAGAAGACACGATTTCCAGTCTAAGTGATGAACTAGGTTACCTCAGGCGAGTCATTCTCCCTTTGCATATTTACTTGATGTAAGGTAGGGATTGTGTTTTACTCATCCTTGTATCTTGAGCAACTGGCACATGCCCTGACTGAATAGGTGTCCTGAATAAGTTTATTATGAAGCTAGTTAATCCGCTCTTCTATGAAATGAGATAATTGGACCTTTTGATTTCCAAAAATTTGCCAATTCTAAAGCATGTTGTTCTGTGAGGGCTTATGTTTTAATTATAAAATAATATATACTGTCACTTAGCACCTACTATTTGCTAGGCATTGTGTGAGGTTCTTTACATATTTATTTTATTTAGATGATTTAAAAAAATTTAAATTTTATCTAGGTGCTTTAGAAATACTATGGTCCCTTAGGCTATAAGCTCCATGAGGACAGTACCAGTGCCTATTCACTGCTGTAGCTCTAATGCTGGACACAGTGCTAGGCATGTAATGGATGCTCAGTAAGTTTTTGTTGAACAAAGCAATAAGTAGGTGTCTTACCATCCATAAGATAACAACCCTTTAAGATAAGTACTATTAGTCCCATTGTATAGGTAAGAAAGTTGAGGCTAAAAGGTCACAGAACTAGTAAATGGCTGAGAGAGAGAAGATTCAAACCAAATCTAACTCTAAAATTGGTACCTTTACCACTTAACACCAGCGTGCCTTCACTTATCTGATGTTTTAATTGCAAATTTGAAAAGAAGGATGACAGTAAAGAAAGATACAAGATCAGAAAATCAAATTTTTCTTGAGGGGTGGGGACACGGTTAGAGGTTGGGCACTGAAGTTTAGAAGTTGGCAAGTATCTCTCATACCTGGCAAGTATCTCTAATACCTTAAGAATAAAAAGAGGTTTATAAGCTTGGGAAGCTGGGGAAAAAAAAGAATACAAAGGGGTTATAATGGCAGTTACTATTCACTGGGAACTTTGTTTATTGACTATCTCATGGCATTAAAAGTCCATTTATATAATTTTAACTACCATCTATTTATTGACAACTCAAATTTGTGTTTCCAGCTTAGATTTCTCCCTGAATTTTAGACTTGTATATCTAACCTCTTAATTAACATTTTAGATATCTAATAGGCATTTAAAATTTAACAACATTTCACTTACATGGAATCTGTCAGCATATCCTGTTGGTTCTACCTTTAAAATTCAAATCCAAAAATCAGATACTTTTCATTACCTCTGCACTTACCACCCTGATCCAAGTTACCATCGTCTCTTGCCTGGTGAAATAATAGCCTAACTGGTTGCCCTGCTTTTGCCCTTGCCTGTCTACAGTTTATTCTAAACAGGAAGGCAGAGTGATCCTTTCAAAACGTAAATCCAAATCATTTAACTCTTCTGTTCAAAATTGTTCAGTGGCTTTACATATCTCTCAGGGAAAAAGCCAAAGTCCTTAGAGTGGCCCACAAGATCACATGTGACTTGGCTCCCAGTTACCTGTCTTAGCCTCATTTCCTCTCTACCTGCTGACCCTGCCCCATTGGCTTTCTTGCCATTCTTTGAACAATAGAGACAGACATACTCTTGCCTCAGGGCCTTTGCATTGGTTCTTCCTTCTTTTCCTAACTTTCTGCATGGCTCATGACTTATTTCCTTCAGATCTTTTGGTTAAATGTCAACTCAGTGAGGCCTTATCCAATCATTCTATTTAAAAATAGCAATCTAGGCCGGGGGCAGTGGCTCACGCCTGTAATCCCAGCACTTTGGGAGGCCGAGGCGGGCAGATCACGAGGTCAGGAGATTGAGACCATCCTGGCCAACATGGTGAAACCCCGTCTCTACTAAAAATACAAAAATTAGCCGGGCATGGTGGCGGGCGCCTGTAGTCCTAGCTGAGGCAGGAGAATGGCTTGAACCAGGGAGGCGGAGCTTGCAGTGAGCTGAGATAGCGCCAATGCACTCCAGCCTGGACCACAAAGCGAGACTCTCTCAAAAGAAAAAAAAGAAAAAGAAAAGAAAATTATTTGCCAAGATTGCGTGGCTAGAAAGTTTAAAGCCTAGGTTTATTCTGCTTAATACATTGTCAAGCTCAAATAAAATGTTATAGAACTGTCTCTTATACACATCTAGATGTGTATAAGAGACAGGTATTAGAGAGGCTCTGTAGAATTGTGGTTTTGAGCTTGAAGGGCCTGGATGCATGACAAATATTTGTTGATTGAATGAATGATTGAAAAACCTTTTTGGGCCTGGTATATTTCTAGATGCTTTATATATATTTGTTTACTTTTCTGCACAATAGTCTTACAGGATACTACTATTATTCCCATTTTATGAATGGGGAAAGTTATTTGCTGGCCGGGCGCGGTGGCTCACGCCTGTAATCCCAGCACTTTGGGAGGCCGAGGTGGGCGGATCACGAGGTCAGGAAATCGAGACCATCCTGGCTAACACGGTGAAACCCCGTCTCTACTAAAAACACAAAAAATTAGCTGGGCCTAGTGGCGGGCGCTTGTAGTCCCAGCTACTGGGCAGGAGGCAGGAGAATGGCGTGAATCCGGGAGGCGGAGCTTGCAGAGATCGCGCCAATGCACTCCAGCCTGGACCACAAAGCGAGACTCTCTCAAAAGAAAAAAAAGAAAAAGAAAAGAAAATTATTTGCCAAGATTGCGTGGCTAGAAAGTTTAAAGCCTAGGTTTATTCTGCTTAATACATTGTCAAGCTCAAATAAAATGTTATAGAAAGAATGACTTATAAATATTGTTGCCTTGCTGCTGAATGGAGTTTTTAAGGGAGCAAACTGGTATTTGTGACTGTGATATACCTGGAAGCCTAAGATACACCTGGAAAAAGGCCTTTGTGTGAGTTCTTCCTGTGCACCATTTGACACATATTCGGCTTGCATACACAGAAAGTGAGGGGGGTTTTATGATGATTTGGAAGTTTTTCTCCCCTACCACCCCAGAGAGAGACCTTCTTTCCCTAGTTTGGGATAGTATTAGTGTTACTTTGGGCCAGTTGCTTCATGTCACTTTTCTTTCCTGAGTTGAGTGCCAGCCAAGGCCAGAGTGCAAATCATTCACTCCCAAGGTATACTGGGGTATGATTTTCTCTTTGGCATGGTGATTGGGGAGGCCAAGGCCAGAGCTGATCTCAAAGTAAGATGAAACTGGGGTCAGTGATATCTCCATGGTAAAATGAGGGTGGGTTCAAGTGCTGCCCTAATAGAGCTTTGTCATTTCAAGAATTCTGTCAGAAAGAAGGTGAGAGAGAATAAGATCTGGCTCCAACTCCCCGGCTGACTGGGGGTATGGGTATAATATATCTCTGTGTAGGTATAATATATCTCCCTCATAAGTCCCAGGTACCAGTAACTTTGGAGTGAGGGGCCTGGTGAAGTCCTGGGCTTATGAGAGACTCAGGCAGAGGGAACAGAAGCAGATGTATTCGGTAGGGTTATTCTCAGTAATATGACAGAAGTAGAATAGTAGGAGGTGGGAAAAAAGTCATCTTGTGGTATTATATGGTCAATAACATATGTAAAGAAGAATGAATAATGAGGCATAGATTACAGTAGCACCCACAGTGAAATGAGACTGGAATCAGAGCTGTTCCCAGGAAATAATGAAGATATGAGAACTTTCCCTAGGGTGAGATAAGTCTGTGGGAAATGTGTATGAGGTGACAAAGTCATTTCCAGGGTGAAAGAAAAAAAATATGTTTGAGCAGCCATGAGTAGGAAGGGAAGCATAATGAGAGCGAAGAATTTTAGGGCAACATGTTTAGGAGATAAGGCTAGGGAAACAAGCAGATGCCAGATTATAGAGAACCTTGTCTATCTGTTAAGGATTTGAGACTTTATTCTTTGGGCAATTCAGAACCACTGAAAAATTTATAATGAGGGATAGACATGGTCAAATTTCCTCCTGGTCATAATGACCTGTGTTCCTAGGGGAGCTGAGGTCAGGAAAGGTTAGAAAATAGCATGGCAGTCTAGGGACTCTAGGCAGATGTTTGTTGAAAGCCAAAAGTATCTGGCATATCCATCTGAGCAGAGATGCCAGAGGACTGTATGAAGCCTGATCTGAGTGAAGTCAGCAGAGGCTTTCCTGGACCTCGTCGAAACCTAAGGTCCAGCTGGGCATGGGGGCACATGCTTGCAGTCCCAGCTACTCAGGAGGCTGAGGTGGGAAGATTGCTTGAGTTCAGGAGTTCAAGGCCAGCCTAGGCAACATATGACACCCTGTCTCTTAAAAAAAAAAAATGTAGAACTGAAAACCTCTGTGGATGCACAACACTGTAAATGTACTAAATGCCACTGAATTGTTCACTTAAAAATGGTGAATGTTATGTGAATTTCACCTCAATAAAAGACAGATTAAAACTAAAAACAGGCCGGACGCGGTGGCTCATGCCTGTAATCCCAGCACTTTGGGAGGCTGAGGCCGGTGGGTCACAAGGTCAGGAGTTCGAGACCAGCCTAGCAACATGGTAAAACCCCCATCTCTACTAAAAATACAAAACAACAACAACAACAACAACAACAACAAAAAAAAAAAACAAGAAAAAAAATTAGGTGGGCATGGTGGCGCCTGCCTATAATCCCAGCTACTGAGGAGGTTGAGGCAGGAGAATCGCTTGAACCTGGGAGGCGGAGAATGCAATGAGTTGAGATTGCACCATTGCACTCCAGCCTGGGTGACACAGCGAGACAAACAAACAAACAAAAAACAGAAAACAAACTAACAAATCTACAAATCTGATCCTGCCTGAGTCTGTGGGATTTGTCCTGGATTTGCCTTCCTTCTGTAAGGACTTGGCTTATTAGTGGTAGCATTGGGGAGATAAGGATAGGACTAGACATAGTAGCAAGGATGAGACTCCAAAGCATGTCTCCTTGTCCATCCTTCCACTTGGCTGCCAGAATCTTTCTAACAAGTCAATCTAACTGTGGCCCACCCCTGCTCAGAAGTCTATTGCTTTCCTATTTCTCAGAGATTCTAAAATCCAAGCTTCTCAATCTGGTGTTCCTGGCATTCTATGATCTGGGTTCTGCATATTGTCTTTTCAGCAAACATTTTTCTATGCTTTTTTTCATGTTTTCCATTTTGCTTGGAATGCTTTCTTACTATCTTTTTAAAATTGTTTTTTTTTTTTTTTTTGAGACAGGGTCTCACTCTGTTGCCCAGGCTGCAGAGCTCAACCTCCTGAGCTCGAGTGATCCTCCTATCTAACCCTCTTGAGTAGCTGTGACTACAGGCATGTACCACCATGCCCGGCTAACTTTAAAATTTTTTTGTAGAGATGGGGTCTCCTTCTGTTGCTCAAGCTGGTCTCAAACTCCTGGGATCAAGTGATCCTCCTGTCTTGGCCTCCCACAGTGTTGGGTGTGAGCCACCACCCCTGGCTTGCTTACTCTTTTCTATCTAGTAAACTCCTCATCTTTTAGTGCATAGCTCCAGTGTCACCACTTTTTAAGCTTTCTCTGTCCTCTTTGCCTGTAGGTTGGCAGTCTATTCTACTGTTATTCTCCTATCATACTTTATATGCCTCAGTTATCTTGCTGCATTGTGGTTGCTTTGTATGTGATTACCACACAAAATTGGAAGTTTTTTAAAGACAGAAACACTGCTTTGTTGTTGTTGTTGTTGTTTTTCTATACTACTTGGCCTAGTATTGCACAGAGATAGCACTTACTAATTTGTTTTTTAGAGCAACTTTTATTTCCACCATAAATACTGGTCACAAAAGTTAAATAAGTAGGCTTTGTTGGTACTGTTCAGTCTAGTGAGGCTAACTGGGGGTATCTATCTATAACTGTCCTTCCCTTCCTTTCTCCTTTCCCATTTCCCTTCCCTTCTCCCTTCCCTTCTCCCTACACTTCTCCCCTCCCTTCTCTCCCCTCCTTTCCCCTCTCCTCCTCTCCCTTCTCCCCTCCCTTCCCCTCCCCTCCCCTCTCCTCTCTTCCCCTCTCTTCTCCCTTTCTTTTTTTCCAAGCTAGCCAGCAGGTTTCACTGAACAATAACTGCAAGCTTCAGTGTTAGCTGGGCTTGGGAATAAATTTTTTTTTTTAGAGACAGAGTTTCACTCTTGTTGCCCAGGCTGTAGTGCAATGGTGCGATCTTGGCTCACTGCAACCTCTGCCTCCCAGGTTCAAGCGATTCTCCTACCTCAGCCTCCCGAGTAGTTGGGATTCAGGTACCCACCACGACGTCCAACTAATTTTTTGTATTTTTAGTAGAGATGGGGTTTCGCCATGTTGGCCAGGCTGTCCTTGAACTCCTGACCTCAAGGGATCCACCCGCCTTGGCCTCCCAAACTGTTGGAATTACAGGCATGAGCCCCACCATGTGTGGCCAAATTGTTTAATAAGACAAAATATTAAAAAAACTGAGGTAAAATGAAAGAGATTCTTAGATGTCTTTGCCAATGTGGGCTCTCTCATTCTTTCTTTAATGCTAGAACACCTGTGTTTTAGCAGGATGCATAGCTGCTCAGCTTCCTTTGCAACTAAGTGTGGCCACATGTGTTAGTTCTATCCAGTGGGGATCCAAGTGGAAATGTTATGTGTACCACTTCTATATTATGTACTTAAGAACAATATGTGGTGCTTCTCTTTTCCTTTTTCCCTTCCTGCTAGCTGGAATATGGTGAGATCTACAGCACCTTTTTTGATCCCAGAGATGGAAGCCTCATTTTGAGTGAGAATGGCAGAGTTCACTCTCATTTGAGGCTGCTCACTGCTTAACTATTATGAGAGAGAAATAAACTTTTTGTTTAATCCACTATATTTGAGGGTCTCTTAGTTACAGCAGCTTTATCTGTATCCTGACCAGTACAATGAGGCATCAAATTGCTGCAGTATCAAGTTGCTTTTTTTTTTCTCTTAAGTCAGGATCTTGCTGTCGCCCAGGCTGCAGTGCAGTGGTGTCATCACCACTCACTGCAGCCTTGATCCCTGGGACTCAAGTGATCCTCCTACCTCAGCCTCCTGAGTAGCTGGGACCACAGATGTGCATTAGCATGCCTGGCTATTTTTTTTTTTCTAGAAATGAGGTCTCATGATGTTACCCAGGCCAGTCTTGAACTCTTGGGCTCAAGTGACCCTCCCGCTTCAGCCTTTCAAAGTGCTGGGGTTACAGGAGTCAACCACTGTGCCCAGTATAAGTTGCTTCTTGGGCTGTTCATGGGTATCTCTTAGTCACACCGTACACTGGGTTCCTGACTGTTTCTTGCCTTGCCTTACTTCTAAGCCTTAATTTTTGATGCCTGGATGATTCCCTGAACTCTCTCATATACTTAAACAAACTTTATTGAGGTGAAATTCATATAACATTAACTATTTCGAATTAAACAAGTGAGTAGCATTTAGTACATTCAGAATGTTGTACAGCTACCACTTCTATCTAGCACCAAAACATTTCTGTCATTCCAAAGGAAAACCCCTTACCTATTAAGCAGTTTCTTCTCATTTTCGGCTCCCACTGGCAGCCACCAATAGGATTTACCTATTTTGGATATTTCGTATAAATGAAATCATACTATATGTGACCTTTTGTATCTGGCTTCTTAGAATAATATTTTGGAGCTTAATCTACATTGCAATGTGTTGGTATTTTATTTCTTTTTTTATTATCTTTTTTTGGTGGTAAAATATATGTAAGCAAATTTTGTCATTTTATTCATTGATAAGTATACAATTTAATTGCAGTAATTACACTCACAGTATTGTGCACCTTTTACCACTATTTAAAAAATTTTTTCATCATCCCAAACAGAAACTCTGTACTTACTAAGCAATAACTCCCCATTCCTCCCTCCTGTTAGCCTTTGTTAACTTCCAGTCTACTTTTTGTCTTCATGAATTTGCCTATTCTAGATATTTCATTTAAGTGGAATCATATAATGTTTGTCTTTTTATGTCTGGCTTATTTCACTTAGCATAATTTTTTCAATTCCCTCTATGTTGCAACATGCATCAGAAAACTTCATTTTTTTTTTTTTGTACTGGTGGAATTAGGTGTATATATACATACCACAATTTGTTTATTCATCTATTGATGAATATTTAGACTGTTTGCTATGCTATGGACATGATAGTTACATGTACTTGTTCCAGTACCTGTTTTTAATTTTTTTGTTTGTTTGTTTGAGACGGAGTCTCACTCTGTCACCTGGGTTGGAGTACAGTGGCACAATCTCAGCTCACTGCAATCTCTGCCTCCTGGGTTCAAACAATTCTCCTGCCTCAGCCTCTGAGTAGTTGGGATTACAGGTGTGCACCACCACGTCCCGCTGATTTTTGTATTTTTCGTGGAGATGGGATTTCCCATGTTGGCCAGGATGGTCTCGATCTCCTGACCTCGTGATCCACCAGCCTCAGCCTCCCAAAGTGCTGGGATTATAGGCGTGAGCCACTGCGCCTGGCCTGTTTTCAATTTTTGGGGATGTATCATAGGAGTGGAAATGTAGAATTGTATGGTAGCTTTATGTTTAAGTTTTTGAGGAACCACCAAACTGTTTTCCACAACAGCTATACCATTTTACATTCCCATCAGCAGTGTATAAGGGGTTGCAGTTTCTTTTTTTTTTTTTTTTGAGACAGCGTCTTGCTCTGTCGCCCAGGCTGGAGTGCAGTGGCGCGACCTCTGCTCACTGCAAGCTCCGCCTCCCGGGTTCATGCCATTCTCCTGTCTCAGCCTCCCGCGTAGCTGGGACTACAGGCACCTGCCACTGCGCCCGGCTAATTTTTTTGTATTTTTTTAGTAGGGACGGGGTTTCACTGTGTTAGCCAGGATGATCGCGATCTCCTGACCTCGGGATCCACCCGCCTCAGCCTCCCAAAGTGCTGGGATTACAGGCGTGAGCCACTGCGCCCGGCCAGGGGTTCCAATTTCTCCACATCTTTGCCAGTACTTCTTTTTTTTTTCTTTTTGGTTTTGTTTTTAATTACAACCATCCTAGTGGGTGTGACATGGTGTCTCATTGTGGTTTGATTTGTGTTTCCCTAATGACTAATGATGTTGATCATCTTTTCATGTGCTTGTTGGCCATTTGTATGTCTTCTTTGGGGAATGTGTATTCAAGTCCTTTGTCCGTTTAAAATTAGGTTATTTGTTTTTGTTGTTGAGTTATTAAAATTCCTTTTAAGTCCTTTGTCCATTTAAAATTAGGTTATTTGTTTTTGTTGTTGAGTTATTAAAATTCCTTATGTATTCTGGATACTAGACCCTTAATGAGATGTATGATTTGCAAATATTCTCTCCCATTCTGTAGGTTGATTTTTCACTTTTTTGATAATGTCCTTTGAAACACCGTAGCTTTAAATTTATTTTTATTTTTTAGAGGTGAGATTTTGCTATGTTGCCCAGGCTCACCTGGAATTCCTGGGCTCGAGCGATCCACCAGCTTCAGCCTTGCAAAGTGTTGGGATTAATAGGTGTGAGCCACTGTGCCTGGTCTAGTTTTTAGATTTTATGGATTTAAATTTATTTATCTTTTGTTGTTGTTGTTGTTTGTGCTTTTGTGTTGTATCTAAAAAAATTTGGCCAGGCATGGTGTCTCACACCTGTAATCTCAGCACTTTGGGAGGCCGAGGTGGGCAGATCACCTGAGGTCAGGAGTTCGAGACCGACCTGGCCAACATGGTGAAACCCTGTCTCTACTAAAAATACAAAAAGAATTAGCCAAGTTTCGTGCTGCACGCCTGTAATCCCAGCTACTCAGGAGGCTGAGGCAGGAGAGTCACTTGAACCCAGGAAGCAGAAGTTGCGGTGAGCTAAGATTGCACCACTGCACTCCAGCCTGGGCAACAGAGTGATACATCTCAAAGTAAATAAGTAAATAAGTAAGATTAAAAAAATAAAAAAATCTGTTGTCAAAGCCAAGGTTATGAATATTTACTCCTCTATTTTATGGGTTTGCTCCTGTGTTTTACCTCTAAGAGTTTTATGGTTTAGCACTTATATTTAGGTCATTGATCCACTTTGAGTTAACTTTTGGGTGTAGTATGAATTTCTTGAACTTTAAACCCTTGAGTGTATGCCAATCCAGTCAGTAATGATTTTTTTTTTTTTTAATTGAGACAGGGTCTTGCTCTGTTCCCCAGGCTGGAGTGCAAATGGTGCGATCTCGGCTCACTGCAACCTCCGCCTCCGGGGTTCCAGCGATTCTCCTGCCTCAGCCTCCCAAGAAGTTGGGATTACAGGCGCCTGCCACCACGCCTGGCTAATTTTTGTATTTTTTTGTAGAGATGGGGTTTCACTGCTGGTCAGGCTGGTCTTGAACTCCTGACCTCAGGTGATCTGCCTGCCTCGGCCTCCCAAAGTGCTAGGATTACAGGCGTGAGCCACTGAGCCTGGTCATTTTTTTGTAGTTTTAGTAGAGATGGGGTTTTGCCATGTTGGCCAGGCTGTTCTCGAACTCCTGACTTCAAGTGATCCGTCCACCTCGGCCTCCTGAAAGTGCTGGGATTACAGGCATGAGCCACCGTGCCCGGCCAGTAATGATTTTTAAATCTTTAAATCCCAATAGATATGGAAAGGTAGTTTGGCAATGTTTTAGTGGCTGTTGGCTGAAGTTTCTTTCAATGGGGCATTTAGAAGACATTTCCTCCTCCTCGGATCTGATCCACTGATGTGCATTTGATAGGTTAGGGGCAACTTTGAGAGTAAGGCCACTGACTTTCAGGGATGCCAGTCAGTTGAGTGACACACCCTTATATACGTGCTCTGCCATTGGCTTGTCTGTATCTCAGCCTGTGAGGAGCAGGGTGAGGCCTAATTGAAACAAGGCACAGCTGGCAGGGGTGAGGGGACCAATGTAGTCAGATAGCAAGTCTGTACTGAGCCCAGTCAGGTTGCCAGCCCTGGGTATGGCTTCCTGAGAATTGTGCAAAAACAGTAATGATTAGTGAGAAGATCATTTGGAGACAGAGGCCTTACTTCACAGGGTTTCTGTTTTTTTTATTTATTTTTATTTTTTTTGAGACAGGGTCTGGCTCTGTCACCCAGGCTGGAGTGCAGTGACACGATCTTGGTTCACTGCAACCTTTACCTCCTGGGCTCAAACGATCCTCCCACCTCAGCCTCTCAAGTAGCTGGGACTACAGGCGCATGCCACCATGTCTGGATAATTTTTGCATTTTTTGTAGAGACAGGATTTTGTCATGTTGCCAGGTTGGTGTTGAACTCCTGGACTCAAACAATCACCTGCCTTGGCCTCTCAAAGTGTTGGGACTGCAGGTGTGAGCTACCGTACCCAGCCTTGTTTTGTTTTTGAAGATGAGCTGAGGTTATCTGTGGAAAAGCGATTTGGAAACCATAAAATGAGATTTGGGAATATAATGGAGAATCAAGGAGAAGACTAAGTTTTCTGGGAGTTTTTTAAAAAGATTATTCTCATGACTGTGATTCTCAGAAAAGGTTTGAGGCTTATTGACTAAATGGTTGATTTTCAATTTTTTATTCAAATAATTTTGCATTTGTTGTGACTCTTTTGCAGGTGATGCAAATACAATTCAGACTGACTTAACCAAGAGAGGGACTTTATTGACTGAGTAGCTAAAAAGCCTAGAAGTAGTTCTACTTTTAGACACAGCTAGATACAGGGAGTTAAATTATGTCATTAGGACTCACTCTCTCCCTCTTTGGCTCTGCTTTTCTTTGTACTGGTGTCATTCTTAGGCAGACTTTCTCCCATGTAGTGGCAAAGAAAGATATCAGATTTGGGTATGCATCCTACCAGCTTATTGAAAGACACAACAGGCCTGGCATGTTAGTTCAAGCCTATAATCCTAGCATTTTGGGAGTCCTGGGTAGGTGGATCACTTGAGCCCAGGAGTTTGAGAACAGCCTGGGCAACATGAGGAAATCACATCTCTACAAAAAATACAAAAATTAGCCAGGCATGGTGGCTTGTATCTGTAGTCCTAGCTACTCAGGAGACTGAAGTGGGAGGATTACTTGAGCCTGGGAGGTCAAGCCTGCAGTGAGCCAAGACTGGACCACTGCACTCCAGCCTGGGAGACAGTTAGACACTGTCTCAAACAAAACAAAACAACCCAAAAACAACAACAAAAAGATACAACATAATACCTCTTTCCTGATGGTGCTGGTGGTCCTGGGTGTGATTTTGGCTTGGGTCCTATGCCCATCCTAAATTAATCACTGTGGCCAGGAGAATACTGACCTTTAATTGGCCAACAGAGTTTCATTCTACTCATGGAACCCAGGGGTTAGGGTCAGCTTCCCTGGAACCATGTGGATCGAGAGCAGGAAAGAGGTGATTCCTTAAGGGAAGAAAATCAAGGTACATTTACAGAAAGGTAGGTTTGGGAGGTAGGGAAATAGTTTTAAGTCAACAAAATTCATAGATGTTTACTTCATAATTAAGCCATTTTTATTAAAAAAAGGAAGTGTGTTTCCAATATTTAAAACTCATCAAATGTAGAGTTCTACTTGAAGTAGATATTGCCAGGAGACTTGGACAGGGGATGGAAGGAGAGAAGGAGTCTACAGAGCATAATTTGAAAACTGCTAGACAGTTTATCCACTAAATATTTGCTTGAGGTGGGATAGTGCTTGAATCCTTTCTTCCCATCTTTCTGACATTTTATAATAGAGATTGTATTTTCCTTCTAATCAGGGAGAGAGAGGTAAGTAGCAGAGTCAGTCATTGTCTGGGGTTGAAGATGCCAAGGACTTTTCTTAGCCCCAACACCAAACTGTGTTTTTTTGAGACGGAGTTTTGCTCTTATTGCCCAGGCTGGAGTGCAATGGTGCAATCTCAGCTTACCGCAACCTCCGCCTCCCAGGTTCAAGTGATTCTCCTGCCTCAGCCTCCTGGGTAGCTGGGATTACAGGCATGTGCCACCATGCCTAGCTAATTTTGTATTTTTAGTAGAGACGGGATTTCTCCTTATTGGTCAGGCTAGTCTTGAACTCCTGACCTCAGGTGATCCGCCTGCCTCTGCCTCCCAAAGTGCTGGGATTATAGGCGTGAGCCACCGTGCCCAACCTGAAATTGTGGGTTTTTTTTTTTTTTAAGAAGCCATGAGTCTTTCAAATTTAAATAGGGACTCATAGAGAACAGGAAGAAGTTGCTTTATAATGTGTTGGTTAATGTAAGTGATGAAATATATTCGTATCCTAAACATTTGGCAAGGGCTCGATATGGTACAGTGTATAAAGCTGTGAGCTGGATAGATTCTGTATTGTAAATTGAGTGAGGATTAAAGCTGCCCTCACATACTGTCCAGTTTACCAGGCAGCCAACAACCATTCGATTTTTTAAAAAATCGAAGTGAAAATCACATAACAGTTTGGTGGTGGCACAGGCCTGTAATTCCTGCTACTTCGGAGGCTGAGGTGGGAAGATCCCTTGAGTCCAGGGGTTCAAGACCAACCTGGACAACATAGCAAGAATCAGTCTGCACAAAAAATTAAAAAATCAGTCAGGCATGGTGGCACTCCCCTTTAGCCCTTTATACTCAGGAGGCTAAGGTGAGAGGATTGCTTGAACCCAGGAGTTTCAGGTTGCAGTAAGCTATGATTGTGCCAGTGTACTCCAGCCTGAGTAACAGAGCAAGAACCCTGTCTCTTAAAAAAAATTCACATTGCATAAAACTTATTATTTTGAAGTGTACACTTTTTTTTTTTTGGTGGAGATGGGGTCTTGCCATATTACCCAGGCTGGTCTCAAAGTCCTGCCTTCAAGCAGTCTTCCTGCCTCAGCCTCCCAAAGTGCTGTGATTACAGACTTGAGTCATTTTGCCCCGCCCAATTTGGTGGTTTTCAACGATTTTGTGTAACCGTCACTACTCTCTAATTTTAGAACATTTTCATCACCCTAAAAAGAAACGCTGCACCCATTAAGCAGTCACACTCCCTATTCTCTATCTTCTGGCAATCATTAGTCTACTTTCTGTCTCTATGAGTTTGCCTATTCTGGACATTTCATATAAATGGATTCATGTGTGGTTTCTTTCACTTAGTATGATTTTAATATATATATTTATCTTGTTGCTTTTCTATGATACTTTTTTTGAAGTGGAATTATCCCACAGACCTACCAACTTGTCATTTTCTCTATCCCCAAGTGTATAACGGATTGACAAACTCAGCAGTTAAAGAGTAGCACCTATATCGGATACTTGACCTGTTGAATAAGAGGTGTCATAGTGGGGAAGGCTAACTGGAAGCCTTGGAAACTACCTCCTGCTCTCCTGGCCAAGATAGTGAACCAAACCCAATAACACCTTCTGGGACAGATGGTGGAGAGTAGTGCTACCCTTAAGTATCTTTTTTTTTTTTTTTTGAGATGGAGCCTCATTCCATTTTCCAAGGTGGAGTGAAATGGCGCAGTCTTGGCTCACTACAACCTCTGCCTTCTGGGTTCAAGCGATTCTCCTGCCTCAGCCTCCCAATAGCTGGGATTATAGGTGCCCGCCACCATGCCCGGCTAATTTTTGTATTTTTAGTAGAGACAGGTTTCAACATGTTAACCAGGCTGGTTTTGAACTCCTGACCTCAGGTAATCTGCCCGCCTCGGCCTTCCAAAGTGCTGGGATTACAGGGATGAGCCACTGCCCCTGACCTACCCTTAAGTATCTTAAGATGCAGGGTGGTGGTCTCTATCCTACTTATATTTAATTAATTAGTCTGCCCCTGTAAAACTGGATTGATCAGAGAATGACTGGACTTCACTAATTTTAACTTAGCATCCCCAAATGTGGCTGCCATGATGGATTTGATATCTTTGCTAGAGCAGGCTATGCTATGATATTTGGCCATCGATTTGGCAAACACATTATTTTCTGTTTCAGTCAGAAAAAATGATTAAAAACTATTTGTAATCATAGGGAACATATCAGTATTCCTTTATAGTTTTGCCCAGGGATATGTAAACACTTCTGCTCTTCTACTGTTTGTCATAATATAGTCAGAAGATACCTGGACCATCCGGCCATAGAACATCACCATGCTATATTACATTGACAACATCATGCTAACCAGACAGCATTAGCACACCGGAGGCCTTGGTAAGATGTGGGTGCTCCACAGTGGGTACTGTTACATTCTTTGCCAAACTGGATATACTTGGTTTTAAAATATGTCCACAAATTCTTTGATACTCCTTCCATCAAGGGGTGGAGTCTAATTGTGCTCCCCTTGAGCTGGACCTCACTTTCTATTCTAACAAATATAATAAAGTGAAAATGATAGGGTACAACTTCAGAAATCAGGTCACAAAAGGCACTACAGTTTCCTTATTGCTTTCTCCCTGTCTCTTGGATTATTCACTCTGGGGAAGTCCATGAAAATATTGTGAGGACACTCAAGAAGCCTATGGAAAAGGCCATGTGGAGAACTGGTGTTTCCTTACAACAATCAGTATGGACTTGCTGGGAATGTGAGTGAGCCACCATGAAAGCAAATTCTCCAGCCCCAGTCAAGCCATCAAATGGCTATTGCCCTTTTAAAACCTGAGACCAGAGCCACAGCCACTCAGTTAAGACACTTCCTTGATTCCTAACCCTCAGAAACTATATGAAATAATGTTTATTGTTTTAAGCAACTAAATTTTGGGGGTAATTTGTTATGCAATGATAGATACTAATATACATTCCTACAAGCAGAGTATGAGAATTCTAGTTGTCTGACCTCCTTTTCAATGTCTAGTATTTCCCTATCTTTTTTATTTCAGCCATTCTGGTGAGTGCTAACACTGCTGTTATCATACTGTGGATTAATTTGTTTCTCCCCAGTGACTAATGTATAGAGCATCTTTTGATATACATGTGAATATCTATATGGACATATAGATATGTATATGTGTATTTAATATCTGAATTTATTATTTTGTGAAGTATTTGTTCAAGCTTTTTTGCCCAATTTTCCTTTGGGTTATCTTTTTCTTACTGATTTTTAGGGGTTCTTTATGTATGCTGGATATAAGTCCTTTGTCTTATATGTGTATTGTGAATGTCTTTTCTCGGTTTATCAACCTTTTCCTTCAAGTGTCCTTAGCCCTTTTTGTGCCCTGTAAGAAATCTGGCTTCCTGGGATCCCATCTGGAAAGTGCTTAGTATTCTATCAGCTTCATGAAAGGAGGGAAAGTAAACCTGGCGAGGCACCTTTTCCATTCCCAGCTCAGTGGCTGGTGATTGGAAGACACTCTGTGACAGCGTTCAGTCCCTGGGCAGGAAAACCCTCCTTTAAGGATTCTTCTTTAACTGAGTCTGCTTCTTTCCTAAAGAAAAAAAAAAAGAGTAATTAAAAAAACACAACTCTTGCCTATTCCAAGTTCATAACGATTTCCCCATAATTTTTTATCTAAAAGCTTTATTGTTTCACCTTTCCCGTTAGATCTGCAATCCATCTGAAATTGATGTTTTTGTTTATGGTGTGAAGTAATGATTCTAGCTACATTTTTTTCCTTCTGTGAATAATCAATTGATCCACCACCATTTATTGAAAAGATCATTCTTGGGGTGGTCGCAGTGGCTCATGCCTGTAATCCCAGCACTATGGGAGGTTGAAGCAGGTGGATCACTTAAGGCCAGGAGTTTGAGACCAGTCTGGGCAACATGATGAAACTCTGTCTCTACTGAAAGTACAAAAATCAGCCATGCATGGTGGTGCACGCCTGTAATCGCAGCTACTTGGGAGGCTGAGGCATGAGAATTGCTTGAAGCCGGAAGGCGGAGGTTGCAGTGGGCTGAGATTGCGCCACTGTACTCCAGCCCGGGTGACAGAGTGAGACCCCATCCCCCCCCCCAAAAAAAGGTAATTCTTTCCTACCGTACCATAAGTGTTACCTTTCTCATAAGGCAGATATTTGTGGGTCTGTTTCCACACTCTCTATTCTATTTGTCATTTTTGTATCCTGTGCTAGTACTGCACTGTGCTAATTTTTATTGTGATTATTCTTGATATTTGGAAGTTTAAGTTTATCAACTTGTTCTTCAGGACTGCTTGGCTGTCCTTGGTCCTTTGTATTTCTATATGAATTTTAGAATCGGTTTGTTAACTTCTGCTAAGAAAAGCCCCTGTTGGGATTTTGATTGGCCTTGCATTGAATCTATAGATTAGGAGAACTGACAAACTATATGTAGTCTTTCACCTCATGAACATGATATGTTCTTTCATTTATTTAGTTTATTTATTTTTAAAATTAGAGTCAAGGTCTCACTATGTTGCCCAGGCTGGTCTTGAACTTCTGGGCTCAAGTGATTTTCCCGCCACATTCTCCCAAAGTGCTAGGATTACAGTCTTGAGCCACCATGCCTGGCCTATTTAGATCTTTAAAATTATTTTTTTTCTGTAAGTCTGTAGGTTTTCTTGTAGTGGTCTTATATATCTTTGCAATTTTTGTTTGTTTGTTTGTTTTTTGGATGGAGTCTCGCTCTGTCACCCAGGCTGGAGTACAGTGGCGCAATCTTGGCTCACTGCAAGCTCTGCCTCCTGGGTTCACACCATTCTCCTGCCTCAGCCTCCTGAGTAACTGGGACTACAGGTGCCCGCCACCACGCCTGGCTAATTTTTTGTATTTTTAGTAGAGACGGGGTTTCACCGTGTTAGCCAGGATGGTCTCAATCTCCTGACCTCGTGATCTGCCCTCCTCAGCCTCCCAAAGTGCTGGGATTACAGGAGTGAGCCATTGCACCTGGCTTTATGTATCTTTTATTAGTTTTTTTCCTCCTAAGTATTTGATATATTTTTGATGCAATAGTCAATTGTATTACTATATTTTAAAGGTCTTATTTTTATAAAATAAACAATTTCAATGAAGCCTCATAGTACTCAGCACTTCCAGCTTTAATTTCTTTGCTGTAATAGCTTGCTTATGAATAATTCAGGAAAGAATTTCATGTGTAGTTCTATTTCTTTAATCTTACCCATAATCCTTTTAAAATTCTAGTTGAAGCAGCTGTTTTATCGTGGTTACACTTAAGTATTTTTAAAATAAAACTTTTTCTATTATTTAAAAAATAAATCTTATTTCAACTAAGGAAGTCTTATGCTATAGAGGATATTTCTTCTCTTGTACATTTTTCCTTTAGTGTCCCTTGAAAGACAGTTCCTTTTTTATTGCAGTATTTAACAGAATGTAGCAGATACCCTTAACTGGCACATGAAAGAAAACTTGTATCTTACTTTTTAGAAACTATCTCATGCTCCATAATTTATAATAATATTTGTTATTCAAAACTTAAACAATGTTTAATATATGTTTTCTAACAGTATTTTGCTGACAAAGGAATGCAGTTTAAAAAATAATTGCTTTCCGGCCGGACGTGGTGGCTCAAGCCTGTAATCCCAGCACTTTGGGAGGCCGAGACGGGCGGATCACGAGGTCAGGAGATCGAGACCATCCTAGCTAACACGGTGAAACCCCGTCTCTACTAAAAAAAAAATACAAAAAAACTAGCCGGGCGTGGTGGCGGGCGCCTCTAGTCCCAGCTACTCCGGAGGCTGAGGCAGGAGAAGGGCGTAAACCCGGGAGGCGGAGCTTGCAGTGAGCTGAGATCCGGCCACTGCACTCCAGCCCGGGCGACAGAGTGAGACTCCGTCTCAAAAAAAAAAAAAACAAAAAACAAACAAAAAAACCCACAAAAATATTGCATTCCAGCCGGGTGCGGTGGCTCACGCCTGTAATCCCAGCACTTTGGGAGGCCGAGACAGGTGGATCATGAGGTCAAGAGATCGAAACCATCCTGGCCAACATGGTAAAACCTGTCTCTACTAAAAGTATAAAAATTAGCTGGGCATGGTGGCGCGTGCCTGTAGTCCCAGCTACTGGGGAGGCTGAGGCAGGAGAATTGCTTAAACCTGGGAGGCAGAGGTTGCAATGAGCCAAGATTGCACCACTGCACTCCAGCCTGGCGACAGAGTGAGACTCCATCTCAAAACAAACAAACAAACAAACAAAACAAACAAAATATTGCTTTCTTTGTACTATTTAATCCACTTAATACTGCAGTAAGAAAGAATAAATGTTTTACCAATAATATGTGCGTTTTGTTTTTCATTATTAAGCAGGACATGTATAAAGAGACTTCTTAGCACTGGATTGAGTGTCTTTGGACTTTAAACACTACAGAAAAAGTATAAAAGTTAGCTTCAGATATAATTTTTAGATTTTTAAAATCATGATAGCTTTATTTTATCATTACTTAATGTAATGGTCAACAAATTATGCCTGCTTGCATAAATAAAGTTTTATTGGAACACAGCCACATTCATTTGATTAATGTAATCAATAACAATGTAATGTATTTGTCTGTGGCTACTTTTATACTACGGTGGTAGAGTTAATTAGTTATAATAGAGGCTGTAAAATATTAGCTATCTGGCCCTTTACAGAAAATGTTTTGCTGACATCTGACTTAATATATCAAGGCCCAGTATGGATTTAGTTTATTGTTAATAATAAATTTAAATCCATACAGTATTCTAAGTATCTTTTGATAATTTTGAATTTTTCTGCCAACTTATTGTTTGAACCAATTAGATTGTTTTCACCCTGTAATATAGCTCACAGAGAGCTCCTATTAGGTGTAGAAGGGTCAGCTTTGTTATTTAGTATTTATTTTTGTTTGTAATTTTAATATTATCTTTAACCTATGGGGGTTGTTTTTCATATTCATTTACTTATTCGCAAACATCCTTTCAGATCGTTTATGTGGTAAAGTTAGATTTAGTTGAGAAAAAATATAAACCATAGTTTATAAGTACCCTGAAAGCAAATGAATGACTGCAGACACTGATGTTCTTCCTTGCACACTGTGGAGCTCCCATCTCTGTTCTCAGGATAACTCATATGTAGTAAGCGATACTGAAATACATTACATACAGACTCAGAGAGGACACCATTGTTAGTCTGTACAGTTAACATTGGTAAAGGATAATTCTTATATTTTAAGATTAAAAACAATTATAAAGTAAGAGTTTTAATTTTTCTTTCTGTACTTCATTGGAAAGTCTTATGCATTCCACTTTGGAGACCACTGTCTTAATACATACTGTTTGTGTAAATTCTTTCCAAACTCTGAATGTAGGCATAATCCCTGAATATAAATAAAAGGTTGTAGTATCATAATAATTGAGCTTTAAGTCCAGCAAATACTTTATGTGGATGGTACTGCCAGCAGCTGCAATTAGAGAATCTGTGGGCTAAGCAAAGCCTTACTCAGATGCTTTATCTGTTTTTGTCCTGTGTGGACAGTCATCTCTCTTCCAATAAAATTTTGTATCTGCAGCTAATAAAATCAAGAATTTAACCTTAGGTGGAGGATAGAGGACTGTGTCTTCCTGCCAATATGTAACCCACCAGAACCACTCCAGTGAGGAAGGCTACCACCTTAGAGGCCTCAATAGGTAGGGATTTACTTTAGGGAGTGGACAGATGCTTAAATATGGAGTCATACAGTCTGGGCTCAAATTCTGCACTCCTCTTGTTATAAGCTGTGCGTTCCGAGGCAAGTTCATTTAACCACTTTGTGTCTCAGTTTCCTCTTATGTTAAATAAGGAGAAGGCATCTAACTTTTAAGGATGTTATGAAAAATTAGTTAATCCATATTAAGTGCTTGGCATACTATCTAGCACATATGAAGAGCTCAGTGAATGTTTATTTTTAGTTAACTTTCTGGCAGTTCAGATTTGGTCAGTTCACAGTTCACTGAGAACATTTATCTTTGAGCAGACTCATATTAACCTTTATTTATCTTTGAGCAGACTCATGTTAAGTTCTTGAGGCGGATGTGGTAAAACTACAATGCCAATTTTTAAGTCTACCTCAGGAAGTAGAACTGTCAAGTATACTGGACGTCCTGTGTTGTTAATGACCTGTACATTTTCTACCTCTGGATGGCACCATGGAACACAAACATCCTAATCATGAAGGTTATGTTGAACAAAGGGTCTGAACTGGGACATTTATTAGATGAATCCAGTGTTTTGTGTATAATGCCAAAGCGGCTAAAGTGAATATTTATTACCCTTTCCTGTGTTTAAGGAATTTCTTTACCTAAAGTGCCAGCTATTTACTTGTAACCTTTTTCGCAGTTTGCCCTAGGCTCTTTTGGTCTTAGCCACTCACCATGGACTTTGACTCTGAAGAGCTTGTGATGCAAAAAAGCAGGGTGCAGTGATGGTGGTGCAGGTAGCAAATTGAGTTCCTGGGGCAGCAGTGCCAGTTATATTACAGTGGCTAGCGATAGTAGAGGTCGGCAGTGGAAGCAGAGGTGTCCTGATCAGACTAGTTCTGCTACCTGGTTTTAGGCATTGTTCTTGGCATCGATCCCTGGTTTTTCACTTTTCCTTGTAAGTCTGAGTTACTCTTTTGATAAGTTCTTTTTCCCCTCAAACTAGCCAGAATCACTTGGGTTGCTAAATTTGCAATCTAAGTTGTTCTTGCAACTAAGAACCCTGCTGATACCGCAGCTACAATAGCCTGACGCATTTGTCTTGCAATACAGATAGGAAGGTCATGGGAAAGCAAATGAAGTATTTAAACTTTGTTGGCTTCTTCTCCCCTTAAGGGTATTAAGATCACCCTATTCCCAGGGCCTAGATTTGTGCCTATCATATAGTAAGTGCTTAGTAAACCTTTGTGGAATGAATGAATGATCGGTACTGCCAATATATATCCATTACTCTGCTTTTTCTCAGCTTTCGTGGTTGACTGATCTCCTTAAGGAAGCACATATTTTTTCCTTTAGATATGTTAATACAGATGTAATCCTGCGTAACAGTCCAATTTTTTTTTTTTTTTTTTGAGATGGAGTCTCACTTTGTCACCCAGACTGGAGTGCAGTGGTACGATCTTGGCTCACTGCAACCTCTGCCACCCAGGTTCACGTGATTCTCCTGCCTCAGCGTCCCGGGTAGCTGGGACTACAGGTGTGCGCCACCACACCCAGTTAATTTTTTTGCATTTTTAGTGGAGATGAAGTTTCACCGTGTTGGCCAGGCTGGTCTTGAACTCCTGACCTCAGGTGATCCACCCACCTTGGCCTCCCAAAGTGCTGGGATTACAGATGTGAGCCACAATGCTAGGCCACTATTCTGTTTTTTAAACTCTTGGCGTATCTTTATTCTGTGGATTTTGTAGTTTAGCCCGGGGATGTGTGTGTATGTGTGTATGTGTGTGCATACGCGCATCTTATAGAGCCCCAGAGTGCTGACAGGAATCCCTTCGTGGTGTCACAAGGCAGTCTAACATCTTTCCTGGGATTCTGGAAGGCGTCTCTTGAGTCTTTCTCAAGGGGCTTGTTGATGGAGTAAAGACAAGACCATACACCCACAGAAAATTTCATACATTCATACACAAATACAGAACTGTATTTAAATCTCATATCTGCCACCTAATAACTTTATGATTCTTGTTAAATTTTCTTTTCTTTTCTTTTTTTTATTTTTCCTTGAGACAGACTCTCACTCACTCTGTAGCCCAGGCTGGAGTGCAGTGGCGCGATCTCGGCTCACTGCAGCCTCCGCCTACTGGGTTCAAGCAATTCTCCTGCCTCAGCCTCCCAAGTAGCTGGGATTACAGGTGCGTGCCACAATGCCCAGCTAATTTTTGTATTTTTAGTAAGGACCAGGTTTCACCGTGTTGGCCAGGCTGATCTCGAACTCTTGACTTCAAGTGATCTGCTTGCCTCAGCCTCCCAAAGTGCTGGGATTACAGGCATGCATTCGGCTGATGATTCTTGTTAAATTTTCTACAGACAGCCTGCTTTGGTTTTCCTATGATGGTATGCTAAGATTGGGAAAGGCAGGAAACACAGGTCCTTTTTTTCTTCTTTCTTTTTTATGTTAAAGCAGGTGAACTTCTGCTCTAGATTTGTGTGTTAAGGAACTGTGTGGGAACTGGCAGTTAGCACCCTACATTCTGATTCCATGGAGTCATTTGCTTGCATTTACTGAGCCCCTTGCTGTATGCTATGAGATAATGGCATTCTGAGGCTGAAGGTGCCAGGATTTTGAGAGATTGGAATGGCTTGTTGCCAGTTTATTATTGCCTCTCTCCTGGTGGAATGGCTGAAGCTAGTGCCAAGGGTAGTACACCTGGGATCCCTGTCTGTTTGTCTCTAGAACACAGTGATTTAGACTTGGACTTATAAATCAGAGCTGGGACTTTGAGATGAAGATTTGTGAGCAAGTTCATCAAGATATTGGGGTCATCTGGCCTAGTCTTCTTGAGTTTCACATGTAAAAACAAGCCTAGAGAACAGTAACTTGTTCAAGGTGGCACAGTCATGAGTAGCATGGGTCTCTGAAGATACTTTCCAAGCCAAATTGAAGTCCCTAAAAAGGCTAAGCCCCATCTGAGGCTTACTGTAACACAAAGCTAGAAGGGTTGAGGAGGGCAAGGGAAGGGTCAACACCTTACCTCTGATCACTTTACTTTACTCCTGCATTTTTTGTTCAGAGTGGACCCCGTTCTGCAATCGTTGGTCTGAAATTCAACCCAGTCCTAAATTGCATGTCTTGGGCCACAGGTTACCAAGTTTACAGACAACAGTTCTGTGCCTCTCTGGACACGTGACTGGTCTATTAATAGATCTGAAGTTCTGGGAGAGCCTCAGCTCTTCCCCCACCTTTCTACTTCCAGCAGCCTACTTGCTGGTAATTTCTTCAGTGCCCAGACAACTGGACGGAGAATGGAAACAGGGCAATCTGCCCATCCCCTTTTAGGAGGTAATGCAGGCCCAGGTGTATATGAGTAGCCTCTGGCCTCATGGGTGTCTGTGCTGCATCAGGTCAAGTGGAAATGCTTAGTATTAAGGAGGAAATAATTCCATTTTGCCCTGGATGGGATTGAATAAAAACCCAAATATGTATTTGACCTTCACTATATGTAAGGCACTGTACTAGGCACTTTGCATGTGTTTACCACAATCTTCCCTGAACCTTGTGAGACAGATATTCTCGTTTTACAGAGGAGATGTCTAAAACTCAGAAAGATTGACTTAGTAACCTAATGTTACACTGCTGGCAAGACTAAAATCCAGGCCTTCTGACTTTGTTCTTCAAAAATGAGTTTCCCTGGTTATAACTTTCTGTAGTAAAATTCGGCTAGGATAATTTGGCCATGCTGTCTTTGGGGACACTTGTATTATTGAATTATCTCATATAGCTCAGGAAAATGGGGGCAAACATGAAGGGAGGGGAATAAGGCCTATCAGGCTGTGGGCAACAAAGGGAACTCAGTGGGTGTAGCAGGATGGTACCTACTACAGGTCCATGTGACCTTAGTGAACCCAAGTCAGATAGTGGCTGGCCTGCAAGTTAATAAACCATATTTCTTAGCTTGGCATACAAGGCATTCAGAATTAGGGTTCCTGTTTCATCCCACTTTATCTCTTCTTACTTCCTATCATACCAACTATTCTTCATTCTATTGTTTGCCAGGTCTGCTGTCATATTCCATGCATGGGCATTTGTAGGCTCTCTTAAAGTTCTAGTAAAAGAGTAACTGTGGCTACCTTAGGGCCGAGCAGACAGTTTTGAATCTCCATTTACTCCAGAATCATTTTAGGCTGGAGCTCTGTTATTCATTCGTGTATTCAATCATTCTTTTAACGTATAGGACACTGCCTTTCTGCCAGGTACTGTACTAGGCCCTGGTAATCAGAATAATGAACAAGATAGATATGGTTCCTGCTCTCCTAGAGCTTACAGTGTAGTAAGGAGGGCAAAAATGAACAAAATAATCATAATGAAGTCTGATGAATGTCATGAAGTGCAAATAAGGGATGTGATGAGAGGGTACATGTATCAGAGGAACTTAATATTGTTTAGGGTGTTAGGAAAGACCTGATATTACCTGAGGAGGTGACATTTAAGTTGGACTTGAAAATCGAGAGAAAATAAGTAAGGGTTAAGAAAGGTAATGCTAGGCAGCTAGAAGAGTATGTAAAGGCTTAAAGGCCAGGTAATAAGGTTAAAGCCATGTCCATGTCAGTTCATTTATTCAGCAATCATTTACAACTGGTGGGTTATATCATGCAATGTGCTAGGTTCTAGGAATATAAAAAACAATAAGACAAGGTCCCTATCTGCCCTGGATAAACTCAGTAAGGAGTAGTGATGTCACTCCTTGGTAACCAGGGTGCTAAGGTTACCCTAGATCTTGGACTCAGTTTTTTGGGTCCCATGTGATAGGACTTAACACCTTTAGGAAAACTACCTGCCCTTGAGTGTTTGGTCCATCTGTCAAGCCGAGAGGACATGGACCTCTGATGAAAACTTGCAGCATTTGTTCTTATCCTTGGCTTCACACTTACCAGATCCATGATTAGTAAGGGATCTGCTATAGATTGAATGTTTGTGTCCCTCTACATTTCATACATTAAAATCCTAACCCCTAATGTGATGGTATTAGGAGGTTGTGGGGTAAATGGACCTGAGAGCAATAACAAGCATTCCCTTAGAATGACCCGGTATGGCAGACACACCTGAATGTGTGTTCCAAGATAGGGAATCTGGGAGTGGCCAGTCCAGAGATTTCGTTCCTTGTCTATAAGTAATATCTGAGCCCCAGTCTATCCCATGGAACACGGGCCATACAGAGGATTGAAGTCCTGGGTTTTGAGTTGAATGAAGGCTGCCAGGTGAGGTCGTTAAGAGGAAGGTGTTAAGTGAAAATACTATGTAAATTGCATGCTATTTGCAAGTGGCTGCGATTTTCCTGCCTAGCCTGCTGCTCCTGGGCTGTGTGGTTTTCCTGTCCAGCCTGCTGTGACTGGACTGTATGTAAGGCAGATCTCTTGTTCAGCCTGCCACTACTGGACTATATCTGTACATAAGGCAGTTCTCGTGTCCAACCTGCCACCATTGGACTCTCTCCCCTGTATGTAAGCCCCTAATAAAATCCCATGTCTTGTTTGCTGGCTCTAGGTTTCTTCTTTGGCCACTTAAACCTGCTGCTTTCCCTATGGAAGTTAACAGGGGTTTGGTACAACAGACGTAGGGCCTTTGGTGGATGATTAGGTCATGAGGACAGAGCCCTCTTGAATGGGATTAGTACCCATGCACATGTATGTTCATTGCGGCACTATTCACAATAGCAAAGACTTGGAATCAACCCAAATGTCCATCAGTGACAGACTGGATTAAGGAAATGTGGCACATATACACCATGGAATACTATGCAGCCATAAAAAAGGATGAGTTTGTGTCCTTTGTAGGGACATGGATGCAGCTGGAAACCATCATTCTTAGCAAACTATCACAAGAACAGAAAACCAAACACCGCATGTTCTCACTCATAGGTGGGAACTGAACAATGAGATCACTTGGACTCGGGAAGGGGGACATCACACACCGGGGCCTATCATGGGGAGGGGGGCGGGGGGAGGGATTGCATTGGGAGTTATACCTGATGTAAATGACGAGTTGTTGGGTGCTGACGAGTTGATGGGTACAGCACAGCAACATGACACAAGTATACATATGTAACAAACCTGCACGTTATGCACATGTACCCTAGAACTTAAAGTATAATAATAATAATAATAAAAAAAAACAAAAAGAAAAGAGACTCCAGAGATCTCTCTTGCCCCTTCTGCAGTGGGAGGACACAGAAAGGAGATGGCTATCTATGAACCAGTAAGCGGGCCCTCACCAGACACTGAATCTGCTGGCGCCTTGGTCTTGGACTTCCTAGCCTCTAGAATGATGAAAAATGAGTTTGTTGTTTAAGCCGCCCTGTCTATGGTATTTTTATTATAGCAGCTTGAATGGACTAAGACAGGCTCCTCTACAGAGTTGAGGTTAATGGGGTCCAGAGATTGGCTTTTGTCGCAGTAGAAAACATAGAAGGAGCTTTTTGGCTGAGGTGAAGTTACCTTTGTTTTCAGAGCTTTGTGTCCTTGGTGTCTCATATTTATTACAATTGATCGTGTGTTCTCAGACCCATCCATTGTCTTGAGTACACTTAAGGTGGTATTTTAACTCTGTTTTTCTGGGTTCTGATACTGCTTATAGACAGAAGTCTTAGTGGCTGGCTATCTTGGACTGTAAATTGCCTAAGTCCTGGGTGTGTTGTTCACATAGGCTGTGTTTTGAATGGGACCACGTTTCCCCAATTGTACAACAGTGCAACATCGTGGCCCTGGTTAAAGGGAAGGGAAGTTAAGTTATTGAAACGTGGACTGTGTGCCTCAGGCTGTGTGATTTGTATTCTTTACTTCATTTAATACTCCCTATGGTGCTCTGAAGTAAGTACTATTATTCTAATTTACAGATGAGGAGACTGAAGTTTAGTGAACTAAGTAAACTAGTAAGTAGTGGTTTGGGGTTAGAGTTTAGGTCCAACTCTAAAGTCCATGTTTCCCTCTCTCATCCAACTTCCCAACATAGTTACAGACTTCAGATCTTGCATGTCATCTTGTTTCCATGTCCTCTTTGGCGTTGTCTACCTTGACTTCACTTGCCTTGCCTCCCTGTGTCAGTAATCTAAGGATTCTCAACATGGCTGAGGCTCAGAATAATCCTGTTTGGCAGATAACCTAGAGTCTCTCTTTTTTTTTTTTTCATCTACACTGTATTTGTGTGTCTAATGTGAGGCAACATTGTAACTATAATTGGAGTCATTTTTAAAGAGTAAGTTAGCTCTAAATTTGTTGGGCTGCTTTTCTTAATCCAGTTCCCACAGCATTCTCAGGAAGACAGAAGATGGGGATGGCTCACTAGAAATGAGTTTGGATGAAAAAGGCATTGGGGCTTGGCTTGAGTGGTAGGAAGAGCTTCCCTCAGCCTTTCTAAATTGCATGGCTACTGAAGTTGGTTGGGTCTTTGTAAGTTAATACTTAATGTCCCTTTTCCAGGGACCTAAGGTTCTCTTTTCTCTCTTTCCCGTAGAAGCCTCATCATCTGGAGATTCTGGAGCTACTGACATTAGAGTGGGAGAGACTTTTTTCTTTCACAGAGTTGTCAGGGTTGTGTATGGGGTGGGAGAGGGGTCTGTGTGTAAGGCAGAATCCGGGGAATGGTGGGAGAGGAAGTGTAATACGTATTTGTGTCTTCAGTAGCTTTTCAGCGCTCTTTTTTTTTTTTTTTTCCTCTTCATGTCTTCTTCTGGAGACTTTGTAGTCTCATTGGAGAAGTAGGGTCCTAAATAAAATAAGGCTGCTATTCTCACCCTCTGTGTTCCAACTCTGCTTCCTTTTCCTGATGGCTGACAGGCTTTTTCATATCTTGAGTCTTTGTGCCTTCTGTTCCCTCTGTCAGGAATATCCTTCCCATCTTCTTTGCCCCGTGTGTATCTACTCATCCTTGAAGGCCCAATTTGATCTCTTCTCTCTGGAGGTCGTCATGCCCACTTTTGTGCTTCCATAGCACTTTGTATAGGCCTTTCTTATAGTCTTATTCACTTAACTGTCTGCTTCACTCTCCACATCTTGAACCTCTTAAGAGCAAGAGGCTGAGTCTCTTTAGCAAGCACAGGGTATGAGGGAGACTAGAGTCTCAATAATCGTAGAAGTAAACAATTCAATTCATTACATCAGTACCTTGGGACACTGATGCCCAAACCAAAAATAGATAATTGTGTACAACTGTCTTGTGTGCCTCCATAAACTAAAAAAGTTTCTCTTCCATAATTCACTGTTTTGTGTATCTCCCAGGCCCCATAGCCCTTCAAACATGCATTGCAGTAGCTGACTTTGAGAGAGAACAGAGCACAGATGTTATCTTTGCCTGCTTTACCCTTCACCTCACAGTGCTCTTCGAAGCCCCTGGGCTTGACCCAAGGAATGAGTAGGGAGGAAATGCCAGAAATGAGCCACCTTGGCATCCTGACTCCTTGGTTTGCAGGTTTGGCCCTGTGGGGCAGTGCAAGGTGAGAAAATGGAAAAGAACCTGTTCCCTGTAACAGCAGCCGAAAGGATTCTCTACGGATTATTACTGTCATCTTTTCACAGCTGCAGCTGCAGCTGCAGCAATGAGACACTCCCCTCATTGCATTCTGCATCTAAGACAAAATCAATTCATCTTTTAAATTGGCTCTCTTGGCTTGTCCTGAGATTTCCCATAGGGCTGAGAGCCTGAAACAAGTCATCTTACACTTGTTTTTCTACCATTGTAAGGCCACAGACTGTGAGATTGTGTACCCTTAACCCTTCATTTTATACATAGGGAAACAGGCCCACCATGGGCACAGGACTAGTTCGAGGTTGGCTGACTAGTGTCAGGTGAGGCTAGACACTGGTCTTCCAACTCCCTGCAAGGTGCTCTTTTCATTATACCCTGCTGTCTCTGATGTCAGTTTCTTTTTTATGTTTGTAATGCCTGTAGATTGTGAAGCTGGTGAGGCTGAAGTAACCAGGAAACCTGGTTTCCTTTCCTTCTGTCACCTTCCTAGTTTCTGGACATCAGGGCACAGGAGACATTCTGGAAAGACTTAGTGAAGGAGTAAATAAAAAACAAAGTTGGCCCAGGAAAACCTCATGGTCTAAACCAGAAGACGACTGATGAAAGCAGATCCCTCCCAGTTTCTCTGGACATCTTTGGTTTTGATGATGATTCCTGTGGTTCAGTTTTCCCAGTGTTAAATGCAACCTTGACTGGAGCGTGGAAGAAATACAGATTGTAACCATGGTATTTTATCTGGTGAAAACCAGGTCTATAATTAAATGTCTGTGAAAATACCACACCTGGGCTAACTGAGGATGGCTTTGAGTCTTCAGATGCCTCCCTTATTCCCTAGCAGCAATCACAAGACAGAGAGATTGTGTGCATCATTATACATAGGTAACATTTATTGAATGCTCACTATGTTTTCTGGAACTTTTTTAGGTATTTACAATTCTTTTAATCTTCACAATCATCCATGAGTAGTTACTATAATTCTTTTAACTTTTCAAATGGACTTTATTGAGATATAATTTACATGTAATATACTCATTTTAAGTGCTCAGTTTGAGTTCTGACAAATGTAGTATATGCCTGTGTAACCTCTCCCCTACAATCAAGATATAGAACATTTTCATCAGTAGGTACTTTTGTTATCCTCATTCTACAAAGAGGAAAACTGAAGTACAGAGAAGTTAAGTGACTTGTGCAGGGCCTCATGGTAATAGAACCAGCATTTGAATCCATGCTTTGTGACTCCAGAGTCCATATTCTTCTGTGCTGTACTACCTTTCATCTCTTAATTTGTAGTCAAGCCATTGCCCTTCTTCTCCTGGTGGACAAGCGCATTAAGGACTAAGATGACATAGGCTTGCAGTCTAAGCACTAAAGAGGGGTGTTGGGAGCAAGAGGCCCAGAGATAGGCAGTAGGGAGGAATGAGATAGCTATCTCAGTACCCCTACAGTTCCAAGACCCAAAGAAGGCAGAACAATGTGCCTTTTGCCCAGCCTTTGCTTCTCCAGGCCTTCAAAGAATAGGGTAGACTAGGGAGTCTTATAATAAGGTTACCAGTTTGATGTAGTATCTGAAAAAAGGACTGGCTCCTAGGCTCACATAACTGGAGTAGAAATATAGCAAATGAGAAGAGATGATAGTCTCATATGTTCTGAGAGTGATCTTAGTAGTGGCTGCAGCCCATTCTGGACTTGGCACTATAGAGGCAACATACACAGTCCGAAGATGGAGAGTGGCGTTGAAATCCAGTCCTTTGAGGAGAGGTTGAAGGAGCCAAGATTGGATGCCCTGAAGAGAAAATGTAATCATTGGCTTCATATCCTTGAAAGGCTATTCACTGGCAGAGAAAATCAACTTGTTTTTCTTTGTGGCTTCAGAAGGGGTAATTAGAATCCAATGGGTGGGATGGTGTATTTTGGAAAAATTAAAGTACAGTGAATATGACATATCTCATATCTCATTAGCTTGAAGTACAAATAAGATCAGGTCTTTTTTCAATATTAAAATTAATCTCTGCAGCTGGGTGCAGTGGACCATGCCTGTAATCCCATCACTTCGGGAGGCCGAGGCAGGCGGATCACTTGAGTCCAGGAGTTCGAGACCAGCCTGGGTGACATGGCAAAACCCCATCTCTACAAAAAATACAAAATTTAGCTGGGTGTGGTGGCATGCATCTGTAGTCCTTGCTACTTGGGGGGCTGAGGTGGGAGGACCACCTGAGCCCAGGAGGCGTAGGTTGCAGTGAGCCGAGATGACACCACTGCACTCTATCCTGGGCAACAGAGCGAGACTCCATCTCGATAATAATAATAAAAAAATCTCTAGAATGAGTGTGAAATTATCTGGAAATTTAATATGTTTCCCTTAGGGCCATTCTTCTTCCCTCTTTCTCTTTATGAAGTATTCAAAAACTCTAAGGCCTTATTCAATCCAAAGGGGTCAGGCTTAGTTCCAAGCAGAGAACTAAATAATCTTATTGGCCTGCTAGCGGGCCCCATTTTTAGCTTCTGTTGGTGCTGCACAGTATGGCTTTTTAAAATGGATCTTTCACAGAATGTGGTTTCCTTATTTACTGTAGCCACAAGAACTTGATTCTGCATAAGTCACAGTGGTTCACTGAGGGAGGATGATGGCAGTCCTTCAATGTCACTCTTGGTCCTAGGGTTCACTCTGCTTGAGCTCTCAAGGTGAATGCTCAAGTTTATATGTATATAAACTCATCCACTGGAGGAGGAAACCCCCACAATCTTCCAGTTGGCTAAGTCTAGAAGTGTTTCTAGCTTCCACCACATTCTAGCTCTAGAACCAGCCAACCAGCCTTCTCTCATGATCATATGATCATTTTGGTTAAAATATCCAGCTTGGGACATCCCTTCAGCATGAGCACTTACTGTTGGCTATTAGTGTCCCTCCCTACCTTTAACTTCACCTGGGATGTTGAGTTTGTTAGAGAAATTCCTTTTTTTTTGAGATGGAGTGTTGCTTTGTTGCCCAGGCTACAATGCAGTGGTGCGATCTTGGCTCACTGCTACCTCTGCCTCCTGGGTTCAAGCGATTCTCTTGCTTCAGCCTCCCGAGTAGCTGGAATTACAGGTGCCCACCACCACACCCAGCTACTTTGTTTTTGTATTTTTAGTAGAGACAGGGTTTTGCCTTGTTGGTCAGGCCGGTCTCGAATTCCTGACCTCAAGTGATCCACCTGCCTCGGCCTCCCAAAGTTCTGAGATTACAGGCATGAGCCACCGCGCCCGGCCTGTTAGAGAAATTCTAATAGCATTGTACTTCAGAAGTAAGGGGGGTCAAAGTTTCACTCTCTCCCTAGGAGGGCTTTAGACCCCATGCATATTTGTTTTCATTTTCTTCAGCTTTGCATATCATGGGGTGTTGAGAACAGTCTGCCAAGTCACAAAATATCCTATTGTATCCTTTTCCCCAAGGGCAATGTGTGCTCTTTTGCTTTATGTTTTATCATTAACACAGGGCCCCTTAAGAGTGAGGATCTGTCCCAGAATGATTTAATGTTTCTAAACATTGAAAGGGGCTGACAGGAAGGACTGACAGTTTTAAAATGACAGCTTAAGGCTGGGCACGTGGTTCCAGCCTGTAATCCCAGCGCTTTGGGAGGCTGAGGTGGGTGCATCACCTGAGGTCAGGAGTTTGAGACCAGCCTGGCCAACATGGAGAAACCCTGTCTCTACTAAAAATATAAAAATGAGCCAGGTGTGGTGGCACACACCTGTAATCCCAGCTACTCAGAAGATTGAGGCAGGAGAATCGCTTGAACCCGGGAGGTAGAGGTTGCAGTGAGCCGAGATAGCACCACTACGCTCCAGTCTGGGTGACAGAGCAAGACTGTCCCAAAAAAACTCAAAAAAGACAGTTTAAGACCATCATCTAGAATGAGCAGGGTTAACATTAGAAGACATGAGAAGGGGCAAGTGGCTATGCAGTCTGAACCAGTATCTTGAAACCCCTTTTCCTAGGAGGGACTCTTACTAATTTTCTCCACTACTGCCATACTAGCTTAGCAAGGTACTGTTCTCCCTTTATGTTTGGCCCCAAGTTGGGCAAAGAATTTTCCTGTATTACATATAACTGAGCCCTTCATAAAATATTTAGACAAGAATTTTCTAAAAACTAAGGGATCGCAATAGAATTGAGACTAGATAGACTAGCTTATAAAATGCTGCTTGATCTCTGGGGCTATCAGAGGATATACACTTAGGCAGTGCCATCATGATTATCTGGTTATGATGGAAGAGACAGGAGAGAGGTATGAGTTAGGTTGAGTTGACTTCTAAAGAACCTTCTGGCTCTGAGATTCTGTGATTCTTCTAAGCTTTTCCAAAGTGAAAATTCTAGAACTGACTTTGTTCGGTGATTCTCGCAAATCTTACAGGCCCAACAGTGGGGTCAGGAAAGTAGGTGACTATGACATAGTTGAGGTTACCGCTGATCTCATGTCTGCATTTCTCCCAACCACTGCATTCCACTTAGGCCAGAGAAATACAGATGTAAAATACAGCCTTTTAAATGTATGTTTTACCACAATTAAAAAAATACAGCTTTATTATTTGTCCACAATGTTAGTCTATCCTTTCTCATTTGATCCTCTCAATACCTTGTGATATAGGCAAGAAAGTGCTTATTAAGCCATTTTAGATATGAAGAAATTGAGATTCAGAGAAGTTAAATAATTTACCTGTCCAGGTTACACACTAGATCAACTGGTATCCTCAGTGCTCTTAATAAATATTTGTTAAATAAGTGAATGAATCAGAACATAGAACTAGGAACAAGGAAGATTCTTTGTTTCCTTGGCCAGTATTTTTCTTTCCCTATTCTTCTGAGCCACCTGGAGGCTTTCTCCGGGCACCTTTTGGGTTGGCTGTTTTTGGCTGACCTTCTCTTTGGGATTCCCTTGTTCTGTAGCTGAAGCTGTGTGCACTCGTTAGAGATCATCATCCCAGTTGTGTTCCCTAAGGAGTGGGAAGAGAAAAAACACTCCACCCACTGTAACTCTTTTTTTGTTACTTGTTTTCTGGGATCTTCATATCATTGCTGACAAGAGTGACTCATAGACTTCACTGTGTGATTTTCTTGGTTAAGAGACCTTTTTTCTTAACTCCAGAAGAAATTAATTAATAGTTTTGTATGCTTAAAGCCCAGCTATTTAGCAGCTTTACCCAGAACACAACAGTCTGTCTTCTAGTGAGCCCAGACTTATCAATTTGTTTTGGCCAAAACTCTGTGTGCCTAGCTCTGTTAGGGGGTATAGCGGAAGCCGTTGGTGTGAGGGGAGGAGAGGGGCTCAGGGTCCAGTTGGGGAGATAAGACACATACATAAATAGGAAAATAGTTTGAGGCAGTTTAAATAAAATGCAAAATCAAATTGTATACATGTAAATATTTAAATGTGGGGAATAGATCATAAGGGGCTGAGAAGGTATAGCGGAGAGAGTGTATGCTTTAGAACTGTAGGCCATTGGCAAGTTAACATAATTCCCTGAACGACTTTTTCCTTTTCTGTAAAATGGGGATAATAACAGCAGACTCACAGGGTTGTGAGGAATAATGAGGTGATGTGTGTAAAGCACCAGCATGGTGGCTGATGCATCATGGTAGGCTGTTGGGAAGCAGCATACCCCCATGCACTGACTGCCTCCCCCACGACCCTTTCAAGGAGCTGTCCTGGAGGACCTAAACCGGAGAGGCTGGTTTGCATTTGGAGAAAGAGAAAAGAGGGGATGGCAAGCTATGAATGGAGGAACAGGTCCCACAGAGAATGTCAATCTTGGGGGAGTGGAGGATACATAGAAGGAGCAGTGGAGTAAAATTAAAGAGACAGAGAAGTTTGGACTTTATATAAAAGAGATGTTGTTATTATTTAAATGAAACAAAACTTTTACAAAAGAGTACATTCCTCTACTGATGAACTCTGATAATTAAGCAAAACAAAAATGATCCACTGACTGAGGGATTGATATCTACAGTTCGAAGACTTCTGCTGTAGGTAATGAAGATCCATGAAAGTGGTAAGCAAGGTGAGGCCTGCATAAAGTGATATTAAACAAAACAGATCTGACTGGGAGGTGCAGGATGAATAATTAGAGGGAGGAGAGTTGGCAATGGGTTCTTGAGATAGGGTGTGTCCATGTTAAATCATCTAGCAGTACAAAACATTTGTTATATTTGAAAGTAATTTCTGGTAGGGTTAAGCAGTAGATGTGTAGGACTTGGGCAGCCTTATTAAATAACTTGAGTTCTGGTGAAAGGAATGCAGCAATGTTGTAGCAAACAGTATATATGTATATGTGTGTGTGTGTATATATATATATATATAGAGAGAGAGAGAGAGAGAGAGAGAGAGAGAGTCTCAGTGTCACTGTGTTGCCCAGGCTGGAGTGCAATGGTAGGATCATGGCTCACTGCAGTCTTGACCTCCTGGGCTAAAGCAATCCTCCCACCTCAGCCTCCTGAGTACCTGGGACTACAGGTTTGAACCATCACACCCAGCTAATTTTTTATTTTTGTAGAGAGAGGGTCTTATGTTGTTGTACAGACTGGTCTCGAACTCCTGGAGTCAAGCAGCCCTCCTGCCTCTGTCTCCCAAAGTTCTAGGATTATAGTCAGGAGCCACAAAGCCCTGTCTATACATATTTTTGAGTATTTAAAATGATAAAAAATAGGCTTTAATTACATGTCAATTAAAAAATGTTCAAATACAAATAGAGTGGTCACTGATGACGTAAAAGGCAGGAAGATCTCATTAGAGGAGGCAGTATTTGGATTGGGTTTGAAGGTAGGGTAGAATTTGATCATCGGTGGGCACTGCATGGAGGTAAGAATGGATATGGTGTGTGATCAAGTTAGTAGCCAAACCAGGACTTCAACCTGGTCTGTCTATTGCAGTGAGCTGTGCAGACGAGCACTAATGGCCATGTAATATCTAGACCACGCATAGAAGGCAGTCTCACTATGCGAGTGGCATAAGTAGCCTCCATTTCCTGGGCAGAGTGGTCTGAGGTGCCTGGATGACACATTTTCAGCTTCTTTGTAGACTTCTAAGTCCCATAAGGGCCAGGCTGATCTGGTATTCAGGGTAGTGTTGATGGTGGGAAAGAACCATAGACAGTTGCCCTCTTCCATTTGGATGTGCCTAAGGAGAGTTCCTGAGAACTTACCCCATCCTTCTTTGTAGTGTTGCCTGTGCTGTGGGCCTAGAGTGGGCCTAGCTGGAACATGGGTTTGGTGATGGATCAGTAGGGTGGCAGGGACTACTGGATTCTGGGTTTCCTCTCAGTGAACTGTGATTTGGTATGGGCAGTTTGCTTTGCTCCCTGTTTATGCAGCATTAAAGGACTTTTATCTTCATCTTTGGCCAGCTGAAGGTTAAAAACCTCCAAAGGTTGCATTTGAACTGGATCATTTCTCATTTTGGCTGGCTTTAAGTCTCATGTCATAAGACCATTTGTGGTACCAGCAGAGCTCTTTATGAGGTAATGTGTTCCTGGCTGCTCTGGGGGCTAGTGTGCAAGGCAGGAAGTGTTTGAGAGCAAGATAGAGAAACCTCTCATAGAGTCTCAAGCTAATGCTTAGAGCTTTTTGAGTGCAGAGTAGTAAGGTCCTGTACAGAGTCTGATGGACTTTGCCTGGAACAGACACCCCAGAAAGATGTTATCATTGCTAAAGCAACCAGGGTTATATCATTTCTTTTACCCCAAGGCAACTCTTCTGCTAGGAGCCTGGGACCCTCTAGTCTTCTCTGAGACCTTGCCAGCTGTGTCTGTGCATGCTCAGCCTTCTGTCATCTAGATGTTTTGTATTTCCTAAGGCCAAACTCTGAGGGCATCTTCTTTGGGAAGCCTTTCCCTGACTCCTAGGAAAGAATTAGTCAACTTGCTTCCACAGAACCTGGTATATCCTGTGATTGTAGATATTTCCTAGTAGAAAATGGAGACTACTCACATGGTGAGATTGCCACATACTGTCTAAACATTACATGGCCATTTAAGGAGTGCTTTTCTGCATCGTTAACTGCAATAGAGAAACTGGGTTGAAGTCCTGGTTTGGCTGGTAACTTGATCACACACCATACCCATTCTTACCTCCACGCAATGCCTCTTGATTACCTGTCTTCTTCACCAGACAATACAGACTGTAAGCTGGTAAGCCTTTTTTTTTTTTTTTTCCTTCTAAAGCTATTGTACTTTAATAAAAAAAAGATTATTACTCAATATAGGTTTTCCCAAGAGAGCCACAGGCCAATTCGCAGTTAAAAAAAACATCTTCTAGGCTGGGTGCAGTGGCTCATGCCTGTAACCCCAGCATGTTGGGAGGCCGAGGTGGGAGGATCTCTTGAGCCCAGGAGTTTGAGGCTAGCCTGGGCAACAGGAGAGACTCTGTCTCTGCAAAAGACAAAAACCAACCAAACAAAAAGTTATGCTAGAATAGATGAAAAATTATACTAAGGAACAAAGACAACTTTCCTTTCATTTTTCGTTTGTGTATCTTACACAGTCATATCACTATGACTTAAAGAAAACAAGTTATCACTTATATACACAGATTCACATAAGTGATAGAAGCAAATGTATTAGTCAAAAGATATCTTCATTTATAATGAAGTATAAGCTAGAAAGTAAACTTTTTGAAGGCAGAGATTTTTTTTTTAAAGTTGTTTGGCTCTACCACCTAACATAGGTTATGTACAGAATAGACATCAATAATGAATGAACAGATGAATTAATTAATGAGTTAATGATGGATTTTTAGCACATTTTCTCTCTTTTTTAGGAACTTAAGATCCCAACTGAGTTGATTGGAGGAAGGGGCCTTAGGCTGGGGCCAAATTCTATGTCTTCTGTGCAGACTTGAGATAATATGAAATGCTTTCCTTTTTCAGGGTGTTTCCTCTGGCTTTTCTTTTCAGCATTCTTCTCAATTCTTTAACTGCCATTTAAAGATTTGCATGCTGTGGATGAGCTGATGGAGGGGAATGTTTCCCTGAGGACATGGCTTCTCATGGCAGCCAAGTTTTTGTGCCTGATTAACTCACTGATTGAATCACTGGCCTCTGGAGACACCAAGGGAGGGAGCATGAGTATATTTAAGCAGCCAGAACTCTCTGTGCCTGTGTAGTGGGAGTGGAGTGGGGAGTGGGATGGGAGTGATGATAAGATGAAAAGAGAATGGTCAGAGAAATCTACAGTTTTTAACTCTTCCTCAATACTATGTTTTGGATTTTCCTTTTGTGACAGAGTAGTCTACTAGAAAGAGCACAAGTTAAGTAAGAGACTTTCTTCTGTCACCAACTCACTGTGCCACCTAGGACAAATCACTACCGCTGTGTGGGCCTCATTTGTCAAGTGGGATCAGGAACCTCTGCTCTGCCTGACTCATTGAATTGTAGTGAGCATCGGTGAGATGTTGGATGAGAGAGCTCTGCACAGTAGAGGTGATGGTACCCTAATCAGAGCAGGAGTGTAGTGACTCTGGTCACCATCCCATCATTTCTTGCTAGGGTTTTCCTATCTCTGGAGGAATCAGCTACTATAACCTAGTCCTTGATGCTCAATTTCGTCTTTCTGTTCTTTCCAGTCTTTATCTAATGACTCCTCATTATATAATATGGGTGACCCAGTTGTCCCAGCAAGGCCCTCCATATTCTGACTTCCCTCTATCGGAGTACTCACTAGGCTGTCTTACCATTGCTTGTTTGGAGGTAGCTATTAGGAGTATAGGCTTTGAAGTCAAGCTGCCTGGGTTTGAATCCTTACTTTTACAACTCACTGGCTATGTGCTCTTGAGCAAGTTACTTATCTCTCTGTGCCTTAGTTTCCTGTCTGTAAAATGAAGAGAATAATGGCAACTGCCTCACTGGCAGTTATTGTGAGAATTTAAATAAGGCAGGATATTTGGAGAATGTAGACTAGTGCCTGATGTATGGTAAGCATTCAAAAATGTTGTGTAGGCTGGGTGTGGTGGCTCATGCCTGTAATCCCAGCACTTTGGGAGGCTGGGGCGGGCGGATCACCTGTGGTCAGGAGTTTGAGATCAGCCTGGCCAATGTGGTGAAACACCGTCTCTACTAAAAATACAAAAAAAAAAGACAAAAAAAAATTAGCTGGGTGTGGTGGTGCATGTCTGTAATTCCAGCTACTTGGGAGACTGAGGCAGGAGAATTGCTTGAACCCATGAGGCAGTGGTTGCAGTGAGCTGAGATTGCACCACTGCACTCCAGCCTGGGCGACACAGAAAGACTCTGTCTCAAAAAAAAAAAGTTGTGTATTATTATATTAATCATTATTACTTAACTGCTTCTTCCCTGATTGAGACTCTGTTAGGCCAGGGACCATGTCTATTTTATTATTATATCTATAGTCCTTAGCATAGGTACATTAGCCATTCTTGCATTGTTATAAAGAAATACCTGTAGGCCGGGCGCGGTGGCTCAAGCCTGTAATCCCAGCACTTTGGGAGGCCGAGACGGGCGGATCACGAGGTCAGGAGATCGAGACCATCCTGGCTAACACGGTGAAACCCCGTCTCTACTAAAAAATACAAAAAACTAGCCGGGCGAGGTGGCGAGCGCCTGTAGTCCCAGCCTCCGGGAGGCTGAGGCCGGAGAATGGCGTGAACCCAGGAGGCGGAGCTTGCAGTGAGCTGAGATCCGGCCACGGCACTCCAACCTGGGCGGCAGAGCGAGACTCCGCCTCAAAAAAAAAAAAAAAAAAAAAAAAAAAAAAAAAGAAATACCTGAGACTGGGTAATTTATAAAGAAAAGAGGCTTAATTGGCTCACAGTTCTGCAGGCTTTACAGGAAGCATGGGGCTGGCAACTGCTTAGCTTCTAGGGAAGCCTCAGGAAGCTTACAATCATGGTGAAAGACTAAGACGGAGCAGACACTTAACATGGTAAAAGCAGGAGCAAGATAGAGAGTGGGTGGGCAGAGGTGCCATACACTCTAAACCAGATCTTGTGAGAACTGTCACAAAGACAGCATCAAGCCAGGAGGGATCTGCCCCCATGACCCACACACCTCCCGCTAGGCTCCACCTCCAACATAGGAGAGTACAATTCAACATGAAATTTGGGTAGGGACGAATATCCAAACTATATCAATGGGGTTGGAACAGCAGGCACTGGGTAGGAATTTATTGAATAATAGTATACATTTGAATACTGAATTTGCTATACACAATACTAATTTTATGATCATGAGCAAGAGACTTGCCCTCTCTACACCCCAGTTTTCATATCTGTTAAATGGGAATGAAAATATTTGTCCTGTAGGCCTGATGTGAGAATTAAGTTAATATGAAATGCCAGGAAGTGTGTAAATGTCATTCCCCTCCATACCTGTTGGCTGTGTGTGTGTGGAACCCAAGAATCTGCTGGTTACTATAGTACCCCTATAGTGAGCTGAACCCAGAGCTGCTTCTGAGGTGATGTTTTCTGGATATTTGGCCTAGGACAAAGAAAGTAGCATACTTTGGGATTGTTCTTAGCATTTCTGGCCTTTTCTCTCTGCCTGCCCTGCTTGTTCTTCGTTGGATTCTAGGTTCCTAAAATAGCCAGAATATTTTTCTGCCTCTTAGTTTTCCAAGTGTCTTAAGCAATCAGAAGCATTTTTATTTTGGCTCCTTTAGGCTGGCCCTGGGTCCTGTCATTCTTTGTTAGCCATTACCATATCCTGCTTATTTTATGTCTCCTGACCTGCTATACTTTTTCCAGGGCCAAAACACTACCCACATCACTCCAGGTAAATAACTTTATTTGGCTGACTCTAACCAGTGGGAAGCACCCTGGTCTGTGAGGTAGAAGCCTTGAGTTCTAGTGCTGGCTCTGCCACTGTATGACTGTGTGACATTGGGCATGGCCCTTTCCCTCTGTGTCTCAGGCTCTCATCATTAAAATGAATGATTTGAACCAACTCAGTGCTTTGTAAGAGTCCTTAAGTTCTGTCTTTGTGTTGGGACAAATCACTTCTCTTTTGCGGGGAGGGGGGGTCTTAGTTTCCTCATCTGTAAAACTAATTATGTTGGACTAAATAATTTACAAAGGCATATCTAAGCCTGAATATTTTCTCCTCATTCTTAGTGGGTTTTTTTTTTTTTTTTTCTTTCTGCCTTGTATTGCTTTCTGGAACATTTCTTTGACAGTTAACAGCTGTGGACAGGAAACCCTCGAACACTTTTAACTTGGCAAATGTTGCTGCTCCTCTGAACCTCATCCCAACCCATTTCCTGTGTTTACAGCTTTTGGGTTTTGCACTTAGTGACAGGCCTGACAGGTCATATTGTAGTTCTGTCTCCATAGCCTGGTACAGGGTAGACCAAAGTGGGCACCAATTTGAGTGTCAGAAGACAGAGTTTTAGATTCTACTCGGCTGTATGACCTTATGCAAGTGACCTTTCCTCTCAGGGTTCAATTTCCTCCTTTCTGAAGCCAGAAAGTTTTAACTAGGGAGGGCTTTCTGGCTCTGATGTTGAATATTTGGCTCTCGTTTATTACCCCTGATGGGGGCCTTCTGTTTCACATGTTTTTTCCACATACTCCCTCCTACAAGGGACACGGTGGGCTACCTTCGTATTTCCTATGTTGGACAAAATAAGAGGAAGAAAGGAAGCCAAACAGCTCTCCCAGGCTCAGATTGGCAGCAGAGAGGAGTTGAGGTGGGGAGCTGATGTCACTGAATTGCCCAGTAAATCAGCCGTGTGGTTAGTTACCAGGTAGGCACCTGTATGCATTTATTCTTATCAAGGCTCTGGAGACAGACTGTATCCCACTTCCAGCCCTACTTTCACCATATATGTGACCTTGGGAAAGTTACTTATTGTATCTGGGCTTCAGTTTCCTCATATTGTATTGGGGATAATAAAAGTACTGACTTTACAAAGTTTCAGAGACAACATATATAGAAGTGCTCAACTTAGTTCCTGACATGTTCATCCTCCCTTTCTCCCTTAGAGAGTTATAGTATTCTTAATTCTGTTCTTGTGGAGAAAGCAAAAAGACACTCAAGTTCCATTCTAGAGGAGCTAACAGGCCACATGAGAACAGAATTCAGTTAGGTTTAGAAGAGCTCTTATGAGGTGGTCCGTTGGCCAGTGTAGGCTCAGTACTCTGACCTCAAAATGGGAGACTTATAGGGCCCGGAGTAGTTAAAGAAGGCATCCCAGGACCTTCCCTGGGCTTGAAGGGTCAGAAAGTATTAGACATGAAAAGCTAGAGAGAGAATAATTCTAGGTACCTATCCACCCTTTCTTAAGCTCTGGTGCTTTGTTTTGTATAGGTCAGTTTCCCATATCTCCCTTTCTCTTCTTCTAGGTGGTTGTTATCCAAGGGGCTTATCTTTTCTTTTTTTAATATATAAGAGAAAAATAATTAAGGGATGAGGAGAACCTAATATTTACTAAGAACAAGCTAGTTTTACTTGAATCTGTAGACTATGTAGTTTGCTTGCATAATCTTATATATTTAGAAAAATACATTATTGTGCCATATTTTACAGATGAAAAAATCGTGCCTCCAAAATGTTAGTCAACTTTTCTACCTCTACATGAACAAATTATGAAGACAAACCAAAGGAGCCCTACATGAGCCAGTTTAGAAGATATGTATGATTTAGCAGGTCTTAGTTGTGCTTATTCATCCAAGTTCTCAATCTATAATAGTCTGGGTCTTTTTACACTTATCTTTTAAATATGTCTATCTTATTCCTAGTTCCAACCTGTACTCACCTCCTGCTCTTAGCAGTTATTTCCAGTCCTCTAAATCTCTGGTTCTACCATTAATTTAGATTCTACCTTCCTGCCCTAACCTTAGATCCTTTAATTCTCTTCTCAAATATTTACCAAGCATCTACTATATGCTATACTAGACACGAATGCAAATACCAATTTCTGCTTAGATATTTCAGTGTACTAGTTAGACAATTACAACAAAAATAACATGGTAATAATTGAACACTTACTATGTGCCATGCACTATTTGAAGTACTTTATATGTATTAACTCATTTAATTCTCACAACCCTATGAGGTAGATACTGTTTTCTCCTTATTTTACAGGTAGACATGTAGGCATAGAAAATTTAAGTAATTGGTCCAAATTGTGATAAAGAGAAGCACAGGGTCTATAGGAGCACAGAAGAGGGACTCCTACTCAAACCCCAGGGGTCAGTATAGAGATGGCTTCCAGAGAAATTAGAAAAAGCCTGAGTAGAATCTTGAAACCTGAGTATGAATTAGTCAGGTGTAGAATGGGGCAAGGATATTGCGGGCAGAGGGAACATCATGTACAAAGCCACAAAGTGAGCCTTGCATATTTATGGAACTGAAAGTATTTAGTATGGTGGGAGCGTAGGGTATATGTGAGCTGGTGAGTGGCAGGAGATAAGGCTAGAAAACGCTATAGAGATAGCCTCTTGAAAAAGTCTTATATGCTTTTCTAACTTACATTCATTACAAAGGCCAAGCATTCCCAGTCTTGGGGATTTGAATCCCTGAAAGGGGTCTTTGAGGGGTGTCTCATGAATCCATATTATTTCCTCAGTCATTTTTCAACCAGTGGTTAGTAAAAGCACAACTATCATTACGTGGAGCTCTTTGGAATTCCTTACTGAAAAAAGTCAAGCATCACTGTTAAGGGAGTTTGGGACCCTATGAAGGATTTTTTAAATTAAAGTTTTTATTGACATGATTGTAGATTTACATGGAGTTCTAAGAAATAATATGGAGAGATCACTGGAAAACTTTTCAGTTTCCTCCATGGTAACATTTTGGACAAGCTTTTGTATATCATGGCCAGGATATTGACACTGACATGGATAAAATCCACCAATCTTGTTCAGATTTCCCAGTTTTACTTGTACTCATCTATGTGTATAAAGTTCTATTCCACCACCACAAAGATCCTTCCTGTTCTTTTATAACCACTCCCATCTCCTTTCAAGCCCCTTCCTCATTCCTAACCTCTCTCTGTCTTCCATTTCTAGAATTTTATCCTTTCAAAAATGTTACATAAATGGAATCACAGAGTATATAACCTTTTGGAATTGGCTTCTTTTTTTTCTTTGCTCAGTTCAATTCCTTGGAAAGTCATCCAAGTTGTGTGTATCAATAGGTCATTTTTGTTTTTTTGTTTTTTTTGAGACGAAGTCTTGCTCTGTTGCGCAGGCTGGAGTGGAGTGGTGCGATCTCGGCTCACTGCAACCTCCACTTCCTGGGTTCAAGCGATTTTCCTGCCTCAGCCTCCTGAGTAGCTGGGATTATAGACACGCACCACCACGCCCGGCTAAGTTTTGTATTTTTAGTAGAGATGGGGTTTCACCATGTTGGTCAGGCTGGTCTCGAACTCCTGACCTCAAGATCTGTCCACCTTGGCCTCCCAAAGTGCTGGGATTACAGGCATGAGCCACCGCGCCCGGCCGGTCATTCCTTTTTATTGCTGAGTCATGTACCATTGTACATAAGTCCTGGAGTTTAACCATTCACTTGTTGAAGAATATATGGGCTGCTTCCAGTTTTGGGTATTACAAATAAAGCTTCTGTGAACATTTATGTACAGGTTTTTTTGTGGGTCTGTGAAGGATTTTATTCAGGAGGGCTATCTAGTCAGATCTGAATTTTATTTTATTTTTTTGAGACAACGTCTTGCTCTGTCACCTGGGCTGAAGTGCAGTGGCGTGATCATAGTTTACCGCAACTTCAAACTCCTGGGCTCAAGGGATCCTCCTGCCTTAGCCTCCCAAGCAGCTGGGACTACAAGTGCATGACACCATACCCAGCTAATTTTTTAATTTTTATTTTGTAGAGACAGGGTCTTGCTTTGTTGCTCAGGCTGATCTTGAACTCCTGGCTCAAGTGATCCTCCCGCCTCAGTCTCTCAGAGTATTGGGATTACAGGTGTAAGCCACTGTGCCTGGCCCAGATTTGAATTTTAGGAAAATTGTACTCACTGCTTGGTAGAGGACGAGTCTGAAAGAAGCTAGAACAGAGACAGGGAGAATAGTGAGGAAACTGTTGTAACCCAGCCAAGAGATGTAGAAGCCTGAACTGCATTGTCATAGATGTATCGTCCTCAGAAATCAGATCAGGCTTGTGCAGAGGAGGGAGCAGGGCTATGGAGCCTGGGCTGCCAGAAGGCTCAGGCAGACTTCATTCTGGATAGTCTCCTTTCAGGGAGGACACTCTGCTACCCCAGCTGAGAAAGGCATCCTGTAAGGAAGGGCTGCTCTTCAGCAGCAGGAAGAGAGTCAGAAGCTGGTTCCTAGAATGATCATCTTGACTGCAACGTTGTTTAGTAGATGCTATTGGTTATCTTCTCCCAAGAAAAGACAAAGAGGGGCCAGTTATCTTTCTTTTATTGTCTGAGTGGAGGCTTATATGGGGCAGAAAGATAATGAGAAGCTCTCTCCTAGTTCATGTATCTTTTGGAGCCCAGGAATGTGTTCTTTTCTAACCAGCCAGCAAGAGGCCTGGGAGGTTTGAGTCTGTCCTCTTATTACTATGGAAACTGGAATCCACATTGTTTTTACCCCCTGCAGTGGTGTGCCTGCTTCCTCAGTGTTTATATTTTCAAGGCTTTTATCACTGTGCTCTTAGAGCTGCTGTGATTGGGACTGATTGTTGGGAACCAGCCTTACTGATTGAACCCAGAAGGGTATAATCTTAGAGGGTCCACTGATAAGTTGGACATGTCTCCTAGGGATTGTCCTTTATCTGGGCAAGTCCTTGGGTGCCCACTCCAACACTTTCAGAAAATTTTTCCCAGCAGAAAGCCATTTGAGTTGTCTGTAATTATTTTTTTGGCTATCTCAGACCCTGATGAGTGCTGGCTAGGGCACAAGAACGTTTGGGTCAGGCACCAGTCAGATAATTTTGGGTAGGTTTTGAACAAGTGTGTGTTGATTTAATTCTTCCGGGGCTGTCTTGCTTCTTGGAAGTTTTAGTATATGTAAAGACCTATGGTATGTGGGATACCAAACCTGGGATAGCAAACCTTCAAAATCAGTACACAGCTTTCAATTGTCTCTAGACCAGGTACTGTGCTACCCAGCACTGGGCTAGACACAGGGGAACACCAGAAGAATAAAAGACTCTCTTTGCTATTGTTGGAAAGGTAAGACTTCAGGGCCAGGCTCGGTGGCTCATGCCTGTAATCCCAGCACTTTGAGAGGCTGAGGCGGTGGATTGCTTGAGCCCAGGGGTTCAAGACCAGACTGGGCAACATAGTGAAACCTCATCTCTTCAAAAAATACAAAAATTAGCCAAGCACAGTGGTGCATGCCTGTGGTCTCAGCTATTTGGGAGGCTGAGCTTGGGAGGTAGAAGCTGCAGTGAGCCGTGATCTTGCCACTGCAGTCCAGCCTGGGCGACAGAGTGAGACCCTGTCTCATAAATAAATAAATATGTAATAAAATAAAGTCTTCCGGGTTAAGCGGAGACTAGAAACTGACAGATGAACAACTAACATTTGTATAGAGCTTTACTATTTTTCAAAAGACTTGACTGATTTTTCAGGTAAGAACATTAATCCTTAGGATTAGTCAATGCATAGGAAAGTTGGAATTCAAAGACCCATATTTGCTACCTCTGCAATTCAGTATATATTTCAATAATTGGGGATTGGGGAAAAAGGGGATCCTGGAGTCCAGAGAAGTGTGTGTTACTGTTTGAGTTCCCAGTGTCTTTGCCTAGTTCAGCTAGTTCAGTCATCAGCAAAAGCTGCTTGAAAGTGTTAAATAAGTGTTGAAATGGGTATTCCAGCATGTGAACGCTGAACTGGGAGTCAGTCAGACACTTTCAGTTCAGTCAGAGAGGTCATAGAAACAAAAGGGCGGCCAAATAGGCTGTCTACCAGGAGTCTGAAGCCCTATGGGAAACCAAGGAGTAGGCAAAGGGTGTCATAACAGTTGGGGATGGCTCCTGCACCAGAAGCCCATGTTATTGAGGTCAAGTCCTGCTTGTTGGTGACTAGCTGTAGGGATTAGCCATTTTCTTCTGGAAGGAGGCTTCATGTGAGATCAAAATTTGAAGAAAAGAATGCTTACAGGAGGAGGAAGGTAGAAATGGGACACAAGAAGGAGTTGCTGAGTGTACCCTGGAGGAAAGATAGCCAGAGACTTCTATTCTAGCAGACGATTAGGTTTAACAGAAGCATATTCTTTTGCTCTTTTTGCTCCTCCCAGCATGGTGTACCAGAGACTCAGTTTTCCTTCTCTAGTGATTCTTAAACTTTATATTTAAGTTCTAATGAGAAAGAGGTCTTTGGCTAGTTTGTTTCAGAGGGTTGAACACTAAAGAATTTAAGGCAAAGCAAGGTTGTTCTCTTTTACCCTGTTTGCGGAATGGTACAAGCCCAGATAGAGTTTCTTGTATTTGCCATTAATAGACCAAAAATCCCTGATGGAACCCCTGCTTCCTCACCCCACAGCCCTTGCTTTGTTGCCTTGGAAAGTAAGACTTAGTAATGCCAGGGAGCCCTGTTGCATAGGCTCATTCAGATCACCCAACTATAGCCTTGCCACAGGACGTGGTATAGAAAGTTAGTGTGGTTTCTAATCTCGTTCTGCCACTTCTTCGCTGGCCAACCTAGGGCAAAACAACCCATTTTATGACCTCAATTTTCTTCTCCAGGTGTTAAAAGAGCAGTGGCCCTTGAGGCCCTCCAAATCCCCTTCAATTCTGCCATTTCGAGTCTGAGTATAATATGTGATCTCAACATCCATTATTCCCATTCTATGCCAGGAGTTTTTGCAAGATTAGTAAGAAGAATGCTTTGACTTCTTGGTCTTCTTCTTCTTCTTCTTCTTCTTCTTCTTCTTCTTCTTTTTTTTTTTTTTTGGAGATAGGGTCTCGCTCTGTTGCCGAGGCTGGAGTACAGTGACATGCTCACAGCTCACTGCAGCCTTGACCTCCCAGGCCCAAGAAATCCTCTCATCCAAGCCTCCCTAGTAGCTGGCACCATAGATGTGTGCCACTACTCCCAGCTAATTTTTGTATTTTTTGTAGAGATGGAGTTTTCCTATGTTGCCAAGGCTGGTCTTGAACTCCCAGGCTCAGGTGATCCTTGGCCTCCCAAAGTGCTGGGATTACAGGCATAAGCTGCCATGCCTGGCCTGACTTCCTGATCTTTTAATAAGTCAAGTTGTGTGAGATGCTGTACTCCTTGCCTTTGGGCTTTCTTTGTTTGGGTTGCTCTTCCTTCTTCTCCTATTCTCTTCTACCTGTTTTTCAGTGGTATCTCCTGCTGCTGTGGTCTCTTGCCCCTTGCTATATTTTACCTTGTAATTAATATACTGTGCTCATTCTCCTAGTACTTTTTGTGAGCAAAGGATGGTGTTTATTCATCTCTTTCAGAATTTGTTCATTCAACAAATTTTTCTGGGCATTTGTTTGTTCATTCAACACATGTTCATTGAAGTCTAACTATTGTGCTAGGGACTAAGCTAGGTGCTAGCAGCCAGGATTCAGCCATGAACAAGACAGCCATGGGTCCTGCCATTATGGAGCTTACAATTTAATTTAGTGGAGAAGACAGACATTTAGCACATTATCACAGAAATAATTACTGTTGCGAAAAGTGCTATAAATGAAAATGTAGTTTGTTTTGAGAATGTATAATGTGGGCCTAAGCCAGTTTGGGCGGGAGAATGAGTCAGGATCTTTGAAGAAAAGATATTTAAATGGAGATCAACAGCATGAGTCAGAGTTTGCAGGTTAAGAAAGAAGTAAGTAAGAGCCTTCCATATAGAAAGAATTCTGAGTGGTTCTTGACCTGGGCTTCAGTCTAGCGTCACCACGTATAAGGGAGTATATGGAGGACCTGGACATATCATGCATGACTGGTGGGAGTATAAAGTGATAGGCCTACTTTAGAAAACAGTTTGGTAGTTAACTTGAAATGTTAAACATATTTTTATTGTATAATATATCAGTTCCACCCTAGATATTTGCTCAAGAAAAATGAAAACATATGTTCACACAAAGACTTGTACATGAATACTCATAGTAGCTTTATTTGTAAAATAGCCAAAAACTGATGAATGGATAAACAAGTGGTGGTATAGCCATTCAATGGAATACTACTTAGCAACAAAATGGAACAAATACTGATTCATGTGACAACATGGCTGAATCTCAAATCCTGCTGAGTAAAAGAAGCTAGGCACCAAAGAGTACATACTGATGATTCCATTTAATTTGAAATTCTAGAACAGGCAAAACTAGTTTATAGTGATAGAAATTGGATCAGTGGTTGTGTGGGGAGGGAGAATGAGGGTTGGCAGTGAAGGACCAAGTAGGAATATTCTGGGGTGGTGGAAGGAAGCTAGGCACAAAAGAGTATATACTGATGATTCCCTTGAATTTGAAATTCTAGAACAGGCAAAACTAGTATATTGTGATAGAAATTGGATCAGTGGTTGTGTGGGGAGGGAGAATGAGGGTTGGCAGTGATTGCTTGAACTCGAAAGGTAGAGGCTGTAGTGAACCGTGATCATACAACTGCACATCAATCTCGGTGCTAGAGCCAGAGCCTGTCTCAAAAACAAAAAAAAAAAAAAAAAAAAGAGAGGAGAAACCTACCTTGCAAATTAGGGAAAGTGAAGATTTATTCATTTTATTCATTCATTCAGCAAATCCTCTATTGAATACCTAGTATGTGTCAGGCACTGTACGAGTCCCTTGGGATACTGCAGTGAACGAAAAAGCAACTGCTCTCGTGAACCTTACTTTTAGTGGAGGGAGATAGATGACAAACAAACCAAGAAATAAATATATCATGTGCCAGGTGGAATCAAATGCTATGAAAAATGAGAATCACAAGCTGTGTCCTCAGATATCTTCAAATAACTATAGTTATGAACTGACTGAGGTAAGGCCATATGAGGTGCAAAGTCAGAAATGCTGGTTGAACCCAGAAGTATATCTCATTGTACTCAACATGGAGCTGTATATATAGTTGATGCTGTGGATTATTATTATTATTATTATTATTTATTTATTTATTTATTTATTTATTTT
>NW_012104610.1:1688436-1706866 GCF_000951045.1 Mandrillus leucophaeus
TTTTTTTAGACGAAGTCTTGCTCTGTCACCAGGCTGGAGTGCAGTGGCACAGTCTTGACTCACTGCAACCTCTGCCTCCTGGGTTCAAGCGATTCTTCTGCCTCAGCCTCCCAAGTAGCTGGGACTACAGGCGTGTGCCACTATGCCCAGCTAATTTTTGTATTTTTAGTAGAGACGGGGTTTCACCATGTTGGCCAGGATGTTCTCGATCTCTTGACCTCATGATCTGCCCATCTCGGCCTCCCAAGGTGCTAAAATTACACGCTTGAGCCACTGCTCTGAGCTGATTAATTTTTGATGAGTGACCTCAGGGAGAGAAGTGAGCTTGGTAAAAATTCAGACCTCAGAAGCTGGGTGCAGTGGCAAAAGCCAGTAATCCTAGCTATTTGGGAGGCTGAGACCGGAGGATTGCTTGAGCCAGGAGTTTCAAACCATCCTGGGCAACATAACAAGACCCCCTCTCAAAAATAAAAAGGAAATCAGAGCTTAGAATCTGTAGTGATTTGTGTTAGTGTTGCCTAGGCAGCTGAAACCAGTGCCAGTTTTGTCCAGAAGAAAAGATCTTTTGAATTCCTGCCCCCTGCTGAGAAGAGCTGGTCCTCTTCTTGGATATGAGGACGAGCTGTTCTAACAGGTGCAGGAATGTCTCTCAGATAGGCTGAGTTTTGCCCAGCCTAGGGATGTGACTTCTCTCCCTGTGGCTAGGCCTGCTGTGTGCCTCAGCTGAGATGTTATATTTCACTGGGGACCTTTCTTGGATAACTCCAGGTCTCAAACCTGTTCCTTTTTTAAGGCTTCACATTTCCATAGTCAGGCGCGGTGGCTCACACCTGTAATTCCAGCACTTTGGGAGACTGAGGTGGGTGGATCACCTCAGGTCAGGAGTTTGAGACCAGCCTGGCTAACATGATGAAACTCTGTCTCTACTAAAAATACAAAAATTAGCCAGGCGTGGCAGCAGAGGCTAAGCTGGAGAATCGCTTAAACCCAGGAGGCGGAGGTTGCAGTGAGTCAAGATCAAGCTCTTGCACTCCAGCCTGGGCCTGGGCAAGGGGAGAAAAACTCCGTCTAAAAAAAGAAGACTTTACATTTCTGGCCAGAGTGTCCATCCCTCACTCCTCCCTCACCTCATCCCCATTCTAGGCCCCATGCTATTTTATCTCTTGAACTTTATGGTCCTTGGCCAAATTTGAAAATCTTCCCAGGGCCAGTGCTCTCAAGTCTTAGTCTTTTGATCCCTTTCCAAGAGTGAGGGTGTATTCTAATCCCATCAAGAGTAGCTGCAGAATTTGCTAGTCCTGGCTGAGGAGTAAGAGGTGAAGTGGGAGAAATTTTTCTTACTGATGGGGCCCCTGCTGGTAAAACTTGGCAATTTCCAATTCATCCTCCAGGGATGAATTACTGTTTAGTGACGAGAAACAGAAAGTGGTTGGGAAAGTCGAGGCATCAGATGGACAGTGGATATTGGTGGTGGGAATTGGTGGGTTGTATTCAAGAATTCCCTTGCCTTTTGGGGAGATATGGTTTTTTAATTAATTAATTCACGCATTCTTCATTCATTCATTCATTTAGCCAGCACATACTGATTTCATACTTGACAGGGTAGATGTTAGTGGTAGTATTATAATGGGCCCTGGGGGATGGAATGAGTCAAGCTTGGTTCTTACTACTTGGCTGTGGCATGTGAACAGCTCATAACATGAGAATTAATATAACAGAGCTATGCACAAAGTGCTTTGGAGCATAGAACAGTGAACAGTGAATGATTAGCTCTGCCTAGAGAAAGGTGAGGAGATCTGGACATGAGGGAAAGGACTCTGTGGTTTTGTCTGCCAATAGCTATCAAAGTGTAGTCTTCAGACCATGGCGGATGCGAGCGAGGCCTTGTCAGGACATCCAGAAGATCAAAGCCATTTCATAATAATATATTATTTGCCTTAAAAAAACGATGTATACCTTTGTACTGTTGTTGCAAAAACAGTGGTAGTTAAAACTGCTGGCACCTTAACACAAATCAAAGCAGTGGCACTAAACTACTAGTAATGGCTGTATTCCTCACCTCCACACACTGTCAGTTAAAAAAAATAAAAGTTTTCAACAAAGAAGTAGAAATCATTAATTTTATTGAATTGTATCCCATGAGTTCATGCCTTTTAATATTCTGTGTGATAAAATATAAGTATGCATAAAGCATTTCTGCTGCACATAGAAGTTTGATGGTTATCTCAAGGAAAGCACTTGTGCAATTGAGGTGTAAGCTGACATACCTCTCTTTTTTCAGGCAGCACTATCATTACTGGAAGTAATAGGTGATAGATAACTATGGTTATTCAGTATTTGGCGGACATTTTCTTGAAAATAAATGAAATGTGTCTTCTGCCTTAAGGAAAACAACTGGTAGTATTTGTTGCCAATGATAAAATTCCAGCTTTTAAGTGAAAACTGGATTTTAGAAAACTTGTATCTGTCACTGTGAAATTGACAGTTTTCCTAGATTAAAAGCTTTTCTGATGAAATCAGTGGTTATATTAATAATTGTGACTATTTTGATGTTATATAAATGGAAGTGTCAACATTTGGAAGCTCTGCACTAACTCCTAACCAATAGTTTCCAAATGACAAGTGCGTCATGTTACAAAGTCATGCGTGTATAAAAGATCCATTCAAAGTGTAAGATAGACCAATGGATTTTAATGTTAGAGAGTACAAAAACTTTATTTGTATAGTTTGGGATTTCACATTGCAACTAACCTTTAAGAAACCTACCACTTGTTGAGTTTGGGTATAGTCTCATATAATATCCACAATAGTCTGACTAGTAAAATACGCCTCTCTCTTCCATCTGCATATCTATGTTTTGATCTTCAGTCAAAACAACACATCACAATAGGTTGAATGTAGCTATAAGATTATATCTGTCTTCTATTAAGGCAGACATTTAAAAGATTTGCAAAAATGTAAAACAATTCTACCCTTCTTGTGATTTTTTTCAGAAAACAATTATTTTCCATAAAAATATTATTTACATTAATATGTAAGAGATTTATTATTGTTCTAAAATGAATTAATGAGAACATGGAGAGCAGTAGCAGCCTGGCTGTCATCACCATGTCTCTGAAAGGTGATTTTTTGTTTTTGGAGACAGGATCTCACTGTTGCCCAGGCTGTAGTGCAGTGGTACAATCACAGCTTACTGCAGCCTCAACATACTGCACTCAAGTGATCCTCCTACTTCAGCCTCCTGAGTAACTGGGACTACAGGCATGCACTACCATGCTCAGCTTTTATAGAGATGGGGTCTCACTATGTTGCCCAGATTTTGAACTCCTGGGCTCAAGCAATGCCTCGGCCTCCCCAAGTGCTAGGATTACAGGTAGTGAACCACTATGCCTGGTCCTGCAGGCTGATTTTGACAGTGTTGCAGAAGATGTGAGGAAGCTGTAAACAAGACGAGATGAGGAAGAACTGAAACAACTCTATGGGCTTTAGAAACAAGCTATAATTGTGGACATTAATATTGAGTGTCCAGGAATGCTAGATTTAAAAGGCAAGGCCAAATGGGAAGCATTGAATTTCCAAAATGGGACATCAAAGGACAATGTGATGAGTGCGCATATATGTATATATATATATATATTTTTTTTTTTTTTTTTGAGGCAGAGTCTTGCTCTGTCGCTCAGACTGGAGTGCAATGGCGTGATCTCTGCTCTCTGCAAGCTCTGCCTCCCGGGTTCAAGCGATTCTCCTGCATCAACCTCCCAAGTAGCTGGGATTTCAGGTGCGCCTCACCATGCCTGGCTAATTTTTGTATTTGTTAGTAGAGACGGGGTTTCTCCATGTTGGTCATGCTGGTCTTGAACCCCTGACCTTGTGATGCACCCGCCTCGGCCTCCCAAAATGCTGAGATTACAGGCGTGCGCCACTGCACCCGGCCAAGTACCTATATTTCTAAGCAAAGGAGCTGATAGAAAAAGATTGAATTTAGGATAAAGCATATGAGAAAATTGTCCTTTGGAAGCCTTCTTAATGGTATCATGACCTAACATTTAGAGGTGGAAATGCACTTTTAACTCTATGTATCATCTACATTTTTCCTATTAGCATGAATTGTAATACTTAATTAGGAGTGTATTGAAACTACCTAGTTAACTAAACTGTGGTTACTTAAACTAGGTGTCTGTAAAAGTTCTTTTAGAAAAGTGTCTTATTTTTTATTTTTATAGATTTAGGGGGTACAAATGCAGTTTTGTTACATGGATATATTGTATATTGGTGAAGCCTGGGCTTTTAGTGTACCTAGTGTACCCATCACCCAAATAGGGTACATTGTACCCAAAAGGTATTTTCTTGTCCCTTACCGTCCTCCCCGACTCCCGTCAACTTTTCCAAGTCTCCACTGTCTCCAGGGACTCTCCATGTCCCCTGATACACATTGTTTGGCTTCTACTTGTAGGTGGGAATATGTGGTGTTTGATTTTCTGTTTCTCAGTTGTTTCACTTGAGATAGTGGCCTCCAGTTCCATCCACGTTGCTGCAAAAGACATGATTTCATTCTTCTTTTATGGCTGAGTAGTATTGTGTGTGTGTGTGTGTGTGTGTGTGTGTGTAAATAAATATTTTCTTTATACGATCATCCATTGATGGACACTAAAGTTGATTCTATGTCTTGCTATTGTGAATAGTGCCGCAACAGACATGAGTGGTAGCTATCTCTTTATATAATGATTTTTTATCCTTTGGCTAGCTGCCTAATTTTGATTCTTTGGGAGATTGCCATACTGTTTTCCATAGCGGTTGTACTGGTTTGCATTCCCCCAACAATGTATGAGTATTCCCTTTTCTCTGCATCCTCACTAACATCTGTTGTTTTTTGACGTTTTAGAAAAGTCTTGCTCTGGGAGTATGTATACAAAGACTTTAACAATTGTTTGTTCTTTTGGCTTATCTGTTCTACAATGAGGTTAGTGTTACTCATTTAGTGTTAATCTGTTTTGATTATTAAGAAAAAATAGAATGAATTAATAACTAAATATAAACATTTGTGTTTTACTTTCCTTTTTTAATTCAAAATTTTATGGAAATTTTATTTGAAATGCTCTGATTTATACCTTATGAAACATATTATCAATCTACAAAAAAATCTTACTGAGGCAGTTTGCAAAAGTTTTATGTTGCTAAATATTCATTAAGGCAATGTAGGTAATTAAATTTTAGCTTTTATTTTGAGCTTAGGGGTACAAGTATAGGTTTGCTACATAAGTAAGCTTATGACATGGGGTTTGTTGTACAGATTATTTTGTCACCCAGGTATTAATCCTAGTACCCATTAGTTATTTTTCCTCATCCTCTTCCTCCTCCCACCCTCCACCCTCTGAAAGGCCCCAATGTGTGTTGTTTCCCTCTGTGTGTCCATGTGTTCTCATCATTTAGCTCCTACTTAGAAGTGAGAACATGTGGTATTTGGTTTTCTGTTTCTGTGTTAGTTTGCTGAGGATAATGGCCTCCGTCTTCATTCATGCCCCTGCAAAGGACATGATCTCGTTCTTTTTTATGGCTGCATCTGTTTTACTTTCTAATATGGTAAATATTAAACAGTTCTTTGGAATTAAAAGATGTTACGCATATAAAAGGGTCCTGAGACCAAAAAGTTTAAAAACATATGGCTATGCTATTTTCTTTGCCTGGAACTCTTCTCTTTTTTCTCTAGAGAAATCCTACACATAATTGTAGAGTTAATATTTAGGTATTCTTTAAAAAAAAAAATTTACTGAGCATCTTGTCAATACCTGGGTTTTTGTTGCTGTTGGGGACATGGTACCAATCCCTCATGGAGATCACAGTCTGGTGGGGAAGACACATTAAACCCGGTATGATGAATGTTACCAGTGATAGCATATAAATGTTGTGGGAGTACAGGCTGCTGTCAGAGTCTCGCAAAGAACCACTTTCCCACTCACCTGGAACATATGACTGGTCAGGTTGATTGGATTATACCTCCTATATTTGATTCTTCATAGGGAAAGTGGCCAAAGTTAACAGAAGATGGGAACTGTTTACTTGCTGCTCTAGGGGTGAAGAAGGATACTACAAATGTATTAAATATCAGCCTACGCCAGGCCCTATGTTGGATGTTTTAACAAACGTGATTTCATTTTTAAAAAGTTTGTGCAGCAGATTATTATCCTTATTTTGCAAATGAGAAATTGGGGGCTCAGATAAATTAACTTGTCCAGTATCTTATGGTTTGTAATTGGTGAAGATGGGATTTTGATAGCGTTGTGACTCTTAAGTCCAGGCTTTTTCACTGTAGTTATGTGTTCCTAAATGGATGGCTCTTTGAAGGTATTTCCAGATGGTTGTGGGAAACCTTGCCAGATTGGAATGCGTAAGAGAAGGTAGGAAAGGTCTCAGGAAGAACAGAGAGACAGCTCAGGACATGCTTGGTTGAAGGAGTTATTTGTGAGTTTTGGCTGACATGGTTTTTCTGTACAGGATTCAACAGCCATAGGGGAATCAAGCTTTTGTACTCCCTAACCCTCAATCCCTTTAATCCTTCTCTGTGTCAGCTGATGCTAGCAGCAAAGGTCACCTGTCTGTCTGATCAGGTTACAAACCAGAGACTGGGTATTTGAAGCCCAAACTTCTTGGATCTTATAGGTCTTTGGGAAAGGTGCTGGTTAATTGACCTCAGGCCAGTGGTGCAGCCTGGAGGCCCCAAACTCTAGAGTTTGGTAAACAATTTCCATTATTTTAAAATGCCTGTTAGAAGTTATGCTTTACATAGGATAAGCCTGTGTGTGGATACAGGCTAATGAAAAGATTGGATTTCTATCTTTCTTTAATTTTTTTTTTTTTTTTTTTTTGAGATAGGGTCTCTCTCTGTTGCCCAGGCTGGAGTTCAGTGGCACAAACATGGATCACTGCAGCCTCAACCTCGTGGGCTCAAGCGATCCTCCTACCTCAGCCTCCTGAGTAGCTGGGACTACAGGTGTGCACCATGATACCTGGCTAATTTTAAGAATTTTTGTAAAGACAGGGTTTCACCATGTTGCCCAGGCTAGTCTTTAACTCCTAGGCTCAAGGGAACTCCCACCTCAGCCTCCTGAAGTGCTGGGATTACAGGTGTGAGCCACCACACCCAGCCTTGGATTTCTTCTTTTAGGTCAATCCAGTATGATTTAGGTGTGCTACATATGATATTCTATAACAGAGTTCTGCAAACTATGGCCTGTGGGCCAAATCCAGTTTACTGCCTGCTTTTATAAATAAAGTTTTATTAGAACACATTCAAGTTCATTCACTTATATTTTGTCTATGGATGCTTTTGTGCTACAATGGCAGTTAAGTTGTGCAACAGAGACTATATGGCCGACAATTTCTAAGTTGTTTACTATTTGGCCCTTTACAGAAAAAATTTGCTGATGCTTAATTATGATTCTTTCTGTCATGGCACTTAGCACACAGTGTTTTAATTGCCTGGCTCTCCCACTTTTGTAATTAACCTTCTGAGAGAAAAATGAGATATGATTCATATTTTTATGCCCCATGCTGATCATAGGGCCTAATATATGAAGAACATTCAATAAATGTTTAAATGGGCATATCACGGGCTGATAAAAAAGCTCTAATATTTAATTATATATGTTTTTGTTGGTGAGGTAGTTGAGAAACAATGCCTTAATCTTTGAGTGTATTCTGCTGTCTCCCTAAGTTCCCACCACCCCTTCATCCCATTCCCCAATTTAGCAGAACAAATGTAGAAAGAAATAAGTTTATGCAGAGATATTTCTTTTTGTATGCATACTGTTCATCATACTTTTTTCTTTTATCAAACCATTGCAGACTGGGCATGGTGACCCATGCTTGTAATCCCAGCAATTTGGGAGGCCGAGGTGGGCTGATCACTTGAGGTCAGGAGTTCGAGACTGGCCTGGCCAACATGGTGAAACCCCATCTCTACTAAAAATACAAAAAATTAGCCGGGCGTGGTGGCGCATGCCTGTAATCCCAGCTACTTGGGAGGCTGAGGCAGGAGAATTGCATGAGCCCGGGGAGTGGAGGTTGCAGTGAGCAGAGATCACATCACTGCGCTACAACCTTAGCAACAGGTTGAGACTCTGTCTCAAAAAACAAACAAAAAAACAACCAAAAAAGCCCCCATTGCTTCAGTGTTCTTCTTGCCCATATTATCACCTGTAGCTTCTAAAAGATGAAAGCAACCCAAGGCCAGCTATCTGGTCACCCTAGCAAAAAGGCAGTGGTGAAGATGGGATTTTGAAGTGCTGGCTTGGGAGTCAGCAGACTTGGGCTCTCACTGTGGCTCTTCAGCTGCCTTTGACTTTGGCACATCATTTAACATTGGTGAACTTCAATGTTCAACATACTTTTATTGAATCACATCTGGAACACTTTAAAATTTAATATTTATACTCCTCCCTTATTTTGAAAAGGATTTGAATAACTAGCAAGAGGCAGAGAGGTGACCTGTCTGGTCTTATCACTGTCTTTGGCTGGCAGACAAGTAGATGATTAAATGGATTAGGGTATTTTAGGTCTTTGATTAGTGCCTTCTAAAAGGCGTCACAACCGCAGCCTCTTCATCCTGTCCTTACTTTCTGTCCTGTGACAGCTTCTTCTATTGCCTAGAAGTCAAGATCTATCTTCTTTGAGGGTCATCTGAAGAGTATTTTGCCAAGGAAGTAGTTGTCAAGATCCAGATCAAAAGGAAAGAGAAATTTTAGCGTCTAGGAATTGGAAGAAATACTAGAAACTTCAGTCAAAATACCTTTTTCAAATAGTGACCTTGAGGCCTGGAGAAGAGAAATGTCCTCCCTAGATCACATGGTAGAGCTAAGCCTAGATTTCAGGCTCTTTCTGTTGTGTGCATCATTCAGACTAGGTGTTTTCCAGGCTTGTAAAAGAGGACTAGGTGTCACAGAACAAGTTAAGGTGGCCTAGGCTCTTGTACTGGTTTTACTGCTGCATGGACATATAATGGTAGGCAGAAGAAACTGTATCCCAGACCACCTAAGGTGTTGTATCAGATGAGCTCAGGACCTTCAGATATCTAAAAAATATTTGCCTGATGTAACTGTCTATGGGAAGGCATGAGATATGAGAGGTTTCCCCAGTCAGCCTATGGCTGACCTTATATGTATCAGCACTGACAAAATGAGCAAAAAGGAAAATTACACATTATTTGGGCAATGGGACTAATTGACTGTTGTTCTGTTTCCAGAAAGATTATATTGATTTACATTTGTGTATTTGGCTGATTAAAAATAATAACTCAATTGAATATGTATTTCTTTGATTACTAATGAGGCCAAACTTTTTCCTGTGTTCATTGGCTATTTATGTTTTCTCTCATTTGTGAGTTACTGATTCACGTTCTTGTCTAGATCCCAGTATACTCCTAGTCCTATGCGAGACTTCCCTGCCAAGAAATTATTAGGGTGATAAAGCATTGTCCCTGTGGGGGAGCTCAGCATTTTCTTGGGGAGACAGTTAAAGGCTAGATGAAACACCTCTGTCACTGTACAAGTAGCCAGTTACGTGCCTACATGAGGAGTCAGATGCTAGAAGCTAAGGATGCTGACACAGGTGGGTGATAGGTTCTGGGTGACAGCTCTGAGTAATGTTATCTCTTGCCTTTCTTACACAGAGTTTTGCCGAATTGACAAGCCCCTGTGTCACAGTGAGGATGAGAAACTCAGCTTCGAGGCAGTTCGTAACATCCACAAGCTGATGGACGATGATGCCAATGGTGATGTGGATGTGGAAGAAAGTGATGAGGTGAGCTCTCTCATCCTGCTGTGGCTCTCTTTTCTTCCTGTGTGAATTAGTCTTTGAAAGCTGCTTAGACAGGCTATTCCCTGTGGAGAGATGTTCTCTGCTGGCTTGTTTTTTAGGAACTCATCCCCAGTGGGGAAGGTGGCTCCCAGCAGAGCAGCCCTCCAGGAGTCAGCCTGTCAGAGTGTAGGCTTTATGCTGGCTGGCTACCGCCTGCTTACTGGCTAGTTGCATAACACTGACTAAACTGTGTTGTTTGGGAGGGAGAGGGATCCCTGAGGCTGGTCTCTATGGTTTCCTTGGATCCTTATTGCAATCCTGCTATAGATGGAGGGCATCAGTCTGTTCTCAGCCCTGTGTTGGCATGTGGGATAGAAGATAAGACACCCAGATCCTGCCCTCTGGGAGTTTATACTCTATTTGGGAAGAAGAAACAAATTGTTTTAGAAAGATCATTCTGAATTCCAGGCTGAAGTTTTTGGGAGCCAGTTGCGTGGTCTAGATAGGAAGAGTTAGAGGAGTCTCTAAATGGAAAAAAGCTCTATTGTTTCATCTTTTGGCATTGTTGTGCCTGTAGCTCAGCAGATCCCAGAGTGTAAGGTCATTATTTGTGAAAAGATTTAAAAGTTTCTTCATTTAAAGCTCAACATATACCAGTAGTTTGGTGAAGCTACCAAGTTATGCCAAATCTTCAATAGTGATGTAGTTGTATCATGAAGCTACCAAGTTATGCCAAATCTTCAATAGTGATGTAGTTATATCATGATGGGGGAGATAACCCTACTCTCTCTTTCCTGCCAGCCTACCTTTGAGTTTTGAGTTCAATTTTGGATCCCACATTGTCAGAAGGATTTGAAACAGTGAGGGCCTATACAGAGAGGAGTGACATGAGTGATGAAGAGTATGGAAAGTACAAAACAAAGAGCATTCAACACAATTATGTTTATTAAGCATGTATGCACCATGCACTGTGCTAGGCACGGAGATGGGACTGTAAATAAAACAGATACAGTCTGTCTTTATATAACTTAAAGTCTAGTGAAGAGACTTTAGCCTGGAGAAGAGGAGACTCAGGTAATATAATTTCTATCTTTAAATACATAAGAAGTAAAGAAATCAGACTTAAGTAATGATGATAGTAAAGTGAAAACCATGATACTAGCTATCATTGATTGAACTCTTACTTTATGCCAGTGACAGTGTTAAGCTTTTTGCATAGTTACTCTTTTAACTTCAACAGATTTATGAAGTTGGTATTATTACCAGGGTATGGAGCCTTAGGAAGGTTAAGCATTTTGTTCAGGGACACAGTGGGTATCAGTGCAGATCTGATTTCAAAGCCCATGCTCTTAAGTACTGCTGTATTGTTTCTTCTATTCTAAGAGCAGAACCAGGTCCAAAGTAAAGTGGGGAAAGTAAAAAGTAGGCATTTTCTTTTAGAATAAAGAATTGACTAACAGTGAGAGCTATCTTGCCATAGAAGAGGGTTCCTTGGTGGACAGTGAACTCCCTATCACTGAAGATGGGCAAGTAGCATACAGAACTCCACTGAATCTGGGTGTGGTGGCTCATGCCTGTAATTCCAGCACTTCGGGAGGCCAGGGCAGAAGGACAGCTTGAGGCCAAGAATTCGAGACTAGCCTGGACAACACAGCGAGACCCTGTCTCTAAAAAAAAAAAAAAAAAAAATTGGCTGGGCATGGTGTCATACACCTGTAGTCTCAGCTACTCTGGAGGCTGAAGCTGGAGGATTGCTTGAACCTAGGAGGTTGAGGCTGTGGTGAGCTATAATCATGCCATTGCACTCCAGCCTGGGCAACAGAGCAAGACCCTGTCTCTAAAAAAAACAAAAACAAAAACAAAACACAGAATTCACTGATTCGTCAACAGAGAGGATTTGTCTGTAAGGATGAACCAGATAATGTTTAAGGAATTTAAAGGAAGAGAAAAATAGACTTCCTGGAGAAAAAGTAAAATTTAATAGAATGGAAAGGGTTGGGCTTACTCAGTAGTGGAGAATCAGTGTGAGCAAAGCTGTAGAAGTAGTAAGAAATATAGTGGGTTGGTTTGGTTAGATGGGGACTGTGGTAGAAAACCACAGAACAAAAAGTTGGAAAGGAAGGTGGGGACCAGGCTGAGGTATGTATACCTGTTGAACCAGGCAACTGTAAGTTCTTGAGCAAAGACAACGACTATGATGTAAGTGTCTGAAATTTGGTTACATCCAGAAGTGTCACTGACCTGTAAAGGATCAAAATTTTATTTGTCTATCCTGAGAATAGAGCCATGTTCCTGGGGGTGAATGAGGACTAGTGACATCCTGATCACTGTCCCAGGGCCTGGCCACAAAACTGGGGAATGGACGAAGAAGGTGATATAACCCAAGATCTATAAATTCTTGGAAATCTTTGTTATCTGCTCCTCGTTCTTTTTTTTTTTTTTTTTTTTGTCATATTCTGCTGAGTTGCTTTGTCAATGAGGGGAGGAATAAAATGTTCTTTTTAGAGGAATGTTACCACAACAAAAAGCTCATCAGCACAAACTGTTCCGAAATAACACAAAAGCTGTTACCCTGCTCTTCCCTGCGCCAGTGGTGAGCTGTTCTTTTTCAGTATAGTTTTTGCCTTGCCTTGGTTTCCACTACTCTCCCTGCAGTCTCAGGCTTCACGTGGTTAGAGAGGCCTGCTGGTCTAGGTTTGCATGATCAATCACAAGCTACCTTCCTGAGAGAGAAAGCACCAAAATGTGTGTGCCTAAGTCACTTTAAACATGTATAAGATAGCCTTAGAGTTCAGGATCTAACTAGAAAGTTGGGTAGATCTCTCAGGGTTTGGAATATTGTGTAATGGATAGTGGGGTACCAGAAACCCTGGTTCTTTTGGCCATCAAGGACCTGAAGGGTTTTTTTTTTTTCATTAATAAAACTTTTATTCCACTTACATGAATTTAGTACACGTGTTCTTAACAATTATGCTTGGATTGTTCATGAGAATTTCATAAAATGTTAATCAAAGGTAGCCATCATCTCAAGTTATTTCCTTGTTAACTATTTTTTTTTTTTTTTTTTTTTTTTGAGACGGAGTCTCGCTCTGTGGCCCAGGCTGGACTGCAGTGGCCAGATCTCAGCTCACTGCAAGCTCCGCCTCCCAGGTTTACGCCATTCTCCTGCCTCAGCCTCCCGAGTAGCTGGGACTACAGGCGCCCGCCACCTCGCCCAGCTAGTTTTTTGTATTTTTTTAGTAGAGACGGGGTTTCACCGTGTTAGCCAGGATGGTCTCGATCTCCTGACCTCGTGATCCGCCCGTCTCGGCCTCCCAAAGTGCTGGGATTACAGGCTTGAGCCACCGCGCCCGGCCCCTTGTTAACTATTTTTACAGCACATGCATGCTAGGCAAGTATCAAAAAAAATCACGAAAGCAAAAAACCTAAAAAAAAAAAAAAAGAAATTAAATACGTGGGTTTTTCTTTTTTTGTTTTACTGCTGTGCTTGATATACATGAAGTAATGAATATCAAGCAATTCATTTTTACTGCATCTTTACTTTTACATTTGTTTTCAGGTTGCCTAAAACATTTAAATACAAATAAAATGAGTGTAGCAAAAATAATGAAAGCCAACATCAGGTAACTTTATAAATGATGGAATGTGAACTGTTTCTGCCCTTATTCAGAGTAAAATGGGTCACAACTTTGTCTAAAGGAACACTTCTGCAGCCGTAGTCAAAGGTGTGCACAGTGAGATTGAATATTCCATAGATATACAAGATGTAACATGTGATATCCATGGGATGTCTGTTTCTACCACAGCCTGTTAAGTGCTCCAAACCTTAAAGTACCTACAGTAACTACACCTGTGACTGGAACCAATGATCCCTTTCACTCCCTACCAGGACAAACCAATGTGTAGGCAGTTTTCTTTGCTTAGACATGAAGCAGTTTTAACACTGGCCCTTGTGAAGCCACAGTGTACCAAATACTATGCCAAACATTTATAACCTTTATAAAAATTCTACATTCCCATTTTGGCCACCTCAAGATGGAAACAGATAACTCCCTGAATGTTAACTGGCTCTACTCTCCTAATATTAAACATAAAAACTACATGGGAAATATAGATATTCAAACAGAAGTAGCATAAACCTGTCATGAATCATAAACAAAAAACTCTTTGTGGGACAGCATGGATGACCAATGGTCTACTGTGTAAATTTTAGAATGAGGCAGACAAAGTTAGAAGGCTGGTTAATTTTCCCCTCATTCTCCTGCTTCAGCTTCATTTCCTTGGGTATCCGATGAAGGACCTGAGGTTTTTATAAGACATCTAAAAGCCTTGCTGATTATTCAAGAGCCTTAGTAGAAGTCTGAAGGGGTGCTCTATTGAGTCCTCATGTATTCAGCCTCCTACTAGTAACTTTTTTGCATAACTGGACTGTAACCCCAGTGCTAGATCTTTTAAAATTTTAGCCATTTCTGAAGTAAGCCTTTCTTCCTTCAGGTTATTGTGACTAGAGTGTTAACTTTTCTTTGTATGAATCAAAGCATATCTTCAAGGCCTCTTGTACTATTACCCCAGTACCTAGATTCCTACATACATTCGTACGATTACATAATTCGTACGATTATAGTTTTCTTCTTATAGTTTTATCTCTTCTTTGATTCGTTCTCATTTCTTTTTTATAGACACGTTTATTCAACATCACAATCAAACTATTACATTTAGCAATCAACAGCATGAGTAAAAAAATTATCTACGCTAAAACTTTTTGTTGGCATGCTTTACATTTTCCACAGAAAAGAAACTAAAATAACCTTTTATACAATTAGTCACAAATACAGTCCTGCTTTATTTTGCCTATACACATGAGTATTTGTCTAAAACATGTGTTCTTTGTAGCAGCTAGGCCCTGCCACCACTGTGCTTGGCTGAGTTCACAAATCTGTTGTAACCTGTAGCTTCCTTGTCACTTCTCTGGCTTTCTTCTCCTGCTAAGCATTTTTCTAGCAGTAATTAAAATCTTTTGCCACTGCCATAGCTACTGCTGCTACTAGAACCACCATAGCTCCCTTGGTTTTGTGTTTTGACCAGTGTAGAATCCAGAGCTTCTGCCTCCAAAGTTTCCTCCCTTCATGCATCCAAAATTTGAGGACTGATTGTTATAATTGCCAAAATTACTGTAGCTTCCACCACCTCCAAAATTGCTTTCGCTACTACCAACAAAGCTGCTTCTGCGTCCACTGTTGTTATAGCTGTGATAGCTGACACTCCTGCTGTAGCCACTGCCCTGATTTCCATAATCCTGCCTCCACTTCCATAGCCTCTGCTTTCTCCAGAGTAACCCCAGGGCTGCCCCTTTATAAGCACTGTTGTTACCAAATCCATTATAGCCATCCCCGTTGCCACCAGATCCACCACCACCATGGCTGCTACCAAAGTCACCACAACCACTGAAGTTTCTTCTCCATGACCAAAGTTGTCATTCCCACCAAAACCACCTCCACGACCACCACCAGAGTTTCCAGAACCACTTTGACCTCTTTGGCTAGATGAAACACTAGCCATCTCTTGCTTTGACAGAGCATCCCTAACTTCATAGTTGTGGCCATTCACAGTATGGTATTTCTTTTTTTTTTTTTTCTGGAGACAAGGCCTTGCTCTGTTGCCCAGGTGTGAACACAGCTCACTGCAGCCTGGACCTCCTGGGCTCAAGTGATCCTCCCATCTCAGCCTCCCGAGTAGCTGGGACTACAGGCATGCACCACTGCACTCGGCTAATTTTTATATTTTTTTGTAGAGATGAGGTCTTGCCATGCTGCCGAGGCTGGTCTTGAACTCCTGGGCAAGTGATCCCCTGCCTCGGCCTCCCAAAGTGCTAGAATCACAGGCATGAGCCACTGCACCCAGCCAGTATTCCTTTTAAAAAGATTTGTTTATTTATTTTGAGACAAAGTCTCACACTGTCGGCCAGGCCGGAGTTCAGTGGTGTGAGCATGGCTCACTGTAGCCTTTACCTCCCAGGCTCAAACGATCTTCCTGTCTCAGCCTCTTGAGTGGCTGGGACTACAGGCACATGCCACCACACCCAGCTAATTTTCAAAATTTTTTTAAAAATTTAAAATGTATCTTTTTTTAAGCCCCCAACAAATATCCTTTTCATAGTTAAGTGGGCACCTGATCTTTGAGAATCTTCTCTTGATACAGCTCTTCCGTTCACCTTGTGTAGCCTTGCATTCACAGCTGTATCCACCTCCTCCACAGTGGCATATGTGACAAAGCCCCTTGAGCACTTGGTATTTGAATCTCTCATTACCACAGTCTGTGAGTGCTCCCTGTTGCTCAGAATGGCTCATTGGACCCTCATTGGTCATTTCAAAGCTTAACTCTGATGACGAACTTCTACACCTGTTGGGACTCCTTAAGAGACTATGACTTAGACTTGATAGCAGTGGGAAGAGAGACTTTGATGATGTTTTCAGTGGCATCCATGGGCAGAAAAAGCCATTCTCGTTTCTAATTGCTGAATATACTCTGCTGTGAAATTAGACTTAGGGCAAACTGAGACTCAGTAGGCATGTCATAGAAAAATATATAATCAGGCCAGTTGTGGTGGCTCACTCCTGTAATCTGAGCACCTTGGGAGGCTGAGACAGGAGGATTGCTTGAGCCCAGCAGTTCAAGACCAGCCTGGACAACATAGGGAGACTCTATGTCTACCAAAAAAAAAAAAAAAAAAAAAAAAAAAAAAAAAAAAGAGAGAGAGACTTTTTAAGAGTCCTTAAAATAAAAGAAAAACATATAATCATTTGTGTAGGGGCAGCTAGTTTGGTTAGGTGCCTTCTTTGCTTGCTTCTCTTCTGAATAGCAGAGGCTATGTATTGTGGGCCTTTCAGATGTGCAAGATGGCTCTATTGGTGATGGTGCCCTTCTTGCAGAGCTGGCAGGGAGTTCTACCGGGCTGGCAGTATGAGAATTCGTGACCTGTGTTCTATTCAAACCTGTGGTGGAGTTTGCTCCATGGGCAAAAGGTTTGTTGCAGTGGAATGGTACTGTTAAGTTGTGCTTAACAGTATGAGGTGGGCAGACAAGGGCCTACCTAAGACCATTGTCCCCTTGACTGGACCAGACTTTTTGAGAGCAGTGCTATTTTCTTTTCTGCAGCCTACATGGCAAATCAGGGTATTTATTCAGCCATTAAACAAAGTCTTATTTAATACGTATTAAAGGCAGACACTATTTGAAGGCTAGGGATTCCACAGTGTACAAAACAGATAAGATCCCTGCTTTTATGGAACTTGCATTCTAGTGATCTATATGTCACAGGTGATTAAGTGATAAGAAAACTTTGAAATTAGGCAGAACTGTGATCAGATTATAGTAGTCTAGTGACTTTTCCTTTGGTTTTCTCAGGGTGAAGTGGTAGTTAATGATTCCTACCGTTTCAGGGTTGTTGTCAGGATTCAGTGAGAAAAGTGCTATTTAATGCTCCCAACACAAATAAAGAACTCTCAAAACTCGACGACAGAAAATAAGCCAGGCCAGGTGCCGATGACTCATGCCTGTAATCCCCACACTTTGGGAGGCCGAGGTGGGCAGATCACTGCTCTTATCTGGTTTGTCTCCGTTCTCCCCAGTGCCCAACAAAGCCTGTTATAGAATATGTGCTTAATCACTGTGTTGAATGACTGACCAATATTGCTATAGCAGAATGCTATCATTCTGCTATGGGAGTCTTAGCAAGGGTGTGATCACACATTTTAGGGGATAAGGATGAGTAGGTAGCAGTATGAATCCAGGAAGCTACAAGATCTACTTACGACTTCTGTTAGTGCCTGTGGTGTCTGATGTAGAAGTATAACACAGGGTTATAAGCTTATGCTCTGGAATCATACAGACTCCATTCTGCCTCTTCCAGCTGTGGAAACTTGGGGAAGTTACATAATCCCTTTCCACCTCAGTTTCTCCATTAGAAATTGAAGTAATAATAGTGGTAGGCCTTTCATGAAGTTGTTGCGAATATTAAATGAATAATGCATATAAAGCACTTAATACAATGCCTGGCACATAGAAGCTCAATGAAAGTTTTTATGTTTATTATTATTATCATCAGAAAGAACATATATTTTGATGCAAACAAGCCTGTATTCAAAACTTGGCTTTGCCATTTACTGGCTATACAACTTTAGGCAAATAACCTTACCTTTCTGAGCCTCAATTTTTTTTTTAAAGCTATTTGAGGAGGGATGTTGCAGGGATATTATGAGAAATTAATGTTTGCAAAGCCCCTAGCACAATGCCTGGTATATAGGTGCTAAAACATAGGTGCTAAAGCCATGATTTTTTCTCTCTCAACATGAGGGTACAATAGTGAGGGCTGGCCTGTATAGCAAAATTCCACATCAGCTCTATCACCATCCCATGGCACCACAGCATTCAGCCATGGGAGCCACTCCCAGCGGTGTGCCTGACTTGACTAGGGCCAGGACACTGTAGGAGGTTGAGGTAGTTCTGTTTTTGCCTAAGTGGTTGATATTAAGAGGGAGGGCATGATAAAGCAGGATCACACATTTACAGGGACTACAACTTTTCTGGCAGCTCACCCAGCCTCCTACATATGCCTACATTTTTTTTTTTTTTTTTTTGA
>NW_012104610.1:1711926-1715015 GCF_000951045.1 Mandrillus leucophaeus
AGCTCAATTTAGCACTTAATTAGAAATTGCCTTGCTTTGTGCCCTAATGATTTTGATTGTATTATTTTGTCTATAAATTTGTCTTCCTGCACTAATACTGGCATTATTAAAGCACAACTCATCAGATTACTTCTACCATGTGCCAAGCCGAGCTGATTACATATAAAGTTTTGTTTAATCCTTAACCACTCTGTGAACTAGGTGTTGTTAGCTTTATTTTAGAGATGATAAAACTATAAATGAGTGGCTTACTTTTGCTTCTTTAATTAATCTAAACTCTTGTCTGTCCTTCAACGCTCCCATCATTTGGATTTAACTCATGCTACTAGTTCATGTTATACTGCATTTTTTTACTCTATGCTATAACCACCCCAAACATGCTCTTCATATCTTATCACTGTGCCCCTGTTCCAGATAAATCCTTATCCTGGCATTTCTCTGCTTCCCACTTTGCCTGTAAAAATTTCACTCAGGCCAGGTTTGGTGGTTCATGCCTATAATCTCAGCTACTTGGTTGAGACAAGAGGATTGCTTGAGGCCAGGAGTTCTAGACCAGGCTGGGCAACATAACAAGACCCCGTCTCTTAAAAAAAAAAAAAACAAAAAAAACCCCCACACATTTCAGTGCAATGCCTGGAATAAAACAACAACAACAACAACAACAACACCACACACACACAAAAACCCTAAAAAACAAATAAAAACAAAAGGAAAGAGAAATTTCATTTGTCCTCCAAGGCCTAGATCAGGGTTTCTGAACCTCAGCATTATTGATATTTTGGGCCAGATAGTTCTTTGTTGTGGGGAGCTGTCTTGTACATTGTAGGATGTTTAGTAGCATTCCTAGCCTCTATATACTGGATGCCAGTAGCAAACCTTTCCCCTTCCCCCTTCCAGTTTGACAACCAAAAATATTGCCAGTTACTATTGTCAGTTGTCAATTTTCAAACTGCCCCTTGTTGAGAACTACTGGCCTAGATTAAATGTTGCCTCATCCAAGAAATTTTTTTTTTTTTTTTTTTTTTTTGAGACAGAGTCTTGTTCTTTTGCCCAGGCTGGAGTGCAGTGGTGTGATCTTGGCTCACTGCAACCTCTGCTTCCTGGGTTCCAACGATTCTCCTGCCTCAGGCTCCCAAGTAGCTGGGATTACAGGTGCGCGCCACCACGACTGGCTAATTTTTTTTACTTTTAGTAGAAGCGGGGTTACATCGTGTTGGCCAAGCTGGTCTTGAACTCCTGACCTTGTGATCCACCCGCCTCGGGGTCCCAAAGTGCTGGGATTATAGGCATGGAGCCACCATGCCCGGCCAGTCCAAGAAATCTTGTTTGTTCTCCTACAGTGGGAAGTAATCCTTTCTCATGTTCGAGAGTACTTGGCATGAACCTTATGTTTGTCATGTTGCTCTGTTCTGTATTGTAATTGGGTCCATGCTTAACTATCCTACCAGATTGTGGGTTCCTTAGGGGTCACGAACTAGGTTTTATTGATTGCTGTTTCTCATAACATTGTGTTTGGTTCAGGGCCTTTCTCATAAGGGTGCTGAGTTGAGGTTTTTAAAATTTTGAATTTGAAAACAAAGATACTATCTTATTATTTTATGCCCTTTAAATTGTTTCTCTAGTGCAAAGGAGGAGTACAGAGTGAGCTGGTCATTGGTACTGGGAACAGAGTGCTTTGAACTTGTGAGTTCCCTGTCAGGATAAAAGCTGAAGTCAGTGTTGGGTTGTTTTTCTGGAGTTGCTAGAGTCTGGCCTCTAGACATGTTAGTATATGACCTATATGTCTGATCTCCTCTGTGACCTTCTTCCCTACCCTTCTGTCCTATGTTATGAATCATGTGCAGAATCTGGATGGAGGTAAGATTACTGTACTTAAAATGATAGGAAAGACTTTGAGAATAACACATACTATAGGGTCACAAGTGAAGAAGAAAAGGAAAACACTGAGAATGCCGAAAGGTTATGTAGTAGAGCAGAAGTATGTACTTTTAGAGCAAGAAAGATGATGGTTTCAGGTATACTTTTGCCAATTATTAGTTGTTTGGCTTTGGAAAAGTTTTTTCTCTCTCTCTTTTTCTTTTCTTTTCATTTCTCTTTTCTTTTCTTTTTTTGAAATAGAGTCTTGCTCTGTCATCCAGCCTGGAGTGCAGTGGCATGCTCACAGCTTACTGCAGCCTCAAACTCCTGGGTTCAAGCAATCTTCCCATTACAGCCTCCTGAGTAGCTGGGACTACAGGTGCACACCACCATGCCCAGATAATTTTTGTATTTTTTGTAGAGACGGAGGTGTCACCATGTTACCCAGGCTGTTCTCAAACTCCTGGGCTCAAGCAATCTCTGCCCACCTCAGCCTTCCAAAGTACTGGGATTGTAAACATGAGCCACTGCACCCAGCCTGGAAAATTTTCTTAAACTCTGTGAACTTTCATTTCCTTACCCTCAAATTAGTCAGTAATTCCTACCTTGAAAGATTATGGCAAAGATGAAATGAAATCAGGTATATCAAGTACCCAGCCTGTGGTCTAGTTTATAGTAGCAGTATTTCTACTTCTTTTACTCCTACTACCATTGCTATGATGTGCTAGGCTTGTGCTGTGTACTCTTGCATACACTCTTTCATATAATCCTTACAAGAAATCTCTGAGATAGACATTAATTTTTTCCCATATAACCAATAAGGAAAGAGACTGAGTTAGCTCATAGTTAACCATTTTTGAGGTTATTGTAACTCAGATGTACCTCAGGTTGATGATAATATTCTAAAATTAGATTGTGGTGATAGTTGTATACTTCTGTGAATGTACTAAAAACTATTAGGTTTTATACTACAATTCATATGTGAATTGGATCTCAATAAAGATGTTTTTTAAAGTGTCACTGCATTGTTTGGAGTGGTGGTCACCTTTCACTTGCCTTTCTGTAGCTCAGCCCGTAACCATCCTTAGGGCCCTGTAGAAAGCACTTTGATCAAGCCTGTAATCCCAGCACTTTGGGAGGCCGAGACGGGTGGATCACGAGGTCAGGAGATCGAGACCATCCTGGCTAACACGGTGAAATCCCGTCTCTACTAAAAAATACGAAAAACTAGC
>NW_012104610.1:1716741-1719149 GCF_000951045.1 Mandrillus leucophaeus
CACTTGAGGTCGGGAGTTCGAGACCAGCCTGACCAACATGGTGAAACCCCGTCTCTACTAAAAATACAAAAATTAGCTGGGCTTGGTAGCAAGTGCCTGTAATCCCAGCTACTCGGGAGGCTGAGGCATGAGAATCACTTGAACCCCAGAGAGGCGGAGGTTGCAGTGAGCCGAGATCATGCCACTGTACTCCAGCCTGAGCGACACAGTAGAAGTGTCATGAGAACTGTTTAGAGTTTAGTGGGGGTAGAAATAGACTTGTTTTCTATGTTTTTCATTGTCCCACCGAGAGGCATGCTAGGTCCTGGGAGGCTGTGGGAGTTCAGGAAGCTGGCATCAGGTGGAATCAGAGCTAAGGGAGCTAAACTCTGAGGGGAGTAGTCAGCAGGTTCACTTGCAATATCTAAAATGCCAGTAGGAACTTGGACTTGATAGGTAGTAGTATATAGGGAGAGAGTAGGAAGCCCAGTGCTGTGGCTAATATGGGCCAAATTAGATGAAGATAAGTAGCTGGGTTATTTATAGACGTTATTACCATAATTATTAATAATTGTATTCCCTTTCATGCTCTGGGCCTCACTTTCTTATATTCAGATAGCTGTAGACAACCCTTAAGTGTTCTGCCTCTAGTCTCTCCTGGAAAGCCCATGTCGTACATGCTGTGAGTGATCTTCCTAACCTACATTTGGGTTCCGTGTCTCCTGGATGATTTCCTTTTCCTGTTTCCTTTAACTTCCTGTACCTACCACTCCATCTCTTTAAATCTGACTTCAACCTTTCTTTTCTTTGTTTCTCATTGAAATATATTTTTTAAAGAGTTGGGGTCTCACTCTGTCATCTAGGCTGGAGTGCAGTGGCACAGTCGTGGCTCACTGTAGCCTTCAGCTCCTAGGCTCAAATGATCCTTCTACCTCAGCCTCCCAACTAGGTAGGGCTACAGATGTGCACCACCACACTAGGCTAACTATTTTTGTGGAGACAGGGTCTTGCTATGTTGCCAAATCTGGTCTTGAACTCCTGGTCTCAAGCAGTCCCCTCACCTCAGCCTCCCGATTTGCTGGGGATTACAAGTGAGAGCCACTGCACCCTGGCTACCTTTGTTAATTCTCCAGACATACCTCCTACCACTTTGGTCTGGCTCCAATCTTCTTTGTCTTATAAACATTTTATGTTTACTTCCAGTCCCCTTTCTTTGCTCAGGTAGTTCTCCTTACCTGGAATTAACCTCTTGTGCCCCTCCCTGCAGCCCTGGCCCTGTCTGTATCAATCTTAGTTGTCTTCTGGAATGTGCCAGCTTCATTTTATGTGAACCTTCCCTGACTTTCCCATTCCCAGTGATCTTCCTCATCTCAGTACTAACTCCCATAGCACATAGTCTCTATAAGCTCAATTTAGCACTTAATTAGAAATTGCCTTGCTTTGTGCCCTAATGATTTTGATTGTATTATTTTGTCTATAAATTTGTCTTCCTGCACTAATACTGGCATTATTAAAGCACAACTCATCAGATTACTTCTACCATGTGCCAAGCCGAGCTGATTACATATAAAGTTTTGTTTAATCCTTAACCACTCTGTGAACTAGGTGTTGTTAGCTTTATTTTAGAGATGATAAAACTATAAATGAGTGGCTTACTTTTGCTTCTTTAATTAATCTAAACTCTTGTCTGTCCTTCAACGCTCCCATCATTTGGATTTAACTCATGCTACTAGTTCATGTTATACTGCATTTTTTTACTCTATGCTATAACCACCCCAAACATGCTCTTCATATCTTATCACTGTGCCCCTGTTCCAGATAAATCCTTATCCTGGCATTTCTCTGCTTCCCACTTTGCCTGTAAAAATTTCACTCAGGCCAGGTTTGGTGGTTCATGCCTATAATCTCAGCTACTTGGTTGAGACAAGAGGATTGCTTGAGGCCAGGAGTTCTAGACCAGGCTGGGCAACATAACAAGACCCCGTCTCTTAAAAAAAAAAAAAACAAAAAAAACCCCCACACATTTCAGTGCAATGCCTGGAATAAAACAACAACAACAACAACAACAACACCACACACACACAAAAACCCTAAAAAACAAATAAAAACAAAAGGAAAGAGAAATTTCATTTGTCCTCCAAGGCCTAGATCAGGGTTTCTGAACCTCAGCATTATTGATATTTTGGGCCAGATAGTTCTTTGTTGTGGGGAGCTGTCTTGTACATTGTAGGATGTTTAGTAGCATTCCTAGCCTCTATATACTGGATGCCAGTAGCAAACCTTTCCCCTTCCCCCTTCCAGTTTGACAACCAAAAATATTGCCAGTTACTATTGTCAGTTGTCAATTTTCAAACTGCCCCTTGTTGAGAACTACTGGCCTAGATTAAATGTTGCCTCATCCAAGAAATTTTTTTTTTTTTTTTTTTTTT
>NW_012104610.1:1721154-1729695 GCF_000951045.1 Mandrillus leucophaeus
GGCAGCAGAATGGCATAAACCTGGGAGGCGGAGCTTGCAGTGAGCTGAGATCCGGCCACTGCACTCCAGCCCGGGCGACAGAGCGAGACTCCGTCTCAAAAAAAAAAAAAGAAAGCACTTTGAAAGTCATGTTGATTTCTATTTCCATTTCTTTTTTATGAGACAGAGTCTCGCTGTGTCGCCCAGGCTGGAGTGCAGTGGCACGGTCTCTGCTCACTGCAACCTCCACCTTCTAGGGTCAAGTGATTCTCATGCCTCAGCCTCCAGGGTAGCCGGGACTACAGGCATGTGCCACCATGGCCGGCTAATGTTTTTGTGTTTTTAGTAGAGAAGGGGTTTTGTTATGTTGGCCAGGCTGGTCTCGAACTCCTGGCCTCCAGTAATTGGCCTGCCTTGGCCTCCCAAAGTGTTGGGATTACAAGTGTGAGCCACTGTGCCCAGCCTCTATCTCTATTTCTCTTACCTCCAACTTTGATAGAGATACAGTGGTGCTTTGAAGTCTGAAGTACCATGGTTGCTGGAAGCAGATCCCTGATTAGCTAACTGACAGTGAGGTTGCCTCAGTTCCTGGGCAGGTATAGATGACTTTTGAAAACGTCAGACTGAAGAGTCCTGGAGCATTCTTTTTTGGATAATTTCTCCCTCTCTCCCTCTTTTTATTCCTTCCTTTTTCTTTTTTGTAGTTAGTACTGCTTCTGGGGAAGTTAAGATGTCAAAGAATCTGTGGGGCAACTCTGGTGGCAATTCCCTCTTACCTATATATCAGGCGCCTGAATCAATTTCTTGACCCCTACTATGTGGCATTCCATGTGAGGAGTTGTCAAAGACAGCTAACCAAGTGACTGTAGTTTTATTTTTCCTTGATTCACCTTGTGCTCAGGGCCTCTCTCTGATTCCCATGGCTGCTATATCACTCCAAGAGGCCATACTGGCACCTGGGAAGCAGTGCTTTCCCTTTGGTCCCTGGACCCAATTCTGAACATAACTTTTCTTTGCTTTCCCTGCACACAGCTTTGACAGCCTGGAGCTACTGCTACTGCTGCTTTTTCTTTTCCTCCTCCTCCTCCTCTTTCTCCTTCCTTTCTTTTTCTTTTTTTTTTTTTAGACAGAGTTTCCTCTTGTAGCCCAGGCTGGAGTACAGTGACGCAGTCTCGGCTCACTGCAACCTCCGCCTCCTGGATTCAAGCGATTCTCCTGTCTCAGCCTCCTGAGTAGCTGGGATTACAGGCATATGCCACCATGCCTGGCTAATTTTTGTATTTTTAGTAGATACGGGGTTTCGCATGTTGGTCAGGCTGGTCTCAAACTCCTGACCTCAACTGATCCGCCCGCCTTGGCCTCCCAAAGTGCTGGCACTGCAGGCATGAGCAACCGCGTCCAGCCTTTCTCCTTTCTTAAAAAAATTTACTATATGCAGATTAACTTCAGCATTGGTTTCCAATATATACATTTTGTTGCTATAGTAATTCTTCTTTGACTTAAGTTTGGAGGCACCTCTCTACTTTTTTTCTTTCTAGTTCTCTGCCTGTATCCTGGTGCAGTCATCATCTTGTCTCCTACTTCATGGAACATTCTGACCCCCTGTTCTTAATTCAGGCAAAGCACAGATTGAAGTCGGCTCAGGGCCTTTGCACAGAACAGAGACAGCTGACACCATGAATGACATCATTTTTCAGGTGAAACCTGCTCCTTAGGCTAAAGAAATGTCCTGTTCCCATTCTTCCTTGTAAGTACTTATAGGGTGGCTGTAGCATTCGCCTACCAGGAGTGGCTCATCAGTTTATAGGCTACAACTTCCACTGAGTTCAAGTTCTAGGACTTCCACTGAGTCCTAGCTCATACATTCAGTCCTAACTTTTGTGAGTTTCTTAGAATAACTTTAGAATAAACTGTTTGGACTTTGACTTTTTAAAAGTCTAAGCATGAGCTTTGGAGTCCAACCTGGGTTCAAATCCAAACCTTGCAATGTACTAAGTGTATGGCTAAGTGATTTGGAGACTCACTTTGCTCATGTGTAAAGTAGAGATGAAAATAGGATACTCTTTGCCATTAACAAGCCCTAGGCTAGTGAGAGAGACAAATATATAAACAGGCAGTGACAATAGCACATTTTAAGGGCTGTAATGGTAGTATGCACAGGACCTGTGGGAGATGAATCAGGGTGCAGTGATCTTATATGTACTGGTATAGCAGAAACCACATTGTCAGCCAGCACGCAGGCAAAGGTACCAGTTTCCAGACAAGCTGAGCTACATATCAGTGAGAGTAGGCATAGTTTGCAATCTGTCCCAGTACCTTAGCCAGACACAAGATGAGGCAGCAGCTCCCCCAGATGGTACCCCTCATGTTTCCAGGAAAACCTGATGGTGGCTTGCTTTGACAGATAGGGAAATTCTTTCTCACTAAGCAGACTGTTGTTTTCCTTCCCCCTCTCTTTGTTGTTGAGTCTGCTTTGTCTATTCTGGATGATAATCCTGTCGATGACAGGGATGAGATATATTTGTAAGACTTGTTTGTGTATATGTCTATATATGTGTATATGTCTATATGTGCCTTTGTGTGTGGTTTTTTTGGTATGTGTGTATACACCATTTTGTGCTTGTGTGGGTATATGTCTTTCTGCATTTAGATGTGTCTGTGTGTGACAAGAAGTGGAAGGAGAAGAGGAACACTGAGCCAAGGAAGTAGGGGCTGAAAGAAAGCCCATAAATGAGGTTGAGGATCAAGGAGGTTAGGGACAAAGGGTTTGGCCTGAGGTATAGGACACAGGACCTGGAAGAAAAAGCAGAGCCAGAAATGTAATTAGCAGCCCAAAAATGCTGTTAGTCTAGACAGAATCTGGGTCCCACAAAGTGGTACGCAGAATGCAGGTATCGTCTAGCAGCCAGGAGTAGTCAAGCTAGCAGAGAGAGAAAAGCCATGTTTCAGGTATTAAAAACTTCTGACTCTTCCTGTCCAAGGAGGAATTGGCAGCTGGCTCCCAAGGCCCTGCTTCCCTTCAGACCTAACTGGTGTTTGTGTTTGTTTGACTATATATGTATTTTTTCAAGTCCTTCTGTGCATGTCTGTGTCTGCATATGCCTCACATTCAGTGTACTTGTACTTCATAGCATTAAGAAGAATTGTCTGATTCACTTAAGTCCAGTGAGTTTCCTTTCATTCATTCTTGTATTCTTCTCCTCACTTATAAATACCTCCTTTGAAATCTTTCTTTTTGATGTGCTGCTTGCCTTCTTTCTCTCTTTTTTCTTCAAACATATTTAGTGTGTGGTTTGTGCTGGATGCTGGATATGCTTTGCATACCCATTTAAAGACTATTAAGATGAATTTCCTACCTACAAAGATCTCACTTCACTTACTGAGACAGAAAAACATACATATTCTATCCCCATAGAGATTGTAACAAGAGATGAGCCCTGCATGCTCTGGAAGTACAGAAAAGAGTTAACCCATCTGAGGAGACAGAAAACACTTTCCAGAAAAGGTATTGCCTGAGATGAATTTTTGGAAGTGAATAGGGGTTTACATGGGGAGGGGGCTGAGCATGATACATCATGTGGAGTAACAAGTATGATGTCCTTGGGAATCTGTGGTTCAGTGGTTCTTTTAACTTGAGCAAATGTAATAGTGGGGCAGAGAGGGAGAGGTTGGGAATAAGATTAGAAAGGCAGGCTCTAGTCAGATTTGTGTGCCATACTGAGGAACTTGGATTTCATCCTAAAGTTGAAAAGCTAGAAGTAAACAGAGCTGGTCCTAATTCTGACTGAAGGTATGTCAGGAGCAGGTTTTGCAGAGGAGGTGAAGTTGGAACTTGGTTTTTAAAGATGAGCAGGAGTTTACTAGATGAAGAAAGGAAGAAGAACATTCCAGGAGAGGGGAACTTAACGAGTAAAGGCAGGAGACAAAAAATATGGCAACTCTAGGAGACATCAAGTAGGGAGGTATTTAGAGAATAGTTACTTCATCTATAAGATAGGGACACCAGTAACATATACCTTCAATGGCTGATGTGAGGCTTGAAAAAGATCCTTTTTTTGTAAACCATAGAGCTGTGTGCAAATTTCTACAGTTGTTGTGTTATCCAGTTTCTTGTAATTTTTTGTCAGTACCCAACATGCATCAGGCCTTCTCAGGTATAGATCCACATAGGCATATACCTCAGCACTTTGGCACTGGCTGGATGAGAGCCATGCCCTCTTTTATCTAGCCACTTGGTGTCTTGAGGAGGCAGAGGTAAGATTAGAAGTCTCTGGGAAGTCACTGGTAAGATCAGAACTTGCTGGGTCCCTTGACAAGGGGGATCATACTTTTATTCTTGTTTATCCTCAGACACTAGGTTTCTCCTCAGATAAACTGGTATAAATAGTATGAGCCCCCTTGTCAAGGGGACCTAGGTTCAGAATAGTCAAACACATATGAAGCATCTTCTACATATAGGCACTATGGGGGACTGTGCCTTAAATTATCTCCTTTTCTCCACATTGTAACTATGAGGTCGTTTGCATTTTACAGGTTCTAGGTGACATAGTGGTCAGTGTCAGAAATGTGATTCAAGACATTATCTGTGAAATTCTTTTTCCTATATGACACTTCATAAGCTTTGTGATTTCTCTGGATGTTGACCAAGCTGTGTGATCAGTTGAGAGTGCAAAACTTTGTGCAGTCTCAGGCAGTATGGGGCTGGAGAGAAAGTTGCTGGGTTCTGTCTTTGGGATTGAGTGATAACACTTTCCTCCACATAGAACAGTGGTTCTTTCCTTCAAGGACAGACTCTCTTCTATATATCTGTCTCACCCAGATGCTTTCAATATGTCTGATTAATCTGTGTGTCCTTGGATCTCAACACAAGACCTGTCACATAGTAACTATTCAGTAAATAATTGGTTAGGCAAATGAAAGAACAAATGCTGCTTAACAAAGTCTTCTGGAACTCCTAATGCCTGCACTATTCTTCTGCCTTCTCTTGTGTAGTACAGTACTCTAATAGGATATTTTGTCCTTAAGGACACACACACACACACACACACACACACACACACAGTGTATATATATTTTGTATTGCTCATTGACGCATAAGCCTAAATCCTCCCTCTTAGAGTTGATTAGATGCCAGAAGCTTCTTGGGAGAGGCATGAGTTCGTTTTATTCTTATATTCTTTGTCCTTAAGCTTCTTCCCATACTACTGCCCAAAGGTGAGTGTCATTTATAAGAAACACATGGTGAGCTCTAACTCTTTTTGCCAAGTCAATTGAAGTGGGTGTTCTATTTTGGAAATGGAGTCCTAGAGGTTTTCCTGCTGTTGAGTGTTTGGCTGAGTTTGTGATCCTCTCAGGGTGTTGGAAAGCCGTGTATAGGGATGGTAGCATGAGGGAAAACTGAGCGTGGAATTGAAGTTGCCTTTTGTTCGTGGGGATTGTCAGGGAGAGAGATTTCCCTAGCACCTGAAGCCAGAGCAGAGGGTGGATTTATTATATCTAGTCCAGGGATCAGCAAACTGTTTTTTCGTATAGCCTGCAAACTAAAAATGATTTTTAAATTTTTTTCTTTCATAACTGAGATTTTATTGGTTGAGGATCAGTACAGACATTTCAATTTGTACACAATTATTAATATACATACCGAAAATCTAAAAAGCCATGTATTGTAATTCTTTTTTTAAAGTTATTCCAGTGACTTTCCAGCTTAGAATTTGGAAGCAAATTGTCCTTAAGAGGCTATCAAGTACCGGCATCCTCACATGTTGATAAGCTGTTACATACGTCCCACCAATTCACAACTGAATAGCATGTACACTACATATTCAAATTTTTAATCTTTCACAGCACAGTAACCAAGTTATTAGGAAAACAGGACTACCACAACCAAAGATGTTACAAAGTACACACAGTTCTGACAGGGAGAGCCATGATCAAGGAGTGGTTTTCTTTAGGAAACACGTCTACCAAAAAACAACATAGAAGTAATTTAAAATGTTCAAGACATTAAATGCAGGACTGACTCCATATTGTCATTTAATATGCATTGTATTATAGGATATAAAAACTAACCCCCCATCTATCGAGTGTTAAGCTGACACCAAAGATAGTTAAAGCCTCCCTTAATTCAATATCCCACACTATTTTCTGGTTGTACCAAAAAATAAACAACCAGTGAATGATTGCACCTCTTAAAGCATTTACACTTAAAAATTGGGATGAGGTGGGATTCCCTCCTTCTAACAAATGTTTCTAGAACTACTAAAAAACTTGTATTTACAAAATAGTTGATAAAAATATTCCTCTGGATTGTACAAGAAGAGAGACAGGGACCACTGATAACACATGATGTGTGGTATTAATCAGACTTGGTTTCTTTCTCTCCTGCTTCATCAGAGGCTGGACTCCCCTCAGTTTTCTTTTCCCTGTTTTCTGCAGGCAAATGTTCTTTAGTTTCTTGGTTAGCCACTTTGGCCTGTTTTCTCTTTGCTCCCGTTTTCCCTTTTGTTTGCACTTTTTTGTCTGAAGATTTATCCTTTGCTGCTACCTTTTTCTGCTTCGCTTCCACTTTTGCAGGAGCAGGTTTAGCAGACAACCGCGCCTATCTTCTCTCGGGCTCTTCCTTGGCGGCCCCTTTGGCGGAGCTGACCTTCCTCTTAGTCATCCTGGCGGCGTGGAGGGCGCCTGCGGGATGTCTGCGAGCCGTGGCGCAGGGAGAGCCTCGGCGAAGCTGGGCTGCCTGGTCACTGCCGCTCCTCCCGCCGCCCGGCTGCTGAGACCCACAGCAAGGGTGATGGGAGAACCCTGATTTTTACATTTTAAAATAGTTTAGGGGGAAAACTAAAGAAGAATTTCAAGATGTGAAATTTATATGAAATTGAAATTTCAGAGTCCATAAAGTTTTATTGGCATACAGCCACTCTCATTTGTTTACATATTGTCTGTTGCTGCTTTTACGCAAGAACAGCAGAGTTGAGTAGTTGCGACCACCAAGCATAAAATATTTACTGTCTGGCTCTTTACAGAAAAAGTTTATCTGGCCTAGTGTAACCTATCAATTAAAAAAAAAAAAAAACAGCTTCTTGGAGGAAGAATTCACATACTGTGCAGTTCTCCCATATAGTATACAATTCAATGGGTTTTAGTATATTCACAGATATGTGCAACTATCACCTCAGTCAATTTGAAAACATTTTTGTCACCTCAAAAATAAACCACATACACATTAGCTATTGTTCTCTCCCCTCATTTCCCCCAGCCCTAAGCAACCACGCATGTACTTTCTCTTTCTGTAATTTGCCTATTATGGACATTTCATGTAAATACAGTCATATAATATGTGGTCCATTGTAACTGGCTTTTTTCACTTAGCGTGTTTTCAAGGTGCATTCATGTTGTATCAGTACTGCCTGTACATGTTCATGTATATATATCTGTATTTTATTTCTTTTCATGGCCAAATAATATTCTATTGCATGGACATACCAGTTTTGTTTAGCCATTCATCAATTTATAGACATCTGGTTTGTTTCACCTTTTGGCTATTATGAATACTGCTGCTATAGACATGTGTAAGTTTTTGTGTGGACATGTGTTTTATGTTTTGTTTGGATGTATACTTTTATTTCTCTTGGGTACATACATATGAATAGAATTGCTGGGTCATATGGTAACTGTGTTTACCTGTTTTAGGAACTGCCAGAGTATTTTCCATATAAAAATGGTTCAAGTGGCTAAACCATTTTTACATTCCTGCCAGCAGTGTGTGAGGGATCTGATCTCTCCACATGCTCATCAACACTTGTTATTGTCTGACTTTTTGATTATAGTCATCCTAGTTGGTATAAAGTAATATCTCATTATGATTTTGATTTACATTTCTCTGATGACTAACGGTATTGAACATCTTTTCATGTGCTTAATGGTTATTTGTATATCTTCTTTAGAGAAATATTTTCTCAGATCCCTTGCTCATTTATTTTTTTTATTAGTTTTAAAAATTTCCATCTTAATTTTATATTCATGGGGTACATGTGCAGGTTTGTTACAAGGGTATATTGCATGATACTGAGGTTTGGGCTTCTATTGATTTTCTTATGCAGATAGTGACCGTAGCATCCAATGGGAATTTTTTCAGTCCTTCTCCCCATCCCCACTCCTTTTGGAGACCCCAGTATCTGTTGTTCACATCTTTGTGTTTATGTGTACCCAAGATTTAGCTCCCACTTGTAAGTGAGAACATACAATATCTGGTTTTCTGTGTCTGCACTAATTCACTTAAGATAATGGCATCCGGCTGCATTCATGTTGCTGCAAAGGATTTTCATTGCTTTTCATGGTCAATATGTACCACATTTTCTTTCTTGTTTTTTTTTTTTTTTTTTGAGTCAGAGTCTTGCTCTGTAACCCAGGCTGGAGTGCAGTGGCATGATTCTGGCTCATTGCAGCCTCGGTCTCCTGGGTTCAAGTGATCCTCCCACCTCAGCTTCTGAGTAGCTGGACCTACAGGCATGCACCACTGCCTGGCTAATTTCTTTGTACTGTTTTGTGGATACAGGGTTTTGC
>NW_012104610.1:1734870-1769755 GCF_000951045.1 Mandrillus leucophaeus
GTTGCGACCACCAAGCATAAAATATTTACTGTCTGGCTCTTTACAGAAAAAGTTTATCTGGCCTAGTGTAACCTATCAATTAAAAAAAAAAAAAAAACAGCTTCTTGGAGGAAGAATTCACATACTGTGCAGTTCTCCCATATAGTATACAATTCAATGGGTTTTAGTATATTCACAGATATGTGCAACTATCACCTCAGTCAATTTGAAAACATTTTTGTCACCTCAAAAATAAACCACATACACATTAGCTATTGTTCTCTCCCCTCATTTCCCCCAGCCCTAAGCAACCACGCATGTACTTTCTCTTTCTGTAATTTGCCTATTATGGACATTTCATGTAAATACAGTCATATAATATGTGGTCCATTGTAACTGGCTTTTTTCACTTAGCGTGTTTTCAAGGTGCATTCATGTTGTATCAGTACTGCCTGTACATGTTCATGTATATATATCTGTATTTTATTTCTTTTCATGGCCAAATAATATTCTATTGCATGGACATACCAGTTTTGTTTAGCCATTCATCAATTTATAGACATCTGGTTTGTTTCACCTTTTGGCTATTATGAATACTGCTGCTATAGACATGTGTAAGTTTTTGTGTGGACATGTGTTTTATGTTTTGTTTGGATGTATACTTTTATTTCTCTTGGGTACATACATATGAATAGAATTGCTGGGTCATATGGTAACTGTGTTTACCTGTTTTAGGAACTGCCAGAGTATTTTCCATATAAAAATGGTTCAAGTGGCTAAACCATTTTTACATTCCTGCCAGCAGTGTGTGAGGGATCTGATCTCTCCACATGCTCATCAACACTTGTTATTGTCTGACTTTTTGATTATAGTCATCCTAGTGGGTGTGAAGTCTGTCTCTTATACACATCTAGATGTGTATAAGAACACACACACACACAGTGTATATATATTTTGTATTGATCTTCTTTAGAGAAATATTTTCTCAGATCCCTTGCTCATTTATTTTTTTTATTAGTTTTAAAAATTTCCATCTTAATTTTATATTCATGGGGTACATGTGCAGGTTTGTTACAAGGGTATATTGCATGATACTGAGGTTTGGGCTTCTATTGATTTTCTTATGCAGATAGTGACCGTAGCATCCAATGGGAATTTTTTCAGTCCTTCTCCCCATCCCCACTCCTTTTGGAGACCCCAGTATCTGTTGTTCACATCTTTGTGTTTATGTGTACCCAAGATTTAGCTCCCACTTGTAAGTGAGAACATACAATATCTGGTTTTCTGTGTCTGCACTAATTCACTTAAGATAATGGCATCCGGCTGCATTCATGTTGCTGCAAAGGATTTTCATTGCTTTTCATGGTCAATATGTACCACATTTTCTTTCTTGTTTTTTTTTTTTTTTTTTGAGTCAGAGTCTTGCTCTTAACCCAGGCTGGAGTGCAGTGGCATGATTCTGGCTCATTGCAGCCTCGGTCTCCTGGGTTCAAGTTATCCTCCCACCTCAGCTTCTGAGTAGCTGGACCTACAGGCATGCACCACTGCCTGGCTAATTTCTTTGTACTGTTTTGTGGATACAGGGTTTTGCCATGTTGCCCAGGCTGGTCTTGAACTCCTGGGCTCAAGCTCTCCTCCCACCTTGGCCTCCCAAAGTGCCTGGCCTGTACCACATTAATTAATGGCATCTAGGTTGATTTCATGTCTTTACTATTGTGAATAGTGCTGCAGTGAACATATAAGTGCACGTATCTTTTTAGTAGAATAATTTATTTTCCTTTGGGTATGTATACAGTAATGGAATTGCTGGATCGAATGGTAGTTCTATTTTTAGTACTCTTAGAAATCTCCAAACTGCTTTCCACAGTGGCTGGACTATTTACATTTCCATCAACTGTATATAAGTGTTCTCTTTTCTCTGCAGCCTTACCAACATCTTTTTTTAAAATTTTTTTATTTTTTTATTTTTTTAGTTTTTAATAATAACTTTGCGTCCTGGTACGGTGGCTCACGCCTGTAATCCCAGTGCTTTGGGTGGCAGGCGGATTGCTTGAAGCCAGGAGTTTGAGACCAGCTGGACCAATGTGGCAAAACTTGGTCTCTACAAAAAAATACAAAAATTAGCTAGGCATGGTGGTGTGTGCCTATAATCCCAGCTACTCAGGAGGCTGAGACATGAGAATGGCTTGAACCCAGGATGCGGGGGTTGCAGTGAGCTGAGATTGGGCCACTGCACTTTAGCCTGGGTGACAGAGTGAGACTCTGTCTCAAAAAATTTTTTTAAATAAAATTAAAAACCTTTGCTCATTTTTAAATTGGGTTGTCTTTTTGGTATTGAGTTGTTAAAGTTCTTTATATATTTTAGATACAAATCCCTTATGAGATATGTGATTTGAAAATATTTTCTCCCATTCTGTGGGTTGCTTTTTTACTTTCTTGATCATGTCCTTTGAAGCACAGAAGTTTTTAATTTTGATGAAGTCCAGTTTATTTATTTTTTTGCTGTTGTTGCTGCTCATGCTTTTGAGGTCATGTCTAAGAAACCATTGTCAAATCCAAGGTCGTGATGACTTACCCCTGTGTTTTCTTCTAAGAGTTTTAAAGGCATCTGAAGCTTAATGTGCACCAAGCTGGATTCTAAATATTATCTCATCCAAAACCTGCTGTATACACTGCCTTCCTCATCTCAGTTGAAGGCAAGTCCATTGTTTCAATTGCCTGGGCCAAAAATATTCTAAATAATTCATAATTTTGTCAACTCCACGTCTATTGGTAAATCCTGTGGGTTCTTCCTTTAAAATATATCCAAAATAGAATCATTTCTCACTATCATTCCACTGCAGGCACCAAGGCTCAGTAGTCTCTGAGCAGATAGCCTTATCTACATTTACTCTCAGTGTAGCAGCTAGAGAGCTTTTTCGAAAAACAAAACAAAACAAAACAAAAAAACGTAAACCAGATCATTTTGCTCTGCTCAAAACTTGTGATAACTTCATTTTTTGTTTGATGTGAAAGCCACAGCCTCCACAAAAGTTAGCAAGGTCCTCTGTGATCTGGTCCCCACTTATTCTGATCTCCTCTCTGACTTATATTCCCCTTGTGACTCACTGTAGCCACACTCTTTGATGTTCCTTCATACTCTTTTGTATCCCTGCTTTAGGGCCTTGGTTCTAGCTCTTGCCCCTGCCTGGACTATCGTTTCCTTAGATATTTAGTTTATGCCCTCATATTTCCATATGAAATATACTTTGTGGCTGGGCATGATGGTTCACGCCTGTAATCCCAGCACTTTGGGAGGCCGAGGCAGGCAGATCACTTGAGGTCAGGAGTTTGAGACCAGCCCGGCCAACATGGTAAAACCCTGTCTCTACTAAAAATACAAAATTAGCCGGGCGTGGTGGCATATGCCTGTAGTCCCAGCTACTCGAGAGGCTGAGGCAGGAGAAATGCTTGAACCAAGGAGGTGGAGGTTGTGGTAAGCAGAGATTGTGCCACTGAACTCCAGCCTGGGCGATGGAGGGACACTCTGTCTCAAAAAAACAAAAAAAACACCAAAACTCCCCCAAAATATTCTTTGTCATTTGTCATACTTCATCTTATCAAAGAGACCTTTCTCAGACCACCCTATTTAATAATGAAATCTGCACCTCTACGTCATTCCTGGCACCTAGATCTTCATTATGAATCACTTTTTAAAATAATTTTTAAGAACTTATCATCTGGATTTTATTATTTAATCACTTATTGTTTTATTATTTATTGCCTGTAATATAAAGTTTATAAGGGAAAGGGATCTGTTTTTTCACTGCTATATCTCCAGTACCTAGAACAGTACCTGGCTCAGTGTTGGTACTTTTTTGTACAGATTCAAAGTACTATCTGGGGTCACTGACTAGCCTCAAGAGCTTCCTTTAGTATTTTTTTGTAAGGTGTGTCAGTTAGCAATGAATTTTCTCAGTGTTTTTTTAGTCCGGAATTGTCTTTATTTTTTACCTTCATTTTTTCACGAGAGTTTTGCCGGATATACAATTCTTGGTTGACATCCCCCTCACTTCAGTGAGCCCTTTGACTATGTTATCCCTTTGTCTTCTGGCATCCATTATTTTTGGTGAGAAGTTAACTGTTAATCTTACTGGGGTTCACATGTGTGTGATGAGTCATTTTTCTCTTGCTGCTTTCAAAGTTTTCTCACTGCTTTTGACTTTTAGCATTTTACTTAATGTGTCTATTTGTGGATCTCTTTGCATTTATCATATTTGGAGTTTATTAGATTTTCGTTATGGGTAGATTAATGTTTTTAAAAACACTTTGGGAGGTTTTTCAGCCATTATTTCTTTGAATATTTTTCCTTCTCCTTTTTCTTTCTTTCTTTTTCTTTTTTTTTTTTTTTTTTGAGACATAGTCTCACTCTGTCACCCAGGCTGGAGTACAGTGGCACAATCTAAGCTCACTCCAACCTCTTCCTCCTGGGTTCAAGCGATTCTCGTGTCTCAGCCCCCCCCAAGTAGCTGGGATCACAGGCATATACCACCACACCTACATTAGTAGAGATGTGGTTTTGCCATGTTGTCCAGGCTGGTCTTTAACTCCTGGCTTCAAGCAGTCCACCCACCTTGGCCTCTCACAGGTGTGAGTCTTCCTGCTCCTTTTTCTTTATCTTCCCTTTCTGCTATTCGTATTATACATACATCGGTGTGATTAATGGTGTTCTACATTTCTCTGAGGCTCAGTTCATTTTTCTTCATTCCTTTTTCTCTATGTTTTTAGGATTGTATAATCTGTTATCAGTCTCTCTGGAAGTGTGCTTATTCTTTCTTCTGCCAGTTCAGATCTACTATTTAGCCCCTCTCCTAATCTACTTCAGTTATTGTACTTTTCAACTCCAGAACATCCATTTGGTTCTTTTTTAAAACAATAATTTCTGTCTCTTTATTGACATTCTTTATTTAATGCAACATTGACATCATGCATTCCTTTACCTCTTTAAAGATCATGATTTTCTTTTTTTTTTTTTGTCTTTGGACATATTTATAATGGCTAATTTGTAGTCTTTTTCTGTTAAATCTGACATCTGGTCCCTCTTACTGAGAGTTTCTGTTGCCTCCTTTTTTTCTGGTATGTGGGTAACACTTTCCTGTTTCTTTGTTTTTTTTGTTTTGTTTTTTGTTTGTTTATTTGAAGCTGAACATTTTTGATAATATATTGTAGCAACTTTGGGTACTTGTCTGATTCCTCTGGGGCTTATGATTATTTGCTTGTTTATTTATTTAATGACTGGCTAGATTGTTTAAGTGGTTGATCCCCCTCCTCCCACAGTGTAAATCCTCTGATGTTGCTCCTTAGAGGACTTTGGTATGCCCACAGTCATATTTGGATGATAATGGTTTGGGCAGAACTTTGTCTCTTTCCCTGGCCACACCCAGCTTTTTGGGTTCACTAATTGCCATCTGATTGCTCTGCTCTTTTCAACAATGCCCTGAGGCATAAATTGCTTCCTAGACTAATCCAATTACATTAGGGTTCCTTTGAAGGGAAAGTTCCTGAGGTCATTGTTTGAAATTTGTTCTTTTTTGGTTTGTTTTTGGAGATAGAGTCCCAGTCTTTCACCCGGGCTAAAGTGCAGTGGCATGATGATGGCTCACTGCAGCCTCAAACTCCTGGACTCCATTGATCCTCCTACCTCAGCCTCATGAGTAATTGGGACCACAGGTGTGTGCCACTGCACCTGACTTTTTTTTTTTTTTTAAGTTCTGGTATATATGTGCAGGATGTGCAGGTGGCCTGGCTAATTTTTAAATTTTTTTGTAAAGATGGGGTCTCCCTATGTTGCCCAGGCTGGTGAAATTTGTTCTTACCCCAAGAGACTCCTCCCAGCTGTCTTTTTCCCTAGTTATCTCCAGCAAATTCTCTAGTCTACAGTTTAGCCTGTATCTCCAATGAATCTACTAATCTTTTCCTTTCACCACAACTTCTACTTTTTTGAGAGTATCCTACCCTTAGTCTTGAACTTCTCTACACTCTGTTGCAGATGAGGTCATTTGCCCTGGGAAGAGATTCAGAGCTCTTTGTTTTATAGCCTGCTTCCTCTGCCAGGCAAAATCTTTGAGTCATGGTTCTGGAGCTGGGGTCGGGGACAATGACATGCTTCTGAGTGACACCACCACTTTAGGAGCTGAGGACTTGGTGGAGGGGTGGCAGTAGCCTCAGGTCTTTTTGATTTGCTTCTCCCAGAGTGTAATAACAATCTTATGAGCCAGGGCAATGCCAGTTGTGGCTCCAGTATTCTCAGTGGCACTGCATCCAAGGTAAAGCTCCCGTCATATGAGTAGGGGTTAAACAGGACAAAAGAGGCCCACCTTTTAGCTGCACTCACTTACAACTCAGCCTCAGTAACATGTAGCTGGGGGAAGGATCAGAAATGCTAATATCCTGCTCAGAACATTCCAGGCAGCTAACCCTTCAACAGGGAGCTTGAGAGAGAAGGTCTATGTTTTTAGCTGCCTCAGCGTGGAGTGGAGTTTCTGTGTCCTTGAGTTGGGAGAGGCAAGGCAGGGAACAGGTTAAATATCGTGGACTCTCGCTGTTCTTAGATTTTCTTGAGCATATGTTTCTTCATTGGCTGTGTGCCTTTAAGACCATTTCCAGAAACTTTAAATGGTTGCTTTTGAAAAATAAGTTTCACTAGTTTTACTGGAGAGTGGGTCTGTGGAGCTTCTCATGCTGTCAAACTAGAAGTCCCTTCTAACCCATCAATTTTGTAACTGTCCTTTCTCATAATGCATTTTCTCCAGTGCTGTGCATTCATCCTATATAAATGTGGCAGTATTGACCCCAATTAAGAAGATAACCTCTTCCCTTTGGGGAAATATTTTCTAATTAGTGATCTATTTCTGTCCTCCTTTCATAAAACAAAGGTTCCCCAGACAGTAGTCCTTGGCTAGCTTGGATACTTTGGTTCTGACAGTTTGTAAGACTGGAGATGTTAGAGTTTCCCTGTATTTGCCATTCTGACCAGGTACCTGGCAAGCTGAAACTTTTAATGCTGCCTCTAGGATTTGACCTGTGTCATGTGCCCAGTGTTTTAGTGAAGCATCAATGATGATTCCATGACAAACACTGAGCTTTCTCATTGACCTCAGAGGGATTCTCTGTATCTGTGTATGTGCCAGGTGCTGGCAATAAAGGAGTAAAAGGAAAGGTAATGTTGCTGCCTTTGAAGAAGTTCCCCTAGTGGTGGAGATAGCCATAAAACAGATAAGGACACTATAATTTATTAAGTGGATACGGTGAGGCACAATGGCTTGCACTTGTAGTACCAGCTACTTGGGAGGCTGAGGTGGGAGAATTTCTTGAGCCCAGAATTCAAGACCAGCCTTAGCAATATATCAAAACCCTGTCTGTAAAAAAAAAAATAAATAAAATTTTAAGAGTGAACACTGTGATACAGTTGCAGAAGAGGATGCCCTAAGTCAGCTTTTCCCATGTTACAGTCACTGACACATAATCTGGATCTCAACAGATGACTAGGAGTGATAAGGAGAATGTTTTAAGTGAGGGAATAGCATGTACAAAGATATTGTACTGGTAAAAAACCTGGTACTTTCAGAGAGTTTTAAGTAATTCATTATCATTGGGAATTGGGAATTCATTATCATTGGGAATGGGAGGAAATGGCAATTGATGCTTTGAGGAAGGCCAGCCCATAGAGGAGGGAGGGTCTTGCATAAAGTTGTAAAGTTTTGATTTTAAATGGAGTTAAAGCTTTAAAAGCTTTCAAAGAATCATAGAGTAGAACAGGAAGGACCTTAGAGGTTAGTAGACTACAATGTCTTGTCTTTACTGTCTCCATTTCTGACCTCTTGACACATGGACTTTATATAGCAAGCACTTAGAAAATATTCATTTTCTATCCCCTCTGTAGGTCTTCCTTACATATGAGGGATCATGCATCACTGTAATAGTGGGCCCTAGGATTGTACATTCTTAGTATCTTTAATCCTTCTTAAAACATATTACATACACACACACACACACACACACACACACACACACAGACAGGAGAGCTTATTTTTGTGCCAGGCACTATTCTAAGGTATTTAGTTGAATTTACTCATTTATGCTTCCCTCAACATGAGGGTTGTTAGGTTTTTGTGCTACTATCTTCATTTTACAAATGATGCAAGTTACACACTGAAACTAAGTAGTGGAACGAGGATTCAAACCCAGGCAATGGGGTCTAGAATCAAACTCTAAAGTATCATGCTACGTTGAATCCAAGCTAGTGTAACTCTCTGGCTCCTGGCTAAATATCTTTGTTTTAGATAGGCTGACAATTTGGGGACCTTTTTCTTTCTTCTATTCAATAGACAATTATGTCTTGACTAGCTATTGTAAGCTAAGCTGTCTGCTACATGTTACAGGACAAACTCCAGAGACACTCCTTTAGTTATTTAATAACCACACACCCTGCTCTGTGCCAGGCCCTAGGCTTGGAGATGGGTTTATGGAGCTAAATTAATTATTCATTTATGTATTGCAGAAAATTTGCAAGATGCTGGGTGAAGAATAAATGATAAATAAAATATAGTCTCTATTTTTGAGTTGCTTAGGGAGAGTAAGAGGGGGATAATTAAATAGTAATCATAGAATATTGGGATAAGTACTGTCATTGATGTATATATACCCTGAGAACTATGGGAACAAATAGGATAGGGCAATGAACTCACATGGGAGAGATCTAGAAAACTTCACAGAAGGCAGTGACTTTTTCTTTAATAGACAAAGAGTGGGAGAAAGCATTTTAAATGGAGCACCTTGTGCAGAATCTTGGGGGTATAAAAGATCATGGTTTGGTCAAGGAGCAGGAAATGGCTTGATGTGTCTAGAGCAGGCAACTTTTTCTGTAAAGGATTAGATAGTAATTATTTTAGACTTTGATAGCCATAGAGTCTCTGTTACAAATACTCAACTCTGCCTTTGTAGCATGAAAGCAGCCACAGAAAATATACATCAGTGCATGAGCCTGGCTATGTTTCAGTAAAACTTTATGAAAACTGGCTGGGCATGGTGGCTTATGCCTGTAATCCCATCACTTTGGGAAGCTAAGGCAGGAGGATTGCTTGAGTCTATGAGTTTAAGACCAGCCTGGACAATATGGTAAGACTCTGTCTCTACAAAAAATAAAGAAAGAATTAGCCCCTGTGCTTGTAGTCCAAGCTACTCGGGAGGCTGAGGCAGGAGGATTGTTTAAGCCCAGGAGGCTGCAGTGAGCCATGTTCACGCCACTGCACTTCAGCATGGGCAATAGAGGGAGACTCAGTTTCAAAACCAACAAACAGCAAACTGGATTTGGCTTATGGACATAGTTTTCTGACCAATATCTGGTGTGTAAGGTGTCTGGTAGGGAGGGAGAGTGGCCAGGAAGGTCCCTAGGAAGTTAATATTGTAAAAGGCCTTGAATGTCAGGCCAAGAAGCTAAGGCTTTATCTTGTAGGTAATGGGGAGCCATGAGATGTTAAGTAAGGGAATTGGGATAGATATTTACTTTAAGATCATTCTGGTGTCCAATATGGTAGATAGACTGACAGAAAAGAGACTAGATGTACAAAGATAAGTGAGAAATGACTGCCCTATCCCTGCCCATGAGCAACAACTTCTGATCTCAGTGGAGACAGATATTTCACCCATGAAACATCCATGTCCTAGAACTCTGTAAATGACATTTAGAGCTATTGTACCTGAAATATGGTATGATTCCTTGCTAGATGTTCAAGAGGTGAATAAGAGTTGGTAAACTTTTCAGATCTGGAACATGTGACTTATGGGTTTGATATGGCTTGGTTCTCTGTACCCACCAAATCTCATGTTGAATTGTAATCCCCAGTGCTGGAGATGGGGCCTGGTAGGAGTGATTGGATTATCGGGGTGGTGTTCTCATGAATCATTTAGCACCATCCCCTCTTAGTGTTGTATAGTGAGTGAGTTCTCATGAGATCTGGTCCTTTAAAAGTGTGGTAGCACCTGCCCCCTCGCTCTCTCTTCCTCCTGCTCTGGCTGTGTAAAGTGTGTCTGTTTCCCTTTCACCTTCTGCCTTGATTGTAAGTTTCCCAAGGCCTCTCCAGAAGCAGAAGCTGCTATGCTTCCTGTACAGCCTGTGGAACTGTGAGCCAATTAAACCTCTTTTCCTTATAAATTACCCAGTCTCAGGTATTTCTTTTTTTCTTCCTTTTTTAATTTTTTTTTTGGTGGAGTCTCACACTGTCACCCAGGCTGGAGTACAGTGGCACAATCTCGGCTCACTGCAACCTCTGTTTCCTGTATTCAAGCGATTCTCTTGCCTCGGCCTCCCAGGTAGCTGGGACTACAGGCACAAGCCATGATGCCAGCTATTTTATATGTTTTTCGTAGAGATGGGGTTTCACCATGTTGGCCAGGCTGGTCTTGAATTCCTGACTTCAAGTGATCTGCCCACATCTGGCTCCCAAAGTGCTGGGATTACAGGTGTGAGCCACTGTGCCTGGCCACAGGTATTTCTTTATAGCAGTGTAAGAATGGACTAATGTAGGGTTCTAAATCTTGTGGGCTGGTGAGGAGGGGGGATTGGAGAGCAGCAGAGAAAGTGGGAATGGAGGTGGTACGATTTGGTTTGGGAAATGTGGAAGGTAAGTATTAGGGAACGAGGTTGGAAAGGGGAGGGAAGAGTTATTGATTCTAAGGAAGATCCCAGGAAAGCCATCCAGATTGCTGTACCCAAAGGTGTGCTGCTCTTCTTCTGGCTTTATGTCAGTGAATTCTGTTCTCTAGTGAATCAAGCTGGCTGGGCCTGTTTTGTATTATAGAGAGATGTCTCCCCTCTTCTCTGCTCCCACTCTCACTACTTCACTACTGCTTAACACTTGGGATGGGTTTATGCCTTGTGCCACCTCCTGGGAGATCAGTTTTCTGGGCGCATGGAACTAAATATACTCACTGACAGCTGGTGCCTTGGCTCTTTGGAGAGCTATTGAGCTGAATAGTTCTAGCCAATGCTACATTCTCCATGGTAAGGCAGGACTCTTGGGGAGCCTCCTTACGTCTTCCTGAGAGAAGAGCTGCTTGATCTAAGTGTGAAATAGTAAATCCCTTTAGTGGGATCCAAAAGCTGCCTCTTTAGCTTTGTTATTACCTTTTGTTACTTTTAAACTTTGTCTTAAATCAGACGTTAGCTATTAGCTGGATGTGGGACAGTGTTCAGAGTAAGATGTGGTAATGCCTACCTCAAGTATACTGGACATCAAAGTATATTTGATGTCAATATACTCAGTATTATATTCTTGGGTGCTATGCTTATGGCTGGGTAACTGGGAACTTCTGTTGGGAGTATATGGTTTGGCAGGGGAGATAGACATCTAATAAGACTGATAAAGGTATTCACAGGCATTATGGGAGCACAGAAGAGGCCACCTTTGATCAATAATCTTTTTCTGTTACTTTCCTCTCCTTATCTCACTCTCCTTCTAATAATAATCTCAATATCTGAATTGTGCTTTCAAACTCATAGTACTTTAGTGTACAATAGGAATTACAAACTATACCCCTGAGGGACCAGAGGGCATTGTAACTGAGTAATGTGGGCTGTGTAAATGCATATGCATAAGTCTGTGAATGGTGAGAGCTGTGGGAAAATGGAGAGCACACGCCTCTTCGGAAGGAATAGCTCTGGCTGATTGTTGCCATGTAGTTATGTAATCCAAGAGCAGTTCTAAGAGATAGGGGATTGAGGCCTCCATTAGCTCCTTTAGCACCAACTTCCCGACCTTTAAGATACCCCAAATTGTATAACATATATATATTCATACACATATATAATATAAATTATACATATATAAATATATTTTATATATAGTCATATGCCACATAAGGGCATTCAGTCAACAATGGGCCACATATACAATGTGGTTCCATAAGATTGTAATATCATATTTTACAATATCTTTTTTATGTTTAGATATGTTTAGATACACAAATACTACTGTATTACAACTCCCTAAAATATTCAGTACAGTAACATGTTGTATGGGTTTGTAGCCTAGGAGCAATAGGCTATTTCATATAACCTAGGTATGTAGTAGGCTATACACATCTAGCACACTCTATGATGTTGACACAATGATGCATTTCTTAGAATGTATCCCCATCATATGTCATAAGTGAGACGACAATTTTACCAGAGGCTAATTGATATAAACAAGAGTTAAGTTCCTATGTCATATTTCTGGTCACAAAAACATCACCAAACTTACAAATAAAGACCAAAACACTTACAATATGAAACACTGAAATAAATGTGAGCTATATGTACATTTAAGAAAGATTAATAAAAACAAGTAAGATAATTATTTACCTACTTATTTCAGTGCATGGTTAGAGTGTCCAGAGCTTATCCTAGCAGCTCAGGGTGCAAGGTGGGCACCGACTCTGGATAGGACACCATTCCATTGCAGAGCATACCCACACACACACCCACACTCACTCAGGCTAGGACCATGGAGACATGCCAATTCACCTAAAATGCACATGTTTGGGACGTGGGAGGAAATCAGAGAACACAGAGAAAACCTATGCACACATGGGGAGAGCATGGAAACTTCACACAGACAGTAGCCCCAGCTGGGAATTGATTTATTTTTTTCATCAACATTATAAAGAAATGACTTGAAATAAAGGAGGAGCTGCTTTATTTCAAATAAATTGAGGAGCTGCTGTATATATTTATTCTTTGATATGGACAATTGATTTTTTCCTTAGGTTTAAGTAAAAGTTAATAAAAACATCTTCATAAAAAGTTGCATTTTAATATTAATTTGTGGCCGGGTGTGGTGGCTCATGCCTGTAATCCCAGCACTTTGGGAGGCCGAGGCAGGCAGATCACTTGAGATCAGGAGTTCAAGACCTGCCTGGCCAACATGGTGAAACCCTGCTTCCACTAAAAACACAAAAATTAGCATGATGGTGGGTGCCTGTAATCCCAGCTACTCAGGAGGCTGAGGCAGAAGAATTGCTTGAACCCGGGGGTCAGAGTTTACAGTGAGCTGAGATCATGCCACTGTACTCCAGCTCGGGTGGACAGAGTGAGACTCCATCTCAAAATAATAATAATAATAAAATTAATTTGTAATGAACAATCTTCATAAAAAGTGTGCTTGCTATGCAAATGCAACTTCATGACAAGTCCCTTAGCTATCACTCTCCTTTTCCAATTAAATTGTTAGTCCTTAAGCCACTCCTGTATAAAATTCTAAAGTCATTGGAGCTTACTGTGGCTAGACATTTTTATTTTTTATTTTTTTGAGACAGGGTCTTGCTCTGTTTCCCAGGCTGGAGTGTAGTGGTATGATCATGGCTCACTGCAGCCTTAACCTCTTGGGTTCAAGTAATCCTCCCACCTCAGCCTCCCAAGTAGTTGGGACCACAAGCGCACACCACCACATGTGGCTAATTTTAAAATTTTTTGTAGAGATGGGGTTTCACTATGTTGCCCACACTAGTCTTGAACTGCTGGGCTCAAGCAATTTTCTCCCACCTCGGCCTCCCAAAGTGCTAGGATTTAAGGCATGAGCCATGGAGCCCAACCTCTTTTGATTTGTTTAAAAGATAGCCTGAGAAGGTGGACTTTTAATGAAATTTTCTGATTTTTTTTTTTTTTTTTTTAGACAGAGTCTGGCCTTGTCATCCAGGCTGGAGTGCAATGGCATGATCTTGCCTCACTGCAACCTCCGCCTTCCAGGTTTAAGCAATTGTCCTGCCTCAGCCTCCCAAGTAGCTGGGATTGCAGGCATGCGCCACCCTGCCCAGCTAATTTTTGTATTTTTAGTGGAGACAGGGTTTCACCATGTTGACCTGGCTGGTCTCAAACTCCTGACCTCAGGTGATCCACCTGCCTCAGCCTCCCAATGTGCTGGGATTACAGGCATGAGCCACTGCGCCTGGCCAAAATTTTCTGATTTTTAAATTTAGGTTCAGCTGGTTAAAATGCTGTTTAAAGTGCAGGCCAGTAAAAGACACATGCAAAGGCAATTTATGACTTCTGCAAACATGTCTCATTTAATCCTTACTATACCCGAATGAGGGGCATTATTAACCCTAATTTTGAGAGGAAAATAGGCTCAGAAAGGCAAAGTAGCTTGCCCAAAAGTCACACCGCAAGTAAGTAGCCAGTTTCTATGGGTTCTGCCTTTCTTTCTTTTTTTTAAAAAAATTATTATTATATACTTGAAGTTCTAGGGTACATGTGCACAATGTGCAGGTTTGTTACATAGGTATACATGTGCCATGTTGGTTTACTGCACCCATCAACTTGTCATTTACATTAGGTATTTCTTCTAATGCTATCCCTCCCCCAGCCCCCTACCCTCCAGCAGGCCCCGGTGTATGATGCTCCCCTCCCTGTGTCCATATATTCTCATTGTTTAACTCCCACTTATAAGTGAGAACATGTGGTGTTTGGTTTTCTGTCCTTGCAATATTTTACTGAGAATGATGGTTTCCAACTTCATCCAAGTCCCTGCAAAGGATATGAACTCATCCTTTTTTATGGCTGCATAGTATTCCATGGTGTATACGTGCCACATTTTCTTTATCCAGTCTATCATTGATGGACATTTGGGTTGGTTCCAAGTCTTTGCTATTGTGAATAGTGCCACAATAAACATATGTGTGCATGTGTCTATAGTAGCATGATTTATAATCCTTTGGGTATATACCCAGTAATGGGATTGCTGGGTCAAGTGGTATTTCTAGTTCTAGATCCTTGAGGAATCGCCACACTGTCTTCCACAATGGTTGAACTAATTTACACTCCCACCAACAGTGTAAAAGCGTTCCTATTTCTCCACATCCTGTCCAGCGTCTGTTGTTTCCTGACTTTTTAATGATCACCATTCTAACTGGCGTGAGATGGTATCTCATTGTGGTTTTGATTTGCATTTCTCTGATGGCGAGTGATGATGAGCATTTTTTTATGTGTCTGTTGGCTGCATAAATGTCTTCTTTTGAGAAGTGTCTGTTCATATCCTTTGCCTACTTTTTGATGGGGTTGTTTTTTTGTTGTAAATTTGTTTAAGTTCTTTGTAGATTCTGGATATTAGCCCTTTGTCAGATGGATAGATTGCAAAAATTTTCTCCCATTCTATAGGTTGCTTGTTCATTCTGCTGATAGTCTCTTTTGCTGTGCAGAAGCTCTTTAGTTTAATTAGATCCCATTTGTCTATTTTGGCTTTCGTTGCCATTGCTTTTGGTGCGTAAGTCATGAAATCTTTGCCCATGCCTATGTCCTGAATGGTTTGCCTAGGTTTTCTTCTAGGGTTTTTATGGTTTTAGGTCTGACACTTAAGTCTTTAATCCATCTTCAGTTAATTTTTCTATAAGGAGTAAGGAAGGGATCCAGTTTCAGCTTTCTACATATGGCTAGCCAGTTTTCCCAGCTCCATTTATTAAATAGGGAATCCCTTCTCCATTGCTTGTTCTTGTCAGATTTGTCAAAGATTAGGTGGTTGTAGATGTGTGATGTTATTTCTGAGGCCTCTGTTCTGTACCATTGGTCTATATCTCTGTTTTGGTGCCAGTACCATGCTGTTTTGGTTACCGTAGCCTTGTAGTATAGTTTGAAGTCAGGTAGTGTGATGCCTCCAGCTTTGTTCTTTTGGCTTAGGATTGTCTTGGCTATGTGGGCTCTTTTTTGGTTCCATATGAACTTTAAAGTAGTTAAGTCAGTGGTAGTTTGATGGGGATAGCATTGAATCTATAAATTACCTTGGGCAGTGTGGCCATTTTCATGATATTGATTCTTCCTATCCATGAACATGGAATGTTCTTCTCTTTGTTTGTGTTCTCTTTTATTTCATTAAGCAGTGATTTGTAGTTCTCCTTGAAGACGTCCTTCACATCCCTTGTAAGTTGGATTCCTAGGTATTTTATTCTCTTTGTAGTAATTGTGAATGAGAGTTCAATCATGATTGGCTCTCTGCTTGTCTGTTCTTGGTGTATAGGAATGCTTGTGATTTTTGCACATTGATTGTGTACCCTGAGACTTTGCTGAAGTTGCTTATCAGTTTAAGGAGATTTTGGGCTGAGACGTTGGAGTTTTCTAAATATACAGTCATGTCATCTGCAAACAGAGACAATTTGACTTCCTCTTTTCCTAGTTGAATACCCTTAATTTCTTTCTTTTGCCTGATTGCCCTGTCCAGAACTTCCAATACTGTGTTGAATAGGAGTGGTGAGAGAGGGCATCCTTGTCTTGTGCTGATTTTCAAAGGGAATGCTTCCAGTTTTTGCCCATTCAGTATGATATTGGCTGTGGGTTTGTCATAAATAGCTCTTACTATTTTGAGATATGTTCCTTTGATACCTAGTTTATTGAGAGTTTTTAGCATGAAAGGCTGTTGAATTTTGTCAAAGGCTTTTTCTGCATCTACTGAGATAATCGTGTGACTTTTGTCGTTGGTTCTGTTTATGTGATGGATTACGTTTATTGATCTGTGTATGTTGAACCAGCCTTGCATCTCAGGGATGAAGCCAGCTTGATCGTGGTGGGTAAGCTTTTTGATGCGCGGCTGGATTTGGTTTGCCAGTATTTCACTGAGGATTTTCACATTGACGTTATCAGGGATACTGGCCTAAAATACTCTTTTCTTGTTGTGCCTCTGCCAGGCTTTGGTATCAGGATGATGCTGGCCTCATAAAATGAGATAGGGAGGATTCCTTCTTTTTCTATTGTTTGGAATAGTTTCAGAAGGAATGGTACCAGCTCCTCTTTGTACCTCTGGTATAATTTGCCTGTGAATCCATCTGGTCCTGGACTTTTCTTCGTTGGTAGGCTATTAATTATTGCCTCAATTTCAGAACCTGTTATGGGTCTTTTCAAAGATACAACTTCTTCCTGGTTTAGTCTTGGGAGGGGATATGTGTCCAGGAATGTATCTGTTTCTTCTAGATTTTCTAGTTTATTTATTTTATATTTTACATTATTTTATTCTCCTTGTGTAGAGGTGTCTATAGTATTCTCTGATGGTAGTTTGTATTTCTGTGGGATCGGTGGTGATATTCCCTTTATCATTTTTTATTGCATCTGTTTGATTCTTCTCTCTTTTCTTCTTTATTAGTCTTGCTAGCGGTCTATCTATTTTGTTGATGTTTTCAAAAACCAGCCCCTGATTCATTGATTTTTTTTTTTTTTTTTTTTTGAGACAGAGTCTCTCTCCATCGCCCAGGCTGGAGTCAGTGGCACGATCTTGGCTTACGGCAAGCTCCGCCTCCCGGGTTCACGCCATTCTCCTACCTCTGCCTCCCAAGTAGCTGGGACTACAGGTGCCCACCACCATGCCCGGCTAATTTTTTGTATTTTTTTTAGTAGAGACGGGGTTTCACTGTGTTAGCCAGGATGGTCTCGATCTCCTGACCTCGTGATCCACCCGCCTTGGCCTCCCAAAGTGCTGAATTACAGGCATGAGCCACCGCGCCTGGCGGATTCATTGATCTTTTTTGAAGGGTTTTTTGTGTCTCTGTCTGCTTCAGTTCTGCTCTGATCTTAGTTATTTGTTGTCTTCTGCTAGCTTTTCGATTTGTTTGCTCTTGCTTCTCTAGTTCTTTTAATTGTGATGTTAGGGTGTTGATTTTAGATCTTTCCTGCTTTCTCTTGTGGGCATTTAGTACTGTAAATTTCCCTCTACACACTGTTTTACATATGTCCCAGAGATTCTGGTATTTTGTGTCTTTGTTCTCATTGGTTTCAAAGAACATCTTTATTTCTGCCTTAATTTCGTTATTTACCCAGTAGTCATTCAGGAGCAGGTTGTTCAGTTTCCACGTAGTTGTGTGGTTTTGAGTGAACCTCTTAATCCTGAGTTCTAGTTTGATGGCACTGTGGTCTGAGAGACAGTTTGTTGTGATTTCTGTTCTTTTACATTTGCTGACGAGTGTTTTACTTCCACCTATGTGGTCAATTTTAGAATAAGTGTGATGTGATGCTGAGAAGAATGTATATTCTGTTGATTTGGGGTGGAGAGTTCTGTAGATGTCTATTAGGTCTGCTTGGTCCAGAGCTGAGTTCATGTCCTGAATATCCTTGTTAATTTTCTGTCTTGTTTATCTGTCTGATATTGACAGTGGGGTGTTAAAGTCTCCCATTATTATTGTGTGGGAGTCTAAGTCTCTTTGTAGGTCTCTAAGAACTTGCTTTATGAGTCTGGGTGCTCTTGTATTGGGTACATATATATTTAGGATAGTTAGCTCTTCTTGTTGAATTGATCTCTTTACCATTATGTAATGGCCTTCTTTGTCTCTTTTGATCTTTGTTGGTTTAAAGTCTGTTTTATCAGAGACCAGGATTGCAACCCCTGCTTTTTATTGCTTTCCAGTTTTCTTCCCTTGCTGGCAAGAAGTTGTGTTCCTTTGGAGGAGAAGAGGCATTCTGGTTTTTGGAATTATCAGCCTTTCTGCTCTGGTTTCTCCCCATCTGTGTGGTTTTTATCTACCTTTGGTCTTTGATGTTGGTGACCTACGATGGGGTTTTGGTGTGGATGTCCTTTTTGTTGATGTTGATGCTATTCCTTTCTGTTTGTTAGTTTTCCTTCTAACAGGCCCCTCAGCTGCACATCTGTTGGAGTTGCTGGAGGTCCACTCCAGACCCTGTTTGCCTGGGTATCACCAGTGGAGGCTGCAGAACAGCAAATATTGCTGCCTGATCCTTCCTCTGGAATCTTTGTCCCAGAGAGGCACCTGCCTGTATGAAGTATCTGTTGGTCCCTACTGGGAGGTGTCTTCCAGTCAGGCTACACAGGGGTCAGGGACCTACTTGAGGAGGCAGTCTGTCCATTATCGGAGCTCAAACTCTGTGCTGTAGAACCACTGCTCTCTTCAGAGCTGTCAGCAGGGACGTTTAAGTCTGCAGAAGCTGTCTGCTGCCTTTTGTTCAGATATGCCCTGCCCCCAGAGGTGGAATCTAGAGAGGCAGTAGGCCTTGTTGAACTATGGTGGGCTCCACCCAGTTTGAGCTCCTTGCCACTTTATTTACACTGTAGGCATAGAACTGCCTACTCAAGCCTCAGCAATGGCGGATGCCCCTCCCCCCACCAAGCTCCAGCATCCCAGGTCAATCTCAGACTTGCACTAGCAGCAAGCAAGGCTCTGTGTGCATGGGACCCGCCGAGCCAGGCACAGGAGGGAATCTCCTGGGTCTGCTGGTTGTGAAGACTATGGGAAAAGTGCAGTATTTGGGCAGGAGTGTACCGTTCTACCAGGTACAGTCACTCACGGCTTCCCTTGGCTAGGAAAGGGAAATCCCCTGACCCCTTGAACTTCCCGGGTGAGGCGAGGCCCCACCCTGCTTTGGCTCACCCTCCATGGGCTGCACCCACTGTCCAACCAGTCCCAATGAGAACCAGGTACCTCAGTTGGAAATGCAGAAATCACCTGACTTCTGTGTTGATCTCACTGGGAGCTGTAGACCGGAGCTGCTCCTATTTGGCCATCTTGAAAGTGCACCAGGTTCTGCCTTTCTGACTCTTAAGGCCTGATTGTTGCAGCTTCATTTCTTTATTTTCTGAAGAGGTCCCATTCAGCATAAGTACCTTCCTTCAGGTAGAGCTTCTATTTGCCAGTTCCTCTTTTGGCATCATCTTCTCTCTGACCTTGTTTTCTGACCCTACTTGTTTTTTGTGTGCTTTGTGGCACCAGTAGGGTCTGTAGGTGAGTCCCTGTGCAGATCTTCCTTGTACTTTTTTCTGAGTTTCTCTGCTCTCCACTTACCTCGGTGATCAGACTTGACTATAAAAATGAGTCTATTTCTTGTTGGTTTCCTATAAGCAGCTGGTATCTCATGTCAGATGGTTTCCATGAGTTATCCGATAATGGCAAAAAATCCCCTTCCTTGGAGATTTTGGCATTTCTGCTCCCAAGGCCTGCTTGTGATAACTGTCTCTCTAGTCTTAGATTAAGAGGTTCTAGGTTGGAGCCTATGAGGACCAAAGAAGGGTATATCTTGAAGAACTTGATTAATCAAAACTGAAAAATCATGAGAACAGCAGATTTGATCTGTAAAATATATCCCAGTTCTGACAAATTCGCATCACTTCCACAGCTACCACCTTGTTTCAAGCCACCATTAGCTCTCATTATTGCAACAGCTACCTGAGTAATTTCTCTGTATCTGCCCTTTCCCTTTTATAGTCTACTTTTTAACACAGTATCCAGAGAAATTGTTTTAAAAATATAAATGTATTCATGTTATACCTCTGTTCAAATACCTGTAACAGCTCCCATCTCAGAGTGAAATATCAAAGTCTTGATAATAGCCTAAAAAGGCAGCTGGGTGCAGTGGCTCACGCCTGTAATCCCAGCACTTTGGGAGGCCGAGGCAGGTGGATTACCTGAGGTCTGGAGTTCAAGACCAGCCTGATCAACATGGAGAAAGCCCGTCCCTATTAAAAAATACAAAGTTAGCTGGGCGTGGTAGTGCATGCCTGTAATCCCAGCTACTCAGGAGGCTGAGGCAGGAGAATTGCTTGAATATGGGAGGTGGAGGTTGCAGTGAGCCAAGATTGTGCCCCTGCACTCCAGTCTGGGCAATAAGAACGAAACTCTGTCTAAAAAAATTTAAAAAAAAAAAAGCCTAAAAAGGGGACTCTGTGTATTCTGGAACCCTGTGGCTTCTTTGAGTTCATCTCCTGCTAGTCACCACCTTACTCATTTCTCTCCAGCCATACTGGCCTTCTTGTTATTCCTTGAACATACTAAGTATGTTCTGTCACCTCAGGGACTTTGCATCTGCCCTTCTCCATTCTTGGGATACTCTTCTCCCAGTTATTCTGCATGCCTTTCTCCCACACCTCCTTTAAATATTTGCTTTAAAGTAACCTTCTTATCTTTTGCCTTGTTGCCCTCCTTGGTGATATTGAGCGTATATTTCACATATCTTTTGGCCTTTGTTTTTATTTTCTCTGAGACAAAGTCTCACTCTGTCACCCAGGCTGCAGTACAGTGGCATGATCACAACTCACTACAACCTTGATCTCCAAGGCTCAAGGGATCCTCTGACCTCAGACTCCAGCTTCAGCCTATAACTGGAACCACAGGCATAAACCACCACACCTGGCTAATTTTTTTTTTTTTGTACAGATGGAGTCTCCTATGCTGCCCAGGCTGGTCTCAAAATCCTGAGCTCAAGTGATCCTCCCACTTTGGCTTCCCAAAGTGCCGTGATTACAGGCATGAACCACTGTGCTCAGTCTTGTTTGTCTTCTTTTGAGAAATGTCTAGTTAGATCTTTCACCCATTTTTTAATCTGATTTTTTTTTCTATTGAGTTGTCCAAGTACCTTATATATTCTAGATGTTAACTTGTCAGATGTATAATTTGCAGATGTTTTCTCCCATTCTGTAGGTTGTCTGTTCACTTCATTGTTTCCATTTTATTTTGATTTAATCCCATTTATCTATTTTTGTATTTTGTTGCCTGTGGGTTGTTGCTTTTTTTTTTTTTTTTTGGCAGTGTCTCTCTCTGTTGCCTAGGCTGGAGTGCAGTGGCATGATATTAGCTCACTGCAGCCTCTGCTTCCTGGGTTCAAGTGATTCTCCTGCTTCAGCCTCCCAAGTAACTGGGATTACAGGCATGCACCACCACACCCGGCTAATTTTTATATTTTTAGTAGAGATGGGATTTTGCCATGTTGGCCAGGCCGGTCTCGAACTCCTGACTTCGGGTGATCCTCCCACCTTAGCCTCTCAAAGTGTTGGGATTACAGGCATGAGCCACCATGCCTGACCGTTGCCTGTGCTTTGGAGGTCTTAAAAATCCTTGCCCAGACCAATATCATGAAGTATTTCCCCTATGTTTTCTTCTAGTAGTTTCATGGTTTCAGGTCTTACGTTTAAGTCATTTATAGTTATATATATATATATATATATATATATTTTTTTTTTTTTTTGTAGAGACAAGGTCTCACTATGTTGCCCAGGCTGGTCTGTAACTCCTGGGCTCAGGCAATCCACCTGCCCTGGACTCCCAAAGTGCTGGGATTACAGGCATGAGCCACCATGCCTGGCCCACATTTAAGTCTTTAATCCATTTTGAGTTGACTTTTGCAAGTAGTAAGAGATAGGGTCCAGTTTTATTCTTCTGCATGTAGATAGCCAGTTTTCCCAGTACCCTTTTTTTTTTTTTGAGATGGAATCTCACTGTGTTGCCCAGGCTTGCGGTCAATGGCATGATCTCGACTCACTGCAACCTTTGCCTCCTGGGTTCAAGTGATTCTCCTTCTTCAGCTTCCCGAGTAGCTGGAATTACAGGCGCCTGCCACCACGCCCGGCTAATTTTTATATTTTTAGTAGAGACGGGGTTTCACCATGTTGGCCAGGCTGGTCTCCAACTCCCGACTTCAGGCGATCCATCTGCCTTGGCCTCCCAAAGTGCTGGGATTACAGGCATGAGTCCGCACCCGGCCCCCAGTACCATTTATTGAAGAGATTGTCCTTTCCTGAATGTTCGTTCATGCATTTGTCTAAAATCAATTGGCTATACATATGTGGATTTTATTCCTGTGTTCTGTATTCTTTTCCATTGGTCTATATGTCTGTTTTTATGCCAACATCATGCTGTTTCGGTTACTATTGTTTTGGAGAATATTTTAAAGTCAGATGGTGTGATTCCTCTAGCTTTATTCTTTTCGCTCAAGATGGCTTTGACTATTCAGGGTTCTTTATGGTTCCATATGAATTTTAGGATTTTTTTTTTCTATTTCTCTGAAGAATGTCATTGAAATTTAGATAGGGATTACATTGAATCTGTAGATTGCTTTGGGTAGTATGAATGTTTTAACAATATTAATTCTTCCAACCCATGTACATGGGATATCTTTTCATTTATTTGTGTCTTCTTCAATTTAGTTCATCAGTATTTTACAGTTTTCATTGTAGAGATCTTTTACCTCCTTGGTTAAATTTATTCTTGAAGGTATTTTATTATTTTTTGTAGCTATTGTAAATGGGATTGCTTTTTTGATTTCTTTTTCAGATTTGTTTACTAGTTCTAACAGTTTTTTGGTGGTGTCTGTAGGTTGTTCTAGATTTAATATCATGTTATTGGCTGGGCACAGTGGCTCACACCTGTAATTCCAGCACTTTGGGAAGCAGACGTGGGTGGATCCCTTGAGATCAGGAGTTTGAGACCAGCCTAGGTAACGTGGTAAAATCCCATCTCTACCAAAAATACAAAAAATTAGCCAGGTTGGGTGACATGCACACCTGTAGTCCCAGCTACTTGAAAGGCAGAGATGGGAGGATCTTTTGAGGCCCAGGAGGCGGAGGTTGCAGTCAGCTGAGATTGTGCCACTGCGCTACAGCCTGGGTGACAGAATAAGAGCCTGTCTAAAAAAAAAAAAAGGATAAGCTCGTGTTGTCTGCTTGGAGGGGCTGTTTGACTTCCTCCTTTCCAATTTGGATGCCTTCCTTCTTTCCTTCCTTCCCTTCCTTCCTTTCTTTCCTTTCCTTGCCTTCCTTTCCTTTCTTTCTTTCCTCTTGCCTAATTGCTCTGGCTAGAACTTTCTTTACTATGTTGAAAATAGTGATGAATGAGGGCATCCTTGTCTTGTTCCAGATTTTAGAGGGAAAGCTTTCAACTTTTCCCTGTTCAATATATTAGATGTGGATTTGTCATATATGGCCTTTATTGTGTTGAGGTATATTCCTTCTATATCCAATTTGATTGCAGAGCTGGGGACTGGAATCAACTAAGTCTCAGTCACTCACATACCTGACTCCTGAACTTGAAGACTCAAAACAGCTGGGGCTTCTCACGCATGTGTATCTCTACATAGACTTCCACATGATGTCTCCAGCAGGGTGGCTTCAGGGTAGCCAGGTTTCTTACATGTTGGCTCAGGGCCCCTCAGGCATGTGTCCCAAAAGAGAGAGAGCCAGGTGAAATTTGTATTGCTTTTTCTAACCTAGACTTTGGTGTCATGCAACATCATTGCTGCTACATTCTATTTGTTAGAAGATGAGTCACTAATGTCAGCCTATATTAAAGGGGAGGGAAATCCACCTTTAATGGGAGGATTGTCAAACAATTTGTGGACATATTTTAAAACCATCACAGTTGGCCGGGCGCAGTGGGCTCATGCCCAAAGCTGAGCTCATGCTCAGCTTTGGGAGGCTGAGGCGGGTGGATTGCCTGAGCTCAGGAGTTTGAGACCAGCCTGGGCAATGGTGAAACCCCATCTTTACTAAAATACAAAAAGTTAGCTGGGTTGGGTGGCACATGCCTGTGATGCCAGCTACTCAGGAGGCTGAGACAAGAGAATCACTTGAACTTGGGAGGTGAAGGTTGCATTGAGCCGAAATCACGCCACTGCATTCCAGCCTGGGCGACGAGCGAGACTCTGTGTCAAGACAAACAAACAAACAAACAAACAACCATCACAGTAAATTAACCTGTCTAAACCTAATGTAATTTGGGGCAAATGGCATTATCTTCAAGAGTATTACTGTTCTCGTTTATAAATTAAGAGTGATAATTCATTGGTTGTGAAGATTTGATGAAAAAATATTGTGGAAATTAGAATATTGCTTAATATATAAGCAAGTACTCAAACATTTTAAATTCTTCCTTCCTTTTTCTTTCCCCTTTTAGCTTATTGATTTTCAGTTAACTGTCATTTTTGTCTTTTCATAACTAAAAAATATGAGGAAGGAATTTTTAATTTATATATATTTTTCAAGTGAGACATGTAACAAAGAGGAAGTGATAGTTTAGTTGGCAACTAAGACATGTGCATAAGGAAGGATACATGAGTGATGTGATACACTTGTATGTTGGGTAGATGGAATGTGTTATGGCTAGCTAGAGGCAGGTGACCTGTATGGAGATCTTGACCAGCTGACTCCTAGGTATCTCTTGTGATTTGTGTATTTTTCCCTTGCAGTTCCTGAGGGAAGACCTCAATTACCATGACCCAACAGTGAAACACAGCACCTTCCATGGTGAGGATAAGCTCATCAGCGTGGAGGACCTGTGGAAGGCATGGAAGTCATCAGAAGGTAATAGGCAGCCTGGTCATCAATCCTAGTTGCGGGAAGGTTTAGAGAAGAGAGAAGCAGCAACTTGGCCTTAAAAGAACATGTATATAAAATGCTTAGTAAAGGGCAAATTATTGAAATGATTCTACATACAGTCAGTAAATACGACTGAATATAGTCACTCTGCTGGGCATGGGGGAAGGTTCTCCAGAGTTGGAGTTTTTCTTTATTAGAATACTTTTTGAATTCTATCCTATTCCTACCCCCTTCCTCACCCACCTGACCCTGGCATAGGAATCTTCCAGGTTCTGCTGCTTCATCTCCAGAGATAGGGAGCTTGCTGGTCTCTTGAGGCAGCCCCTTTCTTCTCTAGCTTCCCACTTAGTCCCAGCTCTGCTGAGTCCTAGACAATTCAAAGATTGGGTGAGGGTACAGACAGACTCTCTCCTTTTGTATACTATCTTGATTGAAAGCTTTTCTATATCATTTTGGTTGAAAGCACTAGTGTAGAGTCTGTCTTTTTTTCCAGGTTAAGTAGCCCTACTTCTTGAAGAAAACATTTTCTCAGTCTCCTTCTCATCTTGATTTCCTGCCTATAAGCACTTTTGTTAATGTGTTTCTTAGATCCTATAGTTGGCTGCAGACCTCCAAGTGTGATTTTATCATCACAGAGTTGAGCAGGACTGTCACCTTCTTGTTTCTGAATCCTGTGTATCCGTTAATGCAGTCTGATTAGATACTGGTGCCTCACTAGTCATACCACTCTACTGACACATGTTGAGCTTAATGAAAACTTCAGATTTGTGTAAAACTGCTAAACCATGATTACCATTTTTTTTTTTCTGGAGCATTTCCTTCAGAGTTCTTAGTGAAAGAGCATGTCTAATTGTGTGAGACTTGACAGGGAAGGGGAAACCAGGGCTTTAGCTTCCTCTCCATTTATATTATGGCTAGGGCACAGATAACATTATAAGACTAGAAACAATCTCTCTTCTCAGGATCTCTTAGGGCAGGTTCTGATGCTAACAGGGTTAAATGTAAGTAACTATCAGGATCCCTGGTTTTTATTTGAGGAACCTTAGGCCTATTTGTATAAAGTTACTTGTCATTATCATGCATTTAGTGGAGCCAGAACTTTGGCCTAGAACTTCAGCTCTGTAGCCGATGCTTTTCAATACCCTCTTGGTTGAAAGCATTAGTCTAGGGTAGAGAAGACTAGTTTTGGCAGGAATGAGGCAGTTTCTATTTTTATTTACATTTTAATTTAGGCTTATAGAGTTTGAGATCTGAAAGGGGTAATCTATATTGTAGATGGAGAGCATTAAATGTGAAGCAGGAAGACCTGGATTCTAATCCTGATTATGGGATGGACAGGCTGATACTTCCTGTTAACTCTATGTTTTATCAGTGTAGAAGAAAAATTAGGCAGCTGTGGGAGAGAGCTTCCTGGATATCTTTGGAAGCTGAGTTCCTTCTGGGGGCTTTTCTTTAATAGCTCTTGAGCAACGCAGGCTGTCTACTGATGAAGGTCAAGCAGTGACATGAGCTTTAGAACTTCACCAGCAGTACCAGGAAAAAAATCTTCCATTAGCATCATTTAGTTTTGGATTTCTTATTTTTCTCTAATAACGTGAGGACAGGGTGGCTGGTTTTTAAGAGTGGGTTTCAAAAGTAGGAACTTAGAATTAAAGATGGCAGGGAGAGCATTCTGGCCTTCTCTGAAAGCTCACGTAGAAGTATCTAGGAAAGGAAAGTGAGAGGGCAGAAACAGAGGGACTAAATCATAATGCTAGAAAACAGCTCCAGGCAGTTTTCTCGTAAGGACTTTATTTTTGGACTTAGCAACTATTTGGAACACTTCCAGTGTATTCTAAATTATAGGAAAATGAAAGACAATGGAGTGAGGTTTTTTAGGGGAGAGTCCTCATTAACCACAAGTGGAGAAAAGCATTTCAGTGCACAGTGATGTGGTTCACAGCTAAGATGAGAAATGATATATATGTACCCTTTCAGAATTTGCTCAGTGTGACTGGGCGCTGTGGCTCACGCCTGTAATCCCAGCACTTTGGGAGGCCAAGGTGGGTGGACCATGAGGTCAGGAGATTGAGACCATTCTGGCTAACACGGTGAAACCCGGTCTCTACTGAAAAAATACAAAAAAAGCCGGGCGTGGTGGCATGCACCTGTAGTCCCAGCTACTCGGGAGGCTGAGGCAGGAGACTGTCTCTTATACACATCTAGATGTGTATAAGAGATTGCAGTGAGCCGAGATTGTGCCACTGCACTCCAGCCTGGGCGACAGAGCGAGACTCCGTCTTAAAAAAAAATAAAAAAAATAAAAAAAATAAAGAATTTGCTCAGTGTGTGTTATACTTGGTGGTTCGACAGACTAAAAGTGAGAATTTTTATATGTCCTCTTCCTCCCAATAATTTGCTTCATTATTCAGAGAAAGGCCCCTAATCTCTCTGGAGTGATGATTTCCAGGGCTACAAAAAGCATGTAATATTCTGGCACTGGCTCAAACTAGCTGTTCTGAGTTTAGCTAGATGATGTAGATGTCAGCAGTGGTCATTTGTGTTCAGAACATTAGCTGGCTAGTGTCAGTGCCATCTGTGTGATTAGCATTGTTAACATTTTTCTGACTAATGTTGGGAGCCAATCTTTTCTCTGTGTTATATAGATCTTAGCAGAAAAGTTTTCTAATCTCTATCTTAGCCAACTCTGGACTTTAGTAATAAAAACAGCAGCAGCAACAACAACAACAACAACAACTGAAAAACTACTTTAACATTTATATAGTATTTAACATGTGCTAGGCACTGTTTCTAAATGTTTTACATATATTAACTTATTTATTTCTCACAGAAACCATATGAAGTATAGATATTATGATTATATAGAGTTAGCACAGACTTCACAAGTTCACAGCCCCCAATAAGATTACTCTCACTTCAGGCATCAGCCATAATTTCAAGCTGTTCCCAGGTCACCTGCACTTCTGACCAGCTGGCTACAATTCATGTATTACCATGGCCTTCTCAGGTTCGATAATTAACTAGGACTACTCCGAGAATTCAGGAAAGCCCTATACGTATGATCACAATTTTATTATAAAAGTTACAAATCAGAACCAGCCAAAAGAAGAAATTTATAGGGCAAGATCTGGGAGAGGCCTGAATATGGCACTTTTGTGTCCTCTCCTTGTGGAATCAGGACACATCTGCTTTTCCAGCACATTGGAGTGTTTGCCAGTCAGGAAACTCAACTGAACTTTGGTGTTCAGTATTTTTCTTAGGGTTTCATTACATAGGCAAGTTTGATTAAATTATTAGGCACATGATTGAACTTAATTTCCAGCTCCCTTTTTCTCCATAAAGGTTGGATTGGTATCACCTGGCTCAGGGCCCCCAATGCTCTAGTCACGTGGTTGATTTTTTTAGTGACCAACCCCCATCCTGAGTCATCTTATTAGCCTGAACTCATGTGTAATCCAAGGGACCCAAAAAAAGACATTCCTATCACTGGGAATATTCCAAAAGTTCATTGGGTACCTCCTAGTAACACCGGACAAAGATCTGCCAAATTCTTTATTATACAACATTGAATAATTAAGTATGGAAGAACTGGTAAAGCAGGGTTGAAGAAGGACCAAGAATGAGGGCCACTCCAGGAAATCCAGCAGCAGAGACTAGGGGATTGGCCTTTTCTTTCTTTTCTTTTTTTTCATTTGAGACCGAGTTTCACTCTGTCACCCGGGCTGGAGTGCAGTGGCGCAATCTCAGCTCACTGCAACCTCCGCCTCCCAGGTTCAAGCAATTCTCCTGCCTCGCCTCCTGAGCAGCTGGGACTACAGGCGTGCGCCACTATGCCCAGCTAATTTTTGTATTTTTAGTAGAGACGGGGTGTCACCATGTTGGTTGGCCACGATGGTCTCAATCTCTTGACCTTGTTATCCGCCCACCTCAGCCTCCCAAACTGCTGGGGTTACAGGCGTGAACCACCGTGCCTGGGGGATTGGCCTTTTCTAATTAGCTACTTGCATATGACTCAGCTTTATTCACTTTTTATTTCTAAGTGTCTTTGCTCAAGAGTCACATATGACAAGAGAAGAATCAGATTGGCATAGTGTGGATTACAGATTTAAATAGGGTGGTGATAGTGGGAGTGTGTGTGTAGGGTTTGGAGAGAGCTGCGATTTCCAGCCCCTGCAGGATCATATGAGGTTAGAGGAGTGGCAGTTCTTTAAAGGAAGGGTGGCTGGGTAGATTTTGTAGAATCCTTGAGAAATAGAATTACTGTTTGCATATTTGAGCCATTGGAAACAATAACAGTGTCATTTTTAGAGAGGAATGATGGGAGGCACTGACCTAAGGGAATTCTCCTCTAGAGCATGGCTTTCATTTTTTCTAACCAAAGTGCATCATTACTGCTTCTCTTTTCCTTTCCTGGACACTAGATTTTAAATGATGCTATCTGCCAAACAAAGTATATTTCTTTTTTTGAGACAGAGTCTCACTCTGTAGCCCAGGCTGGAGTGCAGTGTCATGATCTTGGCTCACTGCAGCCTCTGACTCCCGGGTTCAAGGATTCTTTTGCCTCAGCCTCCCGAGTAGCTGGGATTACAAGCGTGCACCATCATATCCAGCTAATTTTTGTATTTTTAATAGAGATGAGGTTTTGCCATGTTGGCTAGGCTGGTCTCAAACTCCTAATCTCAAGTGATCCACCTGCCTCAGTCTCCCAAAATGCTGGGATTACAAGCATAAGCCACTGTGCCTGATGAAAATTTCTTTTTTGCTTTTTCTTTCTTTTTCTTTTGAGATGGAGTCTCACTCTGTTGCCCAGGTTGGAGTGCAGTGGAATGATCTCGGTTCACTGCAACCTCTGCCTCTCAAGTTCAAGAGATTCTCCTGCATCAGCCTCCAGAGTAGCTGGGATTACAGGCGTGAACCACCATGCTTGGCTAATTTTTGTATTTTTAGCGGAGACGGGGTTTCACCATGTTGGACCAGGCTGGTCTCGAACTCCTGACCTCAGGTGATCCTCCCGTCTCAGTCTCCCAAAGTTCTGGGGTTACAGGCGGTAGCCACCACACCTGACCAATACTTCTTAAGTAATAATTTATTTCCTCATTTTTATGAATCAAGAGTTCCTAACTATCAATCTTTGATTCTATGAAATATGATTGCAGCTAAAAGCAAAAGAACCTGGTAGTCTAGTGTGCCTGTGGACTTTGCCACAGTAGTTGTTTACAAGTTTTTGTTTCCAAAAGCCTGGTAGAAAATAAACATTGCAGGCCAGGCACGGTGGCTCATGCCTGTAATCCCAGCTGAGGGATTTTGGGAGGCTGAGGTGGGCAGATCATGAGGTCAGGAGTTCAAGATCAGCCTGGCCAACATGGTGAAACCCCATCTCTACTAAAAATACAAAAAAAATTAGCTGGGCATGGTGATGAGCACCTGTAATCCCAGCTACTCGGGAGGCTGAGGCAGGAGAATCGCTTGAAACTGGAAAGCGGGGGTTGCAGTGAGCCGAGATCGTGCCACGGCACCCCAGCCTGGGCAACAAGAACGAAACTCCATCTCAAAAAAGAAAGAAAGAAAGAAAGAAAATAAACATTACAGTAAATAAGTTCACAGATCTCCTTTTTTGTCTGTGCTATTCTTTGGATGACAGAATTTCTCTGCAGGAAGCAGTGGAGTAGTACAGCAGGTTCCTGAATAATGTCACTTCATTCAACCTTGTTTGATTATAATGCTGATGAAAATAAAAAATTGCTTCCTGACTGGGGCCACTGTCTCTGTGTGGAGTTTGCACATTCTCTCCATGTCTGCATGGGCTTTCTGCAGGTACATCAGTTTCCTTCCACATCTCGAAGATATGCACTTTAGGTGAATTGGCATGTATAAATGGTCCCAGTCTGAGTGAGGGAGAGGGAGAGAGAGGAGAGAGAGAGAGAGAGAGAGTATGTGTGTGTGTATGTGGTGTGTGTGTGTGTGTGCCCTGCAATGGAATGGCATCTGATTCAGGGTTGGTTCCCACCTGGCACCCTGAGCTGCCCAGGATAGGCTCCAGCCACTCTCAACCTTGAACTGAAATAAGAAGGTAAATAATTATCTTACTTGTTTTAATCTTCCTTAAATGTATATACAGGTCACATTTATTTCATTGTGTAATATTAGAAGTGTTTTGGTCTTTATTTGTAAGTTTGGTGATGTTTTTGTGACCAGAAATATGCCATAGGAACTTCACCCTTGATTATATTAGTTAGCTTCTGGTAAAATTAGTTTTGTTATACATGGTTTTGCTTAAAGTTGCAGTTTCCAACAATCCATTGATGACATTCATTGAGGACTTACTGTACTGGAGAGCTAGGAAGCCTTTAGAAAGAACATCCAGGCTGGGTGTGGTGGCTCACACCTGTAATCCTAGCACTTTGAGAGGCTGAGGCGGGTGGATCACTTGAGGTCAGGAGTTCAAGACCCACCTGGCCAACATGGTGAAACCCTGTCTCTACTAAAAATACAAACATTAGCCAGGTGTGGTGGTGGGCATCTATAATCCCAGGTACTCGGGAGGCTGAGGCAGGAGAATCGCTTGAACCCAGGGGACGGAGGTTGCAGTAAGCTGAGATCGCAACTTCACTCCCGCCTGGGTAAAAGAGCAAAACTCCATCTCAAAAAATAAAAAATAAAATAAAATAAAAAATAAAAAAAAACACCCAGCAGAGCTGCTGACCTCTCTGTTGACACAACACAGGGAGGTCAGGTGGCATCAGACTTCTGTCTAAACCATTTCAAAAGTCAGATCCATATGAAAGAGTTGGCAGCCCGTTTTTGCTTTTACATAAACCCAATGAGAGATATGTTTATTATTTTCTTTTAGTCATTTAAAAATTATTTTTCTAAGTGAATCATCAAGTCATTTAGTCAAAAACCTAAGACATTAGTTGTTTGCTGCTGTATTTTTTGGAAGAATCATACAGTTGGCTTTTTCTTTCCCCTTACATTCTTTCAGATAATTTTTTTTTCCTGATAATAAAAACAACTAGCATCCATGTAGTGACATTTATCACAGTTGTTTTATATTTATTTTAAACAGACTCTTGAGGATAAAAGATTTTACTTGTATTCCCATTTAATAAATAACAAAACTGAGTATCTCTCACCTGAGGGTTCTACCTGTTTAATATATCTTATGTGCATCTCCTATGATACTGCCTTAGCTCAACTTCATTACCTTTTTAAAAAGATATTTATTGAGTTGCAACTGACATACAAAAAGGTGTAAATCTCTAAAGTTTACTATTTTTAAGATTTTGATACATGTATACAATTGTGAAACCATCACTGCATTAAAGATAGTGAATATACTCATCACCCCTAAAAGTTTTCTCATAGCCCTTTGTAGTCCCTGCTCCCCCAGCAACCACTGATCTGCTTTCTGCCATAGATTAGTTTGCATTTACTACAGTTTTATGTAAATGGAATTATATAATATGTACTTTTAAAAAATAATCTGGCCACTTTCACTCAGTGTAACTATTTTGAGGTTCATTTATGTTTTGCATGTGTAAATAGTTAACTCCTTTTTATTGCTTAGTAGTAGTCCATTGTAGAGACATACCACAATTTATTTACCTATTTGCCTACTGGGAGACATTGAGCTGCTTTTAGTTTTTGGCTATTACAAATAAAGCTGCTATGAACATTCACATGCAAGTCTGTATGGACATATATTTTCTTTTCTCTTAGGTAAATATCTAGGAGTGGAATGACTAGATCATATGGTAGGTATATGTTTTTAAGAAACTGTCAAACTGTTTTCTAAAATAGTTGTATTTTTTATATTCCCATCAGCAGTATATGACATTTTCAGTTCTTCCACATCTTTGCAAACACTTGGTATGGTCGGTCTACTTAATTTTAGCCATTTTGATAGTATAATGATCATGGTTTTATTTTGTATTTGCCTAATGACTAATAATGTTGAGCATCTTTTTATGTACATGTTTCCATTCATATCTCTTTTTGGTAGAGTATCTGTTAAATCTTTTGTCTGCTTTTTACTGTTTTTTTTTAAATCGAGTTTTGAGAATTCTTTATATATTCTCCGTTTAAGTCTTTTATCAAATATATACTTTGCTAAGATTTTCTCCAAATCTGTGGCTTTTTCTATCATTCTTTTCACAGTGTCTTTTGAAGAGCAGAAAGTTGTAATTTTGATGAAGTCCAGTTTATCAATTTGTTTTTTAATAGATCATGCTTTTGGTATTGTATCTAATAAATCTTTGCCTAACCCAGGATCACACAAAGATTCTTTCTGTTTCTTTCTAGAAGTTTTGTAGTTTTATGTTTTACATTTATGTCTATAATTCATTTTGTATTAATTTTTATATGTGGTGTGAAGTATGGAACTTAGTTCTTTATTGTGCTTACACATGGTCCCAATTGTTCTAGAACTGTTTGTTGAAATGCTATTCTTTTCTCCATTACATTGCCTCATCTCTCATCTTTTGCCAAAAATCAGTTGTTTAAGCTGAGTGCAGTAGCACACACTGTAGTCCCAGCTATTCAGGTGGCTGAGGTTGGGGGTGGGTGAAAACTGCTTGAGCCCAGGAGTTAGAGTCCAGCCGGGGCAGCATAGCAAGAACCTGTTTCTAAAAAACAAACAAACAAAAAACGCCTCAAGTTGTTTGTATAAGTGTGAGTTTACTTTTGGACTCTCTATTATGATACACTGATCTATTTGTCTTTATGCCAGTACCATGCTATTTTGATTACCATAAAATTATAATAATTATTTCAGTCAGGTAGTGTTAGCCCTCCAACTTATTTCTTCTTTTTCAAGTTGTTTTGGCTGTTTCAGGTCCTTGAATAAACTTGTCAATTTCTACAAAAATGCCTGGTGAGACTTTGAATAGGATTGCATTGAATCTGTAGATGAGTTTGAGAGAGCTGACATCTTCAAAATACTGATGTTCTTTCAACCCATAAACAAAGTACATCTCTCCATTTATTTAGGAGATACAGTTTCTCTGAGTATTATTTTTTAGTCTTCAGTGTATAGAACTTTCCCGTCTTTTGTCAGATTTATCACTAAGTAGTTCATAGTTTTTTATGCTGTTGTATATGATATTTTTTTAAAATCATGGTAAAATACATATAACAAAATTTACTATGCAAATGGTATTTTAAAATAATTTCTGATTGTTGCTTACATACAGAAATGTAATTGATTTTTATATATTGATTTTATATTCTAAACTAAAAATCTATATTCTATGAAGTGCTAAACTCACTTAGTAGATTTCATCACTTTTCCATAGACAATAATGTTTGTCTGCCAATAAAGACAGTTTTACTTCTTTTCGAATCTGATGCTTTTTTTTTCCTTTTTCTTACCTGATTGCCTTGGATAGTATTTCTAGTACAGTGTTGAAGAGAAATGAGGTGAGCAGCTATCCATGTTTCATTTCTAATCTTTTTTTTTTTTTTTTTTGATACGGAGTCTCGCCCTGTCACCCAGCTGTAGTGCAGTGGCACGATCTTGGCTCACTGCAAGCTCTGCCTCCTGGATTCGTGCCATTCTCCTGCCTCAGCCTCCCAATTAGCTGGGACTACAGGTGCCCACCACCACGCCTGGCTAATTTTTTTTGTATTTTTAATAGAGACGGGGTTTCACTGTGTTAGCCAGGATGGTCTCGATCTCCTGACCTCGTAATCCGCCCGCCTTGGCCTCCCAAAGTGCTGGGATTACAGGTGTGAGCCATCACGCCCGGCCATTTCTGGTCTTAGAAAACATTCAGTCTTTCACCATTAAATATAATGGTGGGCCAGGTGTGGTGGCTCATGCC
>NW_012104610.1:1770043-1806225 GCF_000951045.1 Mandrillus leucophaeus
TATATATATATATAAATATATAAAATGTTGGCTGTGGGGTTTTTGTAGTGCCTCTCTACTCCTAGTTTGCTGAGAGTCTTTATCAGGCATAGATGCTTGGTTTTTTTCAAATGCGTTTTCTGTGTTTATTGAGATGATTGCATGGTTTTTCTGTTTGTTTGTTAATTTGATAAATTACAGTGACTGAGTTTTGAGTGTAAAGCTAACCCTGCATTCTTGGGATAAGTCCCCTTGGTCATAATGTATTATTCTTTCACTATATTGTTGGATTAGATTTGCTAAAATTTTGTTTTAAATTTTTATGTCTTTGTTCATGAAAGATACTGGTTTGTAGTTTTCTTAAAATGTCTTTGTTTTTGATATGAGGATAATGTTTGTCTCATAGGATGAATTATGAAATATTCCTCTGAAGTTTTTTTGAAGAGTTCATGTAGAATTGGTATTATTTTTTCTTAAATATTTGATAGAATTCAGCAGTGAAGCTAACTGAGCTTAGAGTTTTCTTTGTGGGAAGGTTTTTAATTATAGTGTCAATTTCTTTAATAGGTATAAGGCTGTTCAGGCTATCTATTTCTTGAGTGAGCTTGGGTACTTTGTGTCTTTCAAGAAATTTGTCTGTTTCACCTGTGTTGTCAAATTTACTGGCATATGTCAATAAAATTCCCTTATTCTAATGTCTGTAAAATCCGTAATAATGTCTCATTACTGATCTTAATAATTTGTGTCTTCTTTTTTTTACTGATTGGTCATGTTAGATCTTTGTTAATTTTACAGAACCAGTGTTTGGTTTTATTGATTTTTCTCTGGTTTCTATTTCATTGATTTCCACTTTGATTTGATTATTTTCTTTCATCTGCTACTTTGGGTATAATTTGCTCTTTTATTTTTTAGTTTGGTAAGGTGAAAACTAAGGTCACCAATATGAGACCTTTCTTCTTTTCTAATACAGAATTTAGTGCTGTAAATCTCCCTTAACTACTGCTTTAGAGGCATTTCCCAAATTCTGGTGTATTGTGTTTTTTTTTCCTCTCTTTTCCAACTGATTTATTAGTAGCACAGACAGAATAAAAATACCTAGAATGAAGACACAATTAATGGCAAATGTTCTATTACTTTTTTTCCTGATACAATCTTCAATAACTTAGTATCCCTTAATAATATGTTCTAATTTGAGAGATTCTTTTTGCCCTGGAAATGCATACCTTTAAAATCTGTTTTAGATCTTAGATCCATCCAGTATTGGTTTATCATTATATTGGATGAAATGTTGTGCTTCTATTTTCACTTAGCTCAGAATATTTTATATTTCCTTTTTGACATCTTTAGTTCCACAAGTTATTTAGAAGCAAGTTATTTAGTTTCCAAATATTTGGAGATTTTTTTAGACTTTTTTGGTTATTGATCTCTAATTTAATTCCCTTGTGATCTGAGATCATACTTATGTGACTTGAATCCTTTAAAAAATTTTAAGATTTTTTTCTTTTGTGTCCTACAACATGGTCTATCATGTTAAATATTCCATGTGCACTTGTAACTGTTCTGTTGGGTGGAGATTTCTATAACTGTAAATCAGGTCTGTTTTTGTTGTTTTGCATTTTTTTTTTTTCAACTTTTAAGTTCCGAGGTACATGTGCAGGTTTGTTATATAGGTAAATGTGTGCCATGGTGGTTTTCTGCACAGATATCCCGTCACCTAGGTGTTTAGCCCTGCAGCCATTAGCTGTTCTTCCTGATGCTTTCCCTCCTGCCACTCCCCTGACAATGTATGTTGTTCCCCCCGATGTGTCTATGTGTTCTCATCATTGAGCTCTCGCTTACATGTGAGAACGTGCACTGTTTGGTTTTCCGTTCTTGTGTAAGTTTGCTGAGGATAACAGCTTCTAGCTCTATTCATGTCCCCGCAAAGGACATGATCTCATTCCTTTTTATGGCTGCATAGTATTCCATGGTATATATGTACCACATTTTCTTTATCCAGTCTTTCATTGATGGGCATTTGGGTTGATTCCATGTCTTTGCTATTGTGAATAGTGCTGCAATGAACATACATGTGCATTTATCTTATAATAGAATGGTTTATATTCCTTTGGGTATATACCCAGTAATGAGATTGCTGGGTCAAATGGTATTTCTGCTTCTTGATCTTTGAGGAATCGCCACAGTGTCTTCCACAATGGTGAACTAATTTATATTCCCACCAACAGTGTAAAAGTGTTCCTTTTTCTCTGCAACCTTGCCAGCATCTGTTGTTTCTTGACTTTTTAGTAATTGCCATTCTGACTGGTATGAGATGGTATCTCATTGTGGTTTTGATTTGCATTTCTCTAATGATCAGTGATGTTGAGCTTTTTTTCCTATGTTTGTTGGTTGCATGAATATCTTCTTTTGAGAAGTATCTGTTCACGCCCTTTGCCCACTTTTTAATGGGGTTGTTTATTTTTTCTTTGTAAATTTGTTTAAGTTCCTTGAGGACTCTGGATATTAGACCTTTGTCAGACGGATAGATTGCAAACATCTTCTCCCATTCTGTACCATTCAGGACATAGGCACAGGCAAAGGTTTCATGATAAAAATGCCAAAAGCAAATGCAACTAAAGCAAAAATTGACAAATGGGGTATAATTAAAGAGCCTCTGTATAGCAAAAGTAACTATCATCAGAGTGAACAGGCAACCTACAGAATGGGAGAAAATCAGGTCATGTTGTTGATGGTATTGTTCAAGTCTACATATCTTTGTCGATTTTCTGCCTACTTGTTCTATCTTTTTTTTTCTTTTTCTTTTTTTTTTTTTTGAGGTGGAGTCTCGCTCTGTTGCCTAGGCTGGAGTGCAATGGCATGATCTCGGCTCACTGCAACCTCCTCCTCCTGGGTTCAGGCAATTCTCCTGCCTCAGCCTCCTGAGTAGCTGGGATTACAGGTGTGTGCCACCATGCCTGGCTAGTTTTTGGATTTTTAGTGGAGACAGGGTTTCACCATGTTGACTGGTCTTGAACTCCTGACCTCAAGTGATCTGCCCTCCTCAACCTCACAAAGTGCTGGAATTACAGGCATGAGCCAGTGCACCCGGCCTGCCTACTTGTTCTATCAATTGTTAGAGAGGAGTATTTAAGTGTCCAGTTGTAACTGTGGATTTACCTATTTTTCCTGGTAGTTTCTGCTTCATGTGTTTTGAAGCTCTGTTACTAGGTGCATAAAGATTTAGGATGATTATTTCTTAGTGATTAACTGACCTCTTCAACATTATGAAATGACCTGCTTTATCCTTGGTGGTAGTCTTTGCTCTGAAATCTATTTTGATAAAAATATAGCTGTCTTTTGACTGTTGTTAGTTTGGAATGTCTTTTTCCATCCCTCTACATTTAATCTATTTGTATTTTTATATTTAAAGTGCATTTCCTATAGGCACATATAGTTGGGTCCTATCTATATATGTATATTTTGCAATGTGACAATATCTGTTAATTGCATTATTTAGACCATTTATGTTTGGTGTGATCATTAATGTGATTAATCAAATATGATTGATATGATTGTTAATATAAGATAATTTAGGTTAGTCCATTATCTTGCTATTTGTTTTCTGTTCGTCCCATCTGTTCTTTAATTCCTTTTCCTACCTTTTCTGCTTTCTTTTGGATTAATTGAGCATTTTTTATAATTCAATTATATCTTCTTTGTTGGCTTATTAGCTATATCTGGTATTTTAGTGGTTGCGTTAGGAGATAAAAATATGTATCTTTAACTCATCACAGCCTTTTTTTTTTTTTGAGACAGAGTCTTGCTCTGTAACCCAGGCTGGTGTGCAGTGGTGCGATCTTGGCTCACTACAACCTCTGCGTCTTGGGTTCAAGAGATTCTCGTGCCCCAGCCTCCTGGGTAGCTGGAATTACAGGTGCATGCCACTAGACCCAGCTCATTTTTGTATTTTTAATAGAGACGGGGTTTTGCCATGTTGGTCAGGCTTGTCTTGAACTCCTGACCTCAGGTGATCCACCTACCTCAGCTTCCCAAAGTGCTGTTGTTACAGATGTGAGCCACTGCACTGGGCCTACTTTCAAGAGATTTTATACCATGTCACATGTAGTATAAGAAGCTTCCAGTAGTGTATTTTCATTTCCCTCTCTCAATCTTAGATTTTACTCCTTGCACTGTGGCTAGGAAATTCAAGTCCATAAGCTGGGGCAATTGTAGAATTTCCCTCATTTGTTTTGCATCTCTGAAGAAACATCGTCCTCTGTAGGCTGATGTCCAGTGTCTGATGAGACCATTATTTCATATATGTTGTGTTTTTTGGGGGGGTAATTTTAATTCAGGAGGGAGGGTAAATTCCATCTCTGGTACTTCAGCTTACCCTGAAACAGAAGTGTCAGCTGAATCATCTTTTGCTTGGGCTGTTGTTCTTCATATACTGTTATTCTTGGCCCAGCCTAGCTCTGCTGCTATGTATCTTTCACTTAGTTCCAGATCTGATGAGGTCTCTGCTTATATTTTTCAGTGGTTTCCCATTTTTCCCCCATATATGAAACAAACAAGTTTAGGACATTAGATTTCTGGGTGTAAGAAATATTCTTAAATGGAAGCTGGAGAAATAAAGATACTGTTAAAAATGTTACAAGTAAATACCTGTATAGCAATAAATTGTAATCATATGTTAATTTGAAAGAATAAATACTGGCTTTCCTATTGGTCAGATAACCCTTCAGTTTGTGTAGGAGTAGCAATAAGCTTACATCACAACTGCTGTCTCATTTGAGATTCAACAAAATAAGATACCAAAAGCTTAGTAATTTCTGGTGAAAAAAATATTATAGAAAATGTTGGCTCTGTGTGGTGACTCATGCCTGCAATTCCAGCCCTTTGGGAGGCTGAGGTGGGAGGATCACTTAAGCCCCAGAGGTTGAGGCTACAGTGAGCTATGATCATGCCACTGTACTTCAGCCTGGGTGACAGAACGAAACCCTATCTCTAAAAAAAAGAAAGAAAATCTCAATGATTTTTTTTTCATGTTTATCTGTGAGATGTTAGTCAGATGCATTGAAATTAAATGTCCATCTGTAATCTCAAAATGAATTACCTTATCTGGGAGAAAAGAGTAATATGTACACATAAATAAAAATCTGATGATATTTTATTTTATTGTATTGTATTTTTTGATGGAGTCTCACTCTCTTGCCCAGACTGGAGTGCAGTGGCATGATCTTGGCTCACTGCAACCTCTGCCTCCCAGGTTCAAGCGATTCTCCTGCCTCAGCCTCTCGAGTAGCTGGGACTACAGGTACACACCATGAAGGCCAGCTAATTTTTTGTATTTTTAGTAGAGATAGGGTTTCATCATGTTGGCCAGGCTGGTCTTGAACTCCTGACCTCATATGATCTGCCCGCCTCGACCTCCCAAAGTGCTGGGATTACAGGTGTAAGCCACTGTGCCCGGCCCTGATGATATTTTATATCTTGAGAGTTTATTTATATTTTAATGCTGTAGTTGTCTGTTATTCCTTATCTACCTTTGTGGTATTGGCCCCAGAAGGTAGTGTTTTTCTCCTATAATTTATGTAAATGTTTCTGTGTTAAAAATTTACTGAGTACCTTCTATATACCAGGCATTGTGCTAGATGAGTTGAGCATACAAGGTCCATGCTTATTTCTCTGATCTACTTGTTTTCCATCATTCCACACCACATCTCCTCTGGAAGTGCAGTGCTATATTGGCATCTCTTAGGAAATGTTATTCTTTTTCATCCCATGGTGCTTTCATATATGCTGTTTTCTCTGTTCATCTTTCTCCTTTGTTGATCTGTTTGAAACTCAATTGATCATTTCTTTAAGACATCTTCCTCCCTAGAACTTAAAGTATAATAATAATAATAAATAAATAAAACAAAAAACAAACAAACAAACAAAAAGACATCTTCCCTGAAAACCACAGGCTAAGTTAGGTATCTTCTTCTGTGTTCCCACAGCCCCTATCTCTTCACAGCCATTAGCACACTAAATGCAAAGATCTGTTCCACTGTCTGTTTTCCCATCAGACTGCTGGAGTGCAGCATTTTATATGATTTTATCTCTTAATACTTAGCACAGGGCCTGGCCCAGAGTAGGAATGCAGCACACAAAAATGTGTCCTTGGCTGTTTGATTGTGTGATCTTAGATAAGTTGTTTGGCCTACCCAGCATTTCAGAGCTCCTAGGTTCTCTTACTACTCTGCAGCCATGCTGTCAGACTTCTCTAACCTGGCTCTACTAACCTTGTAGCTGCTCTATAGGTGGTCTTTAATAGCATGTCCTGTTAGGCCCTGGGAGACCTGGTTTTTGCCTAGTAGCCTAGTGAGCCTATCACATGAAGCCTCGGCCAGATTATTTTTGCAGCAATGGCTCAGGGTTTGATAATGACATCAGATTAGAAAATGAAGACTTCTACCTCACTGTAGTTCCAGATAAGTGCTAGTGGGAACCCGAAGGAAGCTACTTAAAGAGACAATTCACAGTTCCAGGTCACACACTATCTTTAGGAAGGGCCACTTTGGAAGGATTTCATAGCTGCCTTGGAGCGCTGTTATCCAGAGTAGAAAAATAAGAAGCTGGGTTTTGTGATGCCTTTTCTGATTCTGTCAGTCACTCCTTTCTATGTGCTACCACATTACCTTATATATCCCTGTGACCTAGCATTTATCACACTATATTATATTCATTTGTTTCCTTGTATATTCCCCTCTCTAGAAGAGAGCCCTTGAGGATGGAGTTCATGCAGATTCACCTCTGTGCTGGTTAACTCATCCTTTACCTGCTAGAGTAGAAGCCAATATAAGCTTAGTGAATGAATGAATAAATGAATGGTGATAATAATCATAGATGATTTTTTTTACAATTACAGTATGCTAGGAGCTTCCCTTTACTACATTTTTGTGGTGTGAAAACTCTGATTTTCATCATTTTGGTGGTGAAAAAAATGAGGCACAAAAGATTAAGTAATTTGCCCATGGTCTTACATCTAGTAAGTGGCAAATTGCAAATTCAAATCAAGACACCTGGTTTCAAAGTTCACTTTCTTTTTTTTTTGTTTTTTTTGTTTTTTGTTTTTTGAGACAGGATCTTCTCTATCACTTAGGGTGGAGTACAGTGGCACAATCTTGGCTCATTCTAGCCTCAACTCCAGGTGATCCTCCCACCTCAACCTCCCAAGTAGCTGGGACTATAGGTGCGTGCCATCACACACAGCTAATTTTGTGTTTTTTTTTTTGTAAAGACGAGGTCTCACTTTGTTGCCCAGGCTGGTCTTGAACTCCTAGCCTCAAATGATCCTCCTGCCTTGGCCTCCCAAAGTATTAGGATTATAGGTGTGAGCCACCGTGCTTGGCCAAAGCTCACATTCTTAACCACTGTGCTATATCTGACTGGCTGACTAAAGGCTAAGTGACCGACTAACAGCTGTGTGAAGCAGGGGCAAAGAAAGTACTGGCAACCTTCCTGCCAGACCTCATTCTCTTGAGATGTGGATTTGAAACCACAAAAGTAGATGAGGGCTTCGTCTGGAGGCACCACAGGTCCACTATGGGAAAAGATACTGATTCAGGAATCAATTTACTATTACTTATTCCTTTCCTGGCAAGAGAAAAGATTGGCCAAGGCCAAGTGTTTGCCTTGGCACATCCCTGGATGTATTGCTATAGCTCAAGTGCTAGGGAGTAATACTGTTCCTTCTGCCTGGTATGCCCTTCCCCTAAATGTCCACATGGGTCGCACCTTTTATTTCATTTTCTGCTCAAATATCACTTCATCGGAGAGGCCTTCCCTGATCTGACCTCATACAATATAGGACTATTTTTTATCCCCTTAACCCCTTATGGCTTAATTGTTTTTCATTATACTTTTCACCACCTGACATATAATTATTTGTTTATAGTGTTTTACATTGTCTCTCTCCACCAGAATATAAGCACCGTGGGATCTGTGACTCTGTTTTGTGTGTTGTTGTATCTTTACCTTCTAGAGTGGTGCCTGGCAAGTAGTAGCTGCTCAATAAATGTTTTTCCCCCCTAATGAATATATTATTTTGGCGTTTGAGACCACTTGTTTTCAAGGACCTTTGTCATTTGGTGTCAGCAATACCTCATTCTCCTTGACCGTATATATAACTCTTGAACTCCAGACAAACTAGAGTCAGTGTTCTCTGAGCATGCTTCATATCTTACAGCTCTTTGTCTTTGTTCATGATTCTTTCTTCTGGCAGATCTGCATCTCTGTCCATCCAGATTCTGACCAGTCCTTAATATTTACCCCTTTTTGAATGAAGGTACATATGAAGAAAAAATTACTACTGAGTTTGTATTAAATCCTAGGCATCTTCAAACACATTAACTCATTTAATTCAACAACTCTGGGAGACAGATATTGCTAAATTGTAAGCTACATGGGAGTAGGGATCGCCCTCTTGATCATTGCTCTATTCCCAGTGCGTGGTCTCAGAATAGAACGAAATAAATGCTTGTTGAATAACAAAATGAATACTTTACAGAAGGGGAAATTGAGGTTTATAATGGTTAAGTGATTTACACAAGCTAGTTCATGGCAGATAGGATAGACAAGGTCTTCCAGGTTCAAATTAGTGTTTTTTGTAATATATCCTAAAATAAAAAATCAGTGTTCTAAAATGCCAGTGGTTTGGCAGTCTTTAATAACTTTAGTTTTTGTAGCTACCTCAGAATAAAACAGGAGGTTTTATTGATTTTTACATGAAAATTGTTCTCAAACATAAAAGGTCCGTTCCTATCTATAAAACATAGTGTGGAGACCAGAGTATATCTTTGCTACCCAAGATGCTAACTGGACATCAGTTTCTGGGATTCTTTGTGGATATGTGTCATAAGTACTTTTTAATTTTTTTATACCTTCCCCCTTTACCTCCATAAGAAGTCTGTGGGGGTAAGTGATACTTTTAGTGAGAAAACATAAATACGGATAAGATGGACAAGAAGTGATCCAGGACCCACAGATTGCCATCATTTGTTCATTTGAAGAAGATACTAGAGGTTGTATTTATATTGTACTTATTTTTAACTCATTGTTTAATTTTTATGTATGTTTTACAGTCTATCTAATGTTAGTAAATGAATCTAATTTATAAACACATGTACATATATTGGCAATGTGTGTACAAAGCTTTTTTACAGGTAGATTATGTCATTAAAAAGATTGGAGATGGCCAGGACTGGTGGCTCATGCCTGTAATCCCAGCACTTTGGGAGGCCGAAGTGGGCGGATCACGAGGTCGGGAGATCGAGACCATCCTGGCCAACATGGTGAAACGTTGTTTCTACTAAAAATACAAAAATTAGCTAGACATGGTGGCACTTGCCTGTAATCCCAGCTACTTGGGAGGCTGAGGCAGGAGAATCGCTTGAACCTGGGAGGCGGAGGTCGCAGTGAGCTGAGATTGTACCATTGCACTCCAGTCTGGCGACATAGTGAGAGTACATCTCAAAAAAAAAAAAAAAAAAAAAAAAAGATTAGCGTTAAGTCACCCTGTATGTCTCTCTTATGAAGGATGGTTTGTTGTGTAGAACTCCAGGGGTTAGCCTTCTCTGATTGGGTGTAGCATTGTTTGTCATTTTGCCCAGAGATGTAGTCTTTGATCTGGCTAGGGGCCACATGGACAGGCTCAGGGAATGGGAGACTTATGACGTTAGGACATTGGCTCTCGCTTGCATGTCCTACTGGGATTTGGACATATGAGTCATTTGGAGTCTGTATCTGTAGTAAGCTCTCTTTGCCAAATTCTGCAGCCTGTCACTGATAGCCACAGCTCTCTGTACTTGCTGTTGCCTTCTTCCTCACTCTGGCCCAGGGATTCTTCCCATTTTCTCTTTTGGAGTGAGAAAACAGAACAAGACTTTTAACTTTTAGGTGCTTGAACCTTGTGGACAGGAAGCCCTGATATATCAGCTGGTCTTTTGAATGAGATCTTCATGCTGAAACTCAGGGTTGCTATCTGAGATACAGATGTTATAGAGGATGCAGCTCATCCTGGCTCGTTTTGTTCAGACTATAGTGACTCCAGGTGGACACCATACTGCCAAACGCTACCTAGATAGGGCATCTGCCTAGGTAACAGAATGATATATACAGATAAAAACAACAACAACAACAAACAAACCAAAACCATCTTAAGGTTTGGTCTGACATGGTGAAGTTATTATCCTTTTCCCCTACAACTTAGCTATATAGGAGCTGATTATTCTAGAGTCCATCTTCAGTGGAGTGTATTGGCCCCCTTAGAGACCGTGTGCCTCACTTAATGCAGTGCTTAGAGCAGTGGTTCTCAGCTAGGGGCAGTTTTTCCCTTCCATGGGACACTGAACAATATCTGGAGACATTTTTTAATTGTCATGATTGGCAGCATGTTACTGGCATCTATGTCGTTAAACATCCTGCAATGCATAGGACAGCCTCCACAATGAAGAATTATCTCATCTCAAATGTCATTGGTGCAGTGGCTCAGAAACCCTTGTCTAGAGTGACTTCTGCCTGTCACCACTGTGGTGTAGGGTGTTGATAGGGGAGTTTCTGCATGCCAAGATTCTATGCCCAGACTTGTATCAAGGCATCCTCCCAGTAGACAAAAGGCCCTTGATGCACTGCTGGCCTCAGGCCTTCTAGCAATAAAAAAGTAGCCTTCTTTCCACTATACTCCAGGCAGAAAGGCCCCTTTGTGCTGGATGAGGTCGAGTTCCCTTGGCAGCAGTGGCAGGAATATGTTGTTCTCTGCACTTTACAGGCTAGCACTTGTCTGTCTGCCTCATATCTGTGTGTCACTCTCTTATGCCTTCATTACCTGACACTCCAGACCGTAGTAAATGATAACATCTGCAATGCATTAGGATGTATATTCATTTTCAGGAATAATATATTCTAGTCCGTTTAACTTCCCTCAGCATTTTTTTTTTTTTTTTTTTTTTGAGTCAAGATCTTGCTCTGTCACCCAGGCTGGAGTACAGTGTTGCAATCTCGGCTTACTGCAACCTCTGTCTTCCAGGCTTAAGTGATCCTCTCACCTCAGCCTCCTGAGTAGCTAGGACTATAGCATGTACTACCACACCTGCCTAATTTTTTGGTATTTTTTTTTAGAGATGGGTTTTGTCTTGTTTCCCAGGTTGGCCTTGAATTCCTGGGCTCAAGCAATCTACCTGTCTCAGCCTCCCTATGTGCTGGGATTATAGGCATGAGCCACCAAGTCCATCCCTCAACACCTTTTTTTTTTTTTTGAGGCGGAGTTTTGCTCTGTTGCCCAGGCTGGAGTGCAGTGGTGAGATCTCAGCTCACTGCAACCTCCGCCTCCTGGGTTCAAGTGAGCCTTCCACCTCAGCCTCCCAAGTAGCTGGGATTACAGGCATGTGACACCATGCCTGGCTAATTTTTGTATTTTTAGTAGAGACAGGGTTTCACCATGTTGGCCAGGGTGGTCTCAAACTCTCCTGACCTCAAAGTGATCCACCCACCTCGGCCTCCCAAAGTACTGGGATTACAGGTGTGAGCTACCTTTTTTTTTTTTTTTTTTTGAGACAACCTCAGTCTGTCGCCAGGCTGGAGTAAAGTGGCACGGTCTTAGCTCACTGCAAGCTCTGCCTCCTGGGTTCAAGTGATTCTCATGCCTTAGCTTCCCAAGTAGTTGGGATCACAGGCACGCGCCACCCCTCAACACTAATTTAATCCCAGCTCTGTCATCCTTCTTTTCTCAACGGTATGTCTTGGAAATTAATTTATCTTTTTCTTCCAACATATTCTAGTCTGGGAATTAGAAATTTAACCAAGCACTGACTAAGCACCCTTCACTTAAGCTTCTAGTATCTTGTCTTCTAGGATGCATTCCTGGACACACTGTGTCTGCCTCATTTCCTTCCCCTGCCACCTTTCCCTTCTCACCTGCCATGCCTCTGCAAATAGTCTAATCTTCCCCCAAAGGCACTCAGCTTCAGAGCTTTCCTTCTGAACTCCAGCATCTTCTTGAGGACATTAAGAAATAGGAGCATTTTTGCCTTGAACTTTATTTTATTCAGGTTGTCTTTCTGATTATCTGCTTTGCATCCCATGCTGGGCTGAGAGGAATGCCTGATTTTGTTTGTTTTGTTTTGTTTTGTTTGTTTTTGAGACAGGGTCTCGTTCTGCTGCCCAGGCTGGAGTGCAGTGGTGCAGTCATGGCTCACTGCAACCTTGAACTCCTGGGCTCAAGTTATCCTCCCACTTCAGCCTCCTAAGTAGCTGGGACTACAGGCATTTGCCGTTATGCCTGGCTAATTTTTTCATTTTTCTTTTGTAGAGTTGGGGTCTTGCTGTGTTGCTTAGGTTCATCTCAAATTCCTGGCCTCAAGTGATCCTCCTGCCTCAGCCTGCCAAAGTGCTGGGATTATAGGCATGAGCCACCATGTCTGACCAAATGCCTGTTTTTTGACAAGCATTTCAGAAGTTACTTATCCATGTGAGCTGTATATTTTTCTAAGGAGGTTTTGTTGTTGTTTTGAGGCCCACATCAAATCATGTTTGGAACCCCTCATTTAGAGTAGTTCTTATTGATGCCACTGTATATGAAGCTCTTAGTTCAGAAACAATGGATGAGCAAAATGAATAGGACATATTCCATGCCTTCAATGTTTTCTGCCTATTAAAGGGAAATTAGACTAGGTCTGGTGGCTCATGCCTATAATCTTATCACTTTGGGAGGCTGAGGCTGGAGGATTGCCAGAGACCAGGAGTTCTAGACCAGCCTTGGCAACATAGGGAGACCCTATCTCTACAACAAGTAAAAGAATTTGACCAGGCACAGTGGCTCACATCTGTAATCTCAGCACTTCACAATTGTGAGGCTGAGGTGGGAGGATCGCTTGAGGTCAGGAGTCTGAGACTAACCTGGATAACATGGTGAAACCCTATCTGTACTGAAAATACAGAAATTAGCTGGGTGTGGTGGCATGTGTCTGTAATTCCAGCTACTCCAGATGGTGAGGCAGGAGAATCACATGAACCTGGGAGGCAGAGGCTGCAGTGAGCTGAGATCACACCACTGCACTCCAGCCTAGGTGACAGAGCAAGACTCTTTTTCAAAAAAACAAAGACAAAGACAAAAACAAAAACAAAGAAAGAGTTAGCCTGGCATGGTAGTAGTACATGCCTGTAGTCTTAGCTACTCAGGAGGCTGAGGCAGGAGGATCTCTTGAGCCCAGGAGTTCAAGGCTGCAGTGAGTTGTGACCATGCCACTGCACTCAAGCCTCGGTGGCAGAGCAAGACCTGTCTCTGTCTTTTTTTTTTTTTTTTTTTGAGATGGAGTCTCACTCTGTCACCTAGGCTGGAGTGTGATGGTGTGATCTCAGCTCACTGCAACCTCCACCTCCTGGGTTCAAGCGATTCTCCTACCTCAGCCTCCCAAGTAGCTGGGACTACAGGTGCGCACCACCACGCCCAGCTAATTTTCTTGTATTTTTAGTAGAGACGGGGTTTCACCATGTTGGCCAGGATGGTCTCTATCTCCTGACCTCATCATCTGCCCACCTCAGCCTCCCAAAGTGTTGGGATTACAGGTGTTGAGCCACTGCCCCTGACCAAGACCTGTCTCTTCAAAGAAAAAAGATACGGATCTTACGAGAGGACAGTGATGAATCTCAGCATATCATTCAACTTCAAAACTTTTTTGGCTTCTTGCTGCTTACAGCAGTAGTTTTCAAACTTGAAGAATGTACAAATTCCTTTTAAGGTAAATAATTCATCTTGGACCGGCAGTGCTGACTTAAATTATTTTTTATTATAATGTTATTTAAGTATATACAAACATAAAACAAAGTTTAAGTCACTGTATAAAATTTGTATATAAGTGTAAACAAAAACAGGTTTATACTTTAAGTAAAAGTAAACCTCAGATCCAATAAAATTATGCTTTTTGGCTGAAAATCAGTTGTTTCCAGGCTCTTTTAAGTTCAGCATGTCTGTATTGCTGGGTACCATGTGATGACTCATTTCTCCCACCATTTTTCTTTATTTAAGCTACATGAAACTTTGATTCATGATCTCATTTGACCTTCACTGGGCTGGAATGTATTCCTTGTGTATTTTGTATTAAGTCACTTCTATTCCTTCATAATTGACTTTTAACAAAGTATAGAGATAAATTTGCTTTCTGTATGTTTAAACACAATACAGATATAAAAAATTATTATTATTGTTATTATTATTTTTTTTGAGACAGAGTCTCGTTCTGTTGCCCATGCTGGAGTGCAATGGCATGATCTTGGCTCACTGCAACTTCCACCTCCTAAGTTCAAGCAATTCTCCTACCTCAGCCTCCTGAGTAGCTGGGATTATAGGCGCCCGCCACCACGCTCAGTTAATTTTTGTACTTTTAGTAGAGATGGGGTTTCACCATGTTGGTCAGGCTGGTCTCGAACTCCTGATCTCAGGTGATCCACCCACCTCGGCCTCCCAAAGTGCTGGGATTACGGGCATGAGCCACCATACCCGGCCTAAAAATTGTTTTAAAAGGCTACTTTTTATGACTATTCATTAAAAACATCACATTATAATATTGAGGAATCAGTAGTTCTAGTGCTGCATGTATGGTGATGATGCAATTTGCCATGTTGCAAATGACCACTCAGTTGTTTCAGTTAGAGTTGGTTCCTGTTTTGACAGAAAATCCTTTCAATCTGATACAAGCAAAAGGGAAAATGTACTTGTTGCACAAAACTGAAATATCTATGAATAGGGATTTCTACAGGCATGATCTGACTCAGGGCTTAAATTATATCAGCTGGATTTTTTTTTCTTTTTTTTTTTTTTGAGACAGGGTCTCACTCTGTTGCCGAAGCTGGAGTGCAATGGCATGATCGCAGCTTATTGCAACCTTGACCTTCCAGGCTCAAGCCATCCTCCCACCTCAGCCTCCTGAATAGCTGGGACCACAGACTCGCATCACCACACCTGGCTAATTTTTTTTTTTATTTTTTGTAGATATGTGGTCTCTCTGTGTTGCCCAGGCTGATCTCAAACCCCTGAGCTCAAGTGATCCTCCCACCTCAGTCTCCCAAAGTGCTGGGATGACAGGTGTGAGTCACTGTGCATGACCTGTCATCTGGATCTTGACTCAGCTTTTCCTCTGTATGAAGGCTTCCAGCAGCATCATACAACCTCCCCCCAAACACACACACACACACACACACGCTTAGAACATGAATGATGGAGCCAGACTGCCTTAGACCAAATCTTGGCTTTCCCAATTCCTAGCTGGGTAACTTTGGGAAAGTTATATAACCTTTCTGTGCTTTAGTTTCTTCATTCTTAAAATGGGGATAAAATGGGATATCTACTTCATATGAAAATGATGAAGATTAGTGAGTTAATATATGTGAGGTACTTAGAACAATACTCTCATAGAGTAAGCTATATAAGAGGTGGCTTGTATTACTATTATTATTATTATTGTTGTTATTAACATTATAGTGCAGGATCATTTTATCCCAGACACCAGTATAGTGGAAGAGCAAGCATATCCCCTATAGGCTAAACAAAAATTTTAGAATTCAGTTTCTTCAGCCTTGACTTGAGTTATGTACTCATCCCTGAACTAAGCAGTATGGGCAGAAAGATGGAAGATATTGATTGGTTTAGCTTGGGTTACATACTCTATTTTTAGAGGTTGATTTAGCTTTACTTGAAGCATATTAGCTGAGAGCAAGGGAGGAGTGGTTCTGTTAATACAAATTCAGAATACTGTTGTCACCAAAAAGGGAAGTGGATGCTTGGTGGCAAAAGTGACCCATGTTCATTATAGTGCTATCAGATAGATCATAATAGGTGATCCTGTGATACTACATTAGTCTCTCTGGGGATGCACCAATTGGGACAGTTCTTGGTGGTTTATATCTTTTAGTGGGTAAAAATTTGAATTGCAATTATGAATGTATATTTTATGTAAAAACATCAGTTTGACCTCTGGGTTCTTTTGTATTAAAATTTAAAATTGAGATATTTTATTGTTATGAAGTACATTATGTCCTAAAATTCCAGGGAAATACAGTTGAGCCTTAACAACACAGGGCTTAGGGGTGCTGACTGTCCCTTTTCCCCCATATAGTCAGAAATCCACTTATAACTTTTGACTCCCTCAAAATTGAACTATTAATAGCCTACCGTTGACCAGAGCCTTACCAATAACATAAACAGCCTATTAGCACATATTTTATATGTTATATGCATTATATTCTGTATTCTTGCAACAAAGTAACAGAAAAGGAAATGTTATTAAGATAATCATAAGGAAGAGAAAACATATTTACAGTTTATTAAGTGGAAGTGGATCATCATAAAGGTTTTCATCCTCATCTTCATATTGAGTGGGCTGAGGAGGAGGACAAAGAAGAGAGCTTAGTTTTGCTGTCTCAGGGGTGGCAGAAGCAGAAAAGATAGAGAAGGTAGGAAGGGAGGCAGGAGAAGCAGACACACTCAGTATACCTTTTATTGAAAAAAAATCCATGTATAAAATTCATGTATAAATGGACCCAGGCAGTTAAAACCTGCATTGTTTAAAGGTGAACTGTGTCATTGTAATAACTATTTTGCATCAACACACTTATAAACACAAATGCAACATGAGCACTGAAGTTGAGAGCCTGTATTCTTATATATCTAGATGATCCAGAATATACTTGTGTTCTTTACTTTTAGCTTATTTCCAAAATATAAATATAGAATCAAAACACTTCAATAGTAAATTACCTTTTTTTTTTTTTTGAGATGGAGTCTTGCTCTGTCACTCAGGCTGAAGTGCAGTGATGCGATCTCGGCTCACTGCAACCTCTGCTTCCCAAGTTCAAGCGATTTTCCTGCCTCAGCCTCCCGAGTAGCTGGGACTACAGGCATGCGCCACCATGCCTGGCTAATTTTTGTATTTTTAATAGAGATGAGGTTTCGCCATGTTGAGCTCAGATGATCCACCTGCCTTGGCCTCCCAAAGTGCTGGGATTACAGTTGTGAACCACTGCCTGGCCATAAATTATCTTTTTTTAATTTGTTTTGCAACAGTCTCACTCTGTCACCCAGGCTAGAGTGCAGTGGCATGATCATGGCTCACTGCAGCCTCAATCTCCCAGGCTCAAGTGATCCTCCCACCTCAGCCTCCTGAGTAGCTGGGACTCTAGGTGTGCACCACCACACCTGGCTAATTAAAAAAAAAAATTTTAATAGAGACAGGGTCACACTGTATTGCCCAGGCTGGTCTTGAATTCTGGAGTTCAAGCGATCTCCCACCTTGGCCTCTCAAAGTGCTGGGATTACAGGCATGAGCTACCGCTCCCGGCCTATATTAAATTATCTTTACCAGTGCTGTCTAATAGAACTTTCTACAGTGATGGAAATGTTCTATAGTTTATGCTGTCCAATATGGTAGCCATTAGCCACATCTAGCTATTGGGCACTTGAAGTGTGGCTAGTGCCATTGAGGAACTGAATTCTTAATTTATTTAATTTTAATAAATTTAAATTTAAATATCCACTGTGGCTGCTGGCTGCTACTGCTTGGACAGTGCAACTGTAAATAGCATCAAATAAGAGAATGGTATAAAGTGCCCAGTGTGCTCTATACTAAGCACACAATAGATGTGAGAGGAGGAGAAGTCTATAGATTCTGTCTTGAAAAGGGTTGGGCCTCACCTAACTGGCCAGAGCAACCTGAGTTAGGCTTATCCCAGGACAATACTAGTAGCTATCTTAGCATGGTAGTCAAGACCCTTTGTGACGTGGCTTCAACTTTCTTCTGCTACTACCTGCCATATATTCTATATTCTAGACCAGGGGTCTCCAACCCCTGGACCACGGATCCGTATCAGTCCATGGCCCGTTAGGGACTGGGCTGCACAGCAGGAGATGAGTGGTGGGTGAGGGAGCATTACTGCCTGAACTCCACCTTTTGTCAGATCAGCAGTGGCATTAGATCCTCATAGGACTGCGAACCCTATTGTGAACTGCACGTGTGAGGGATCTAGGTTACATGCTTCTTATGAGAATCTAACTAATGTCTGATGATCTAGGTGGAACAGTTTCATCCTGAAACCATCTCCCTGCCCAGGTCTGTGGAAAAATCATCTTCCATGAAACCAGTCCCTCATGCCAAAAAGGTTGGGGACTGCTGTTTCACGCACATCAAATTTCACATCTTTTCTTTTGCACCTGTCTTCATTCTGTATTGAGTGCCTTCCTCCCCTCACACTCATGAAATATTTCAGATAAGCTTCTACTAATCCTTTATGTTGCAATACATCATCTTCTCTGAGGCTGTACCTGATCCCCTAGGCAGTTATTTCCTTTCTTCTCTGTGCTCTATGTATTTTTCTTTATCAGAATCTGTGCTTCACTTATGCTGTTTAGCTTTTGATCTCTTCCACTGGATTGGGAACTAACTTCCTCCAGGCTTGGCACTAACTAGTCCACTTATGAATGCTCAGTTGAATAGCTGGATAGATGAATGGACGGATAGTTGATTCTCAACCCTGGTCACAACAGTTTAAAAATATACCAAAATCAAATTTATTGAGTTATAATTTACATAAAAGAAGATACACCTATTTTAAATGTACAGTTTGATGCATTTTGACAGGTGTTATCATTTGTGTAACCACCACCACATTCAAAATATAGAATATATCCATCACCTTATAAAATTGCATTTATGATTTTTCCCTGCAGCTCCCTTCCTGGCTCCAGCTAACCGTTTATCTGCTTTCTATCACTATAGATTTGTCTTTTCTAGGATTTCATATAAATAAACTCAGAGTGTATACTCCTTTCATACTTAGTATTTTATGGGACAGAGAGATATTAAACACACACAAATGTGGTAAATATTAAGGTCAATATGACAATAAATGCAAGCAGTGCTTGGCATTCTAGAGTCATGACTTTGCTTGTCTCTTTTCACAGTATACAATTGGACCGTGGATGAGGTGGTACAGTGGCTGATCACATATGTGGAGCTGCCTCAGTATGAGGAGACCTTCCGGAAGCTGCAGCTCAGTGGCCATGCCATGCCAAGGTCAGGAGGGGACTGGGTTTTTCTCTCTTGAGGGTATGGGGAGTGGGCTGGAGTGGGCCTGCCTTCAGGTTGCTCTGGCCAGTTAAGTGAGGTTCTGCCCTTTTCAGGGCAGCGTCTATAGATCTTGCCTCTTCTCACGTCTGTTGTGCACTTGCTATAAAGTATGATGGGCACTTTGCATCCACTCTGTTCTTTAATAGTCCTGTCAATCCTGGGAATAGTACTAATAGCTGCCATTTACTAGTGCTTAGGACATGCCAGACATTCTACTCAACACTATATACAGTATCTCATTTAATTCTTACATCAGTCCTGTAAGGTGGGTATTATTGTATATAGATGATGAAACTGGTTAAGTAACTTTTCTAAGGTCACAAACATGACTAGTTAGGGGCAAAACTGAGATTTGAATCTTGGTATACATCAAACCCTGTTGATGTTTCTTTTTTTTTTTTTTTTTTCCCCCACGCTCCAAGCAGCTGCCTCTTTTATCACCTGGGAGCCTCAGGGCTCTTTTAGCCTTCCCTGGGTTATCCATATGCAGCTTATTTATAATAAAAATGGTACAGAGGAGAGGTTGATTGCCATTGGCCCCAGCCTCATCTCTGGGATGACTCCAACAGCTGTTGTTTCATGACTCTTTGCCTCCTTTACACACTCAATATGGTAAGGCTTGGGCTGGGAATGGGGGGAGGAATGGAGTACTGCTTGGACTTCTTGTAATGTCAAACTAGTGCCATATGTCATTCAGTCATTAATCCATTTACTTATTCATCCAACAAATATTTACTGGGTACCTGCTCTGTGCCAAGCACTTGTGCTGGGTGCTGGGGATAAAGATGACAACAACCTGCCCTTGCCCTCAAAGGGCTTACTATCTGGTAAGTGCTGATTATGTATAATCTGTCATCTTATTATGTAGGTGCATCTGGTTTTCAGCTTCAGCAAAGGGGAAAGGGGAAGGTGAAGCTCTTGGAATGCCCACACTGTGCAGTCTCCAGCCACAGAGCTACCGAGCACTGCTGTCCAGGCCTAGCTGAGCTGGCTGTTCCCTCCTCTGCTGCCTGCAGCCTCTTCTTCACAGCTTCTCCCTACTCTGGAGAGAGTAATAATCTTAATGTTTGTACCTCCCTTTATAGAGTGCTTTCCTACCTATTATTTCAGTTGATTCTCACAACTCTGGGAGGAAGAGTATCCCAACTTTTGGGTGAGCAAACTGAATCTCAAATATTTTATAATTTATCCAAGCTGGTAAGTGTCAGAGCTGGGATTTGAACCCAGGTCTGTCTTGTTCTAAATGCCTTGCTTTTTTTCACTGCATCTTCCTCTTGTGCCATGTGGTTAAAGATAGGTTTCCTTTCAATATTCAGTTTAGTTCTATTTTACAAAACTTCACTAAGCACCTATCATGTGCCATGCCCTTTGGTGGGCCCAGAGGACAAAGAGATGCATTAGACCAGACCCCTGACTTGAGGAACTCCATGTTTAATGGAGAAGTAGATGATTGGCCACTAAGATCCAGGATTTAGGTGTCTTTCTTGCTACCCATAGAAATAGCAATATTGCTTTGTGGATCCCCGTACCATTTTCCTCATGGGGGTTATCTTTGGCTTGGATTAAAACTGCAAAGCATAGAATAAGAAGTCAGTTCTCAGGTCATCGGTTCACGTAGCTTTTTTGTGGCTAGAATTAGAGCCAAGACCAGGTCCAGCCAGGCTGGGCACAGATGTAGGGGATGCCAAGCTGTGGCACCTTAGTGATAGCAGGAAGCATGGGGCCTTCAGTGCTTGGGGTGGAGTAGGGTGGTTCTAGGCCCATCATTAGCTCACATGGTATAATGAGAATAATCTAGCAGATTTGAGTTCATCCTCTGGCTTTGCCACTTACTTGTTTGTGACTTTGGGCAAGTTACTCAACTCTAAGTCTCCGTTTTCTTATCTAGAAAGTGGCACTAATAATGGAACTGAGTTCTTAAGGTTGTTGTGAGGACTGAATGAGGTATTGTATGTAAAGTATCAGACACACAGTAGTTGCTTAGTCAATGTTACCTCCTTTCTCATTTCTTTCATTGCTTACAAATAGATAGCATTCCAGTTCATAGGTGTCTTTGAGAAATAGACTGTAGAAAAGATGACAATGTTTATTCTCATTAGTCAGACAAACTGCAGCACATCTGGCAGAAGTGTTTTAAAGAGGAACCCCAAGAACTCCCAGGCTTGTAGGAAGCATCTGATTTTATATAAGTTTACACAGTAGGAAACTGAGGTCCTGGGGGAGTAACAAAGCAACTTATGATCAGACAAGTGAGTCACTAGTAGAGCTGAAATGAGAAGACAGATCTCCTGACCACTCCCACTCCCCATCACAGTGCCTCACTGCCTCTCTTATTGGTGGGCTTGATTGCTTTCCAAGGCCAGAGAAGGAAGTAGCTGTTCCTGCGTGCTCCGACAGGAGTATAATCACACTGTGCTGTCAGAAGCTTCTTTTCTAGCTGGGGAAATAAAGATATGCATCAGAAAAGAGCACAAACCTTATAGAGTAGTATAGAATTAAGTGCTTACTTGTGGGACTTAGACCAGTGGTTTTCAACCTTTCATATCCTTTACCCCTCTCCTTTTATATCCACTGTGTTCCAGCAGAAGAGAAACAAAGTTCCATTTTTCCTAGGTCATTTTCTTGTTTACAGGCTTTCTCTTATTATAGTTATCACTGACAGTATGGGTGGAGGTCATAAAAAGTTACAGTAATTTTATTGGAGGTAACTTGTATTGCAGTGACTCAAATACAAGCTAACAGGACTAATTCCATTTTTGTCACCAGTGATTAAAAAATTTTTTTCCTTTTCTGTATTTCATTTCAATAGCACATGAGCAGGTTTATATATAATGACAGTGAGTTTAGGATAATTCATAAGTCCTGGAATCACTGGGTCATATGACATGACAGTTTGACCTGGGCTGCACAGGAAATGCATTTATAAGTGGTGGGAGGTGGGGACAATATATAGAAGATAAACCCTGGAAGGAGAAGCACAACAGAAAATTTAGTTGGGTGTGGGAATGGTTACAGACAGGTAATCCTTAGAGGATAGCGTGCTTAGAAGTTGGTGGATATGGGGAGAGGGCTGAACAAGTTCTTGGTAAATGTTATGTGTCCCTCCATACACTCTGTTGAGACCCAACTGGTATAGACTCTGTTCTAGAGTACAGAGGGGAGCAATCACCAAGAGCCAGAAGTGTTCCTGGAGGAGGCGGGTAATCCTACCAGGATCCTTCCTGGCTTTACTGGCAGCGAACTGATCTGCTACTCTTTGCCTCAACAGGCTAGCTGTCACCAACACCACAATGACAGGGACTGTGCTGAAGATGACAGACCGGAGTCATCGGCAGAAGCTGCAGTTGAAGGCCCTGGATACAGTGCTCTTCGGGCCTCCTCTCTGTGAGTCTTGTGTTGAGAAGGGCTACTGCTGTGCCATGGAAACCAAAGCTATTGTAGTGGATAGGCTAAGGCTCTGGGTCTGCTAGGCACACCTGCAAGATAGCACCTATACTCTTTCCACTGGTATTAAGTTTGAAAGAGTCTTACATTTTAGTCCAGATATATAGCAACATGCATTCATTAAATACTTTAAGGAAATATCTGCATTGTGCCAGTGCTGTGCTGGACCCTGTAGGAAGACCTGGAATGAATCATATTCTGCCCTGAAGGTATAACATGAGTGTTCTATAGAGGTACACAGTGCTTCTGAGGCCCAGAGGAGGCCTAGTGAAGGTATCCTATAGACAAGGTGACATGTGACCTCTGCCTTTAAGGGTGGATAGAGCTTTATTCTATGGAGGTGGCAGAATAGGACATTCTAGGCAGAGTAAACAACCTGAGCAAGAATACAAAAGCTAAAATATGGAAAGTATGCTCAGGGATAGAAGTAACCACCTATGAACTGAAAGCTTGTTAGCTGTTACCTACTTCCATATTTCATTTCAATAGCACATCAGCAGCTATATATGTGTGTGTGTGTATGTGTGTGTGTGTGTATATATATATATATATATATAATGACAGTGGGTTATTGTAGACATTTAGAGTGTATGAACTGGTTAGTGAATATCTTTGTATCATTGAATGACCAAGGAGGACTAAGTGGGTTTTCACTGAAGCAGTAGACACACTTGGGCCTAAGAAAGGGTGGTCTCTTCAGCCAAGGAGGCTAGTTGAGAGAATTGGGTTGTTCAGTCTCCACAGAGCTATGTTGTGGGAACAGCCAGCCTGCCATCCTTTTTCTAATTCTAAGTGAACCAAAGGGGAGCAAAAAGTAGTGAGATTTCTTGGAAAACTATTTTCAACTAAACAGCCTCTTAGGGCCCGCTTCCTGCCCTTTGGGAATGGCTTGCCTCGATTTAGGGTGCCAGCAGCAGAAAGGTATTGAATCAGGAACCAGTCCAGAGAAGCAGCTGGCAGGCAAGGTCAGAGGCAATATAACATTTCCCTGTCTGTGAATATGGCTTGGCAAATACGCAAGCTGATGTCTCAATACAAGTGGATCTATGCTTTTTGAAAGTATGAAACAGAGCAACCTGGGCGAAGACTACTGTTTCCACTTCCTTTGCCACCTTTTTTTGGGGGAGTGGAGGGTTCTAGGACACATTTTGCTCACCTTCATTGGTAGGTTTTGAATAATGACACAGTAACTGGTTCTACTCTTTATGTAAGGCCTAGTCTCTGTATTGAGCAGTGGCCTTTCATCATTCACTAACCTTTATTGAGCACATTCTAAGTACCAGCATAAATGGCAGGATACCTGCTCTCAAGTACTTCTATCTAAATGGAGATAGCTATGTCAGCAAATATAGTAAAGTGTCAACAAATATAGTAAGTGTTATAGCTATTATGTAAGTCTTTCCAGAGTTCAACTGGGGGCACATACTAGGGAGGAGTTTCCTATTGGAGTCCAGGAAACTTTATGGAGAAAGTAATTCTTGAGCTGAGTCTTGAAAGATGAGAAGTGGAAGTGGCCTTATTAAACTCTCCCTGTTAACAACTTACACATCTCTTTGTACACACCAAGAACACTCATGCCCAACTATAAAAGCTAGGCTACTTTTGCAAAGGTTCTCCTCTGTCACCACCCAGCAAGGGGAGGTTTTCAGCAGCCTGAAAGTCTTCCTTAGCCTTGTAATATGTATTATCAAGCTTTATCTGTATCAAAATCAGATTTACCATGTCTGAAAGGGTACAGTAGAAACTGCAGGTTAAAGCAGTCAAGGATTTTATCTGGAAAAATCAGCTATGGGAACCAGAATGCTGGGGACATGGTACAGGGTCCAGGATATCAGAGCCAACGAGAGGGGCCCTGGTGGAGCAGGTTGGACTGATACCAGGACAGGGGTATTTTTCTCTTAGGCTTATTGCATGTAGCCCATATGCTGCATGTGATCTAACTTAAGGGAGGCCAGAGATCAGCAGGAAAACTATCTTCCTGAGATAGGCAGAGCACAGGTACTGAAGCTAAGAATATACTTCACACTGACTAGGACAGTTATAATAAAAATAGTTTTTAAAAATGGAAAACAAGTTTTGGCAAGGGTGTAGAGAAATTGGAACCCCTGTACGTTGCTGATGAGAAGGTAAAATGGTTCCGCTACTATGTAAAATAGTCTGGTGGTTTCTCAAAAATTAGACACAGAGTTACCATAGAACCTAGCAATTCCACACTTAGGTATACATGCAAAGAATTGAAGACAAGTACTCAAACAAGTACACGTACATGCATGTTCATAGCAGCACATGCCACAAGAGCCAAAAAATAAAACAACCCAAATATCTATTAATAGATGAATAGATAAATACATTGTGGTGCAATGGAATATTATTCACCTACAAATGGAATGAAGTTCTGATACATGTTACAATGTGGATGAACCTGGAAAGCATTATGCTAAATGAAAGAAGCCAGACACAAAAGATCACATATTGTATGATTCTGTTAATATGAAATGATTAGAATAGATAAATCCACAGAGACAGAATGTAGACTGATGGTTGGCAGGGATTGGTGGGAGGAGGGAATGGGGAGAAACCACTTACTGGGTAAAAAATTTTACTGTAGAGTGATAGAAATGTTTTGGAACTAGATAGAGGTGGTGGTTGCATAACATCATGAATGTACTATATGCCACTGAATTGCTTACTTTAAAATGATTACTTTTATATTATGTGAATTTTACCTCAAATTATTTTTTAAAGAGCGTATGCAACAAAAGAAAGAATAGATAAACTGGACTTCACCAAAATAAAAAAGTTTCATACTTCAAAGAATGTACCAAGAAAGTGAAAAGACAACCCACAAAATGGAGAAAGTATTGGCAAACATTTTTCTGACAAGGCTCTACTATCCAGAATACATAAAAAATTCTTGCTAGGGGCCGGGCGCGGTGGCTCAAGCCTGTAATCCCAGCACTTTGGGAGGCCGAGACGGGCGGATCACGAGGTCAGGAGATCGAGACCATCCTGGTGAACACCGTGAAACCCCGTCTCTACTAAAAAATACAAAAAACTAGCCGGGCGAGGTGGCGGGCGCCTGTAGTCCCAGCTACTCGGGAGGCTGAGGCAGGAGAATGGCGTAAACCCAGGAGGCGGAGCTTGCAGTGAGCTGAGATCCGGCCACTGCACTCCAGCTCGGGCTACAGAGCGAGACTCCGTCTCAAAAAAAAAAAAAAAAAAAAAATTCTTGCTAGGGACGGTGGCTCATGCTAGTAATCCCAGCACTTTGGGAGGCTGAGGTGGGCGGATCACCTGAGGACAGGAGTTCAAGAACAGTCTGGCCAACATGGCAAAACCCCGTCTCTACTAAAAAAATGCAAAAATTAGCCAGGTGTGGTGGCACATGCCTGTAATCCCAGCTACTCAGGAGGCTGAGGCATGAGAATTACTGAAACCTGGGAGGCAGAGGTTACAGTAAGCCAAGATCATGCCACTGCACTCCAGCCTGGGTGACAGAGTGATACCCTCTCTCAAAACGAACGAACAAACAAAAAATGGACAAAGGATTTGAACATATATTTATATGTCCACAGTTCAATGGCCAATATACACCTGAAACAGTGCTCGACATCATTATCAGGGCAATGCAAATCAAAATCACAATGAGGTAACACTTTTTATTCACTAGGATATAATAAAAAAGACAGTAACAAGTGTTGGTAAGGATGTGTTGAAATTAGAATAATAGCCAAAAAGTGGAAACGACTCAAGTGTCTGTCAGTTGATGAATGGAAAAATAAATGGTATATACATACAGTAGAATATTAATCAGCCACTAAAAGGTATGAAGTACTGATATATGCTACAGTGTGGATGAACCTTGAAAACATGCCAAGTAAAAGAAGCCAGTCACAACAGGCCACATATTATATAATTTTGTGATTTCACTTACATAAAATGCCCAGAATACACAAATCCATAGAGACAGAAAATAGATTAGTGGTTTCTGAGGCTGGGAGTGGGGGCAGTGGGAAATAGGAAGTGACTGCTAATAGATATGGCATTTCTTTTTGGGGTAATGATAATATTCTAACATTAATTTTGTCAGTGGTTGCACAACCTTGTGAATATACTACAACCATTGAATTGCACATTTTAAGAGAGAGACTTAGAATTTTAGGCTCTGTGAATTATGTCTTAATAAATATATACATGCATACCTTATTTTATTGTGCTTTGCTTTATTGCACTTTGCAGATAATTGCATTTTTTACAAGTTGAAGGTTTGTGGCAATCCTGTGTTGATCAAGCTGTTGGTACCATATTTCCAAGAGCGTGTGCTCACTTTTGAGTGTCTGTGTCAGAATTTTTAAGCAATAAGTTATTTTTAAATTAAGGCACGCACACTGTATTTTTAGACATAATGCTATTATACACTTAATAGACTATAGTATAGCGTAAACATAACTTTTATCACTGGGAAACAAAAAAATTTGTGTGACTCACTTTATTGCTTTATTAGCTTTATTCCAGTGGCCTCAAACTGAACTTGCAGTATATGCCTGTACAGCTTGATTTTTTTGTAGCTCCTGGAGTTTTATTCAGACGACTTCTTTGAAGTTTGGGAAAGAACCCTGGATTGGCAGGTGACCTGGGTCCCTTTTCAAAATTGCCACTCACTGTGTGACCTTGGGTAGGTCACTTTTCTCAGGTGTGTTTTATGATTTGTATTATGAGATTCCTCCCTACAGTTTCTTTCAGCTGTGACATTTTATGATTTTTGGGAGGAACTCCTTGCTTAATAAGGGTTCTGTATAAAAGACAGGAGGTCTGTTCCTTCCTGGTGTCTGCCTCCTGTATTTTTAGGACTTCTGTGCTTGGTCCTTGCCTTATTAAGTGACCTTTGGCAATTCAGTTCTGCCTGGATTTGGGTTTCCTTTTCTGTAAAATGGGTTTGGTCATTAAAGGTTCTTAGTGGCTCTCTCATTCAAGGATTCTGATAGAACTGGGTATACTCCTGGAAGCTAAGATTTTAGAAATCAGCAGCTGTCCTGATGGCAAATATTGGTTTTATATTTTTCTACTGATGCTTGTCTAATGAAACTTTTGAAAATTGCCAGCTGGAGTCTGAGGAAAATACTAAGGAGCTCTTTGCCAGGAAACTTCTGAAAGGGGTGGGGGCGTGCCTGCTGGATGTTTACAAATAGTCCCTTGATCTGTGCCCCTCTAGACTTTATTTTCCCTCTGAGCATGGACTAAAAATCCCTATTTCAGTGCTATTCTTTAACACCCATTTAGGACCTAGAGGCCTGTACTGGGTCTGACCTGTGTTCTGAAGTTAGGATGAGTTCTTAAGGCTGAATGAGCAGACACTTAGACCTCATCATCAGTCATTTAGCACACAAACACCCCAGAGAACCTAGACTTGGTACAGCTGTGAGCTATGGCCACCTCACCGAGCCATAATAAAAATTCTGCTATTGGTCTGAGGCTTGACATATCTCACATAAAAGGTTTGTCATGCAGTAGCCAAGAGGGCATGCCGAGGGAACAGGTGCCATCTGTCCACAGCAGCCTCAGAACTTGGGAAAAGGGAAGAGGGATCAGATTGGCTCAGCAGAGGGCCACCTCAAGGTCCATTTTCTGACAGTAGAAGGCATGCTCAGTCCTCCCCATGTGACCACAGCCCTTTACATACCGCCCTTTACAGTCTTTTTCACTCTGCAGAGTTGGCTCTGGGCTTACAGGCCCATCTAGGGCTCTCCAAATAGTACCAGTTTGCAGATGTTAGGGGTGTTTGGAGATGTTAGGAGATGTTATCCATCTTCTACTTCCGTTAGAGGAAACAAGATACAATAAAGAGTTCCAGCTTTGAAATCAAGCTGACTAGCTCTATCACTCAGTAGCTTTGTGACCTTGGACACATTTCTAAGGTTCTCTGTGCCCCAATTTCCCCTAAATAAATGGTAGCTACTATTTTCAATTTTTAACGTGTGCCTACAGTATGCTTAGTTTTGGGCTAGGGGCTAGTGTGCCCTTTGTGCTTTCAGCAGGAATATTGAGAAAAGTGCAGGGAGGCCGACAGAATAATTGTTGCAGGTCAGGGGCAGTTGGAGATAGGAAAAGAAAAGACTATGCCTTATCTTCCTTCTTCATTGGCTCAGAAAATAGGGGAAAGTCCTCAGTGAGCAGGAGTGGTTGCTTTTCTGGCAAATTGAACTGGATAACGTAGAATAAGAAACCAAATGAAATAACTAGGCTCAATCTGCATACCCACCTTAAGTATTTGAAGTATTGGAAGCACTCGTTGCGTGGTCTTGTTTGAACAAGGATACCTTTGACTTTTGGTAAGAATATAAAGGGGATGTTGAAGTTGAGAAACCCTAGGAAACCAAGATTAAAAGTCCTTAACAAACAGGGGAGACAAAGAATACCCCAGGCTCTGGTAGTGGCTCTGGAGGAGGCAGGTGTGTTCCAGGAAGAAAGACAACTCACTGTGCTGCAGAAATAGCTCCTCTTGGAACCCAAAAGGTAGGAGAGTGAGGGCTTAAGTATGCCTAGACTTGTAGCCTGCCTGGAGGCTAGGGGATGGCCATGAGAGGACCCTCGGTTTTCTTTCAGAGAGCCTAGAATAAACATATGAAGGACATGGCCACCACCCTGACCTAGTAACCCCCCTCCCTTGGGTGGAAATAGGATGTGTTAATTTGTCTTTGATCCCATCTCATCCCCATGTCCTGCTGCTCAGCCTTTCTGTGAGCAGCTATGATGGTAACTCTTTTTGTCAAACTATGGGCATCAGTATCATATGGTTTCTTTTTCTGGTGTCTTGACCCTCCCTTAACTTGGTGGCTCGACCTGGGTCCTTTTGGATTTCCACCAGCCTCACGTCCTTACTGTGTCCAAGGATCATGCCAGTCCTACCTCCTCCTCCACTGTCTAAGGGCAACTTGCTGTGCACAGAGGGTCATTAGCCTTGGCATAACTCCCTTTTTTCCCTCTTTCTCTGACTCCCACATCCAGGGCTCCTCTGAGCCCACAGCACAACCTAGACAGAGGATGCAGGAGCAGCCGTCTCCTTATAGTGCCCCTTTCAAGTCTTTTGTGCTCTGGCACAGAGCCCAGATCTGGTATACCAGGAACAATGTTAGTTCCAGAAGTGCCTCTCTCCTGATTAGCTAAGTGTTTAGGATGTGGCTTTTGCTTTTTATCTTTTGGTGTCATTTCTTGTTTAACATTTAAATTTTGCTCTGGACAATGGGCATTCTTTGAACCCCAGTTGGTGGTTGGGGCCCTCATGCTTCACTGAATTGCTACCAGGTGTTTTCTGGAAATAGCTCTGCCCCTCAGTTTCTGGTAGGTGTAATGTCTCATCAATATCAATTTCTTGATGCTATCCTGTTCTAGAGTCTCTGGATTTCACAGTAGCCTAGAAATGTTCACCGTAGATTGAGACTTCTGGACCTTTCCCTGATCTGTGCCAAGAATGGCCTGGTAGTCCAGGAGACCTAGTTCCTACAGTGACTTCAGTCCTACAGCCAGAACTAAGGCTTCTGGTGACATTGCTTTATATCCTTTATACCAGTCATCTCCATTTACCTACTGTGGAACTTTAGAATTGCTTACCCTGTAGGACAGAAGCCACTACATCTGGGCATATGGGCTCATCCTAGCCCAAAGATGGCTAGGGTATATTGAGAAGGCACTAGTTCTCTCCTCTTCACTGCATCTTAAGGAAGTGTGATTTAATAAGCTTCCTGTATTGCTGTAAGGCCTCTCATTTCAAAACAAAGCCTTGGCTAGCAGAGAGATAGACATAGAGCTTACTATAATAGTGTATGGGAATTGTGTATCTAAGAAGAGAAACTAATTCCTTCTCAGTGGGAGGGAGAGTGGGAGAGTGTGCAGTGGAGTCTGCAAGGCTAAGTGTGCAGTAGGCACCCTAACTCACCATGCCCTCCCCTCTTTGGCAGTGACCCGCCATAATCACCTCAAGGACTTCATGCTGGTGGTGTCTATCGTTATTGGTGTGGGCGGCTGCTGGTTTGCCTATATCCAGAACCGTTACTCCAAGGAGCACATGAAGAAGATGATGAAGGACTTGGAGGGGTTACACCGAGCTGAGCAGAGTCTGCATGACCTTCAGGAAAGGTAAGGCCCTGCCCCTTCAGGAAAGGTAAGGCCCTGCCATTACCTTTGGCTCCTGGGAACCTCCTATTTCCACCTGAGTGTGAGCCACTTGGCCCCTGAGACCTTGTTAACATGGCAGCCCAGGCTGCATCATCCTTCCAAAACTGCACTGCAAGTTTAGGTTGCTGATATTCCAAGTGCCCTGGGCAGTTATTCCTCCTGAGGAGAAACTTGTTTCTATCTTTTTTGCCTCTTAGCTTCAGAGGGAGAAATGTGTAGCTGCCAGAGGTTTTGAGCTTCCCATTGCTTGTTAGGGGGTCATTCTTCCTTCATCCGTCTCTGGACTGCTTCTCTTAGCATATAAATAGATATAATGAACTGTTCTTTACTGTTCCCCAAAGAAACCTCACAAACCTTCCTTCTTACTGTCCTTAGTTCTTTCTTATAAGGAATCTAAATCTCATAAACGCTGACTTGCTGTATGACTTTGGATAAATCTCTTTCCCTCCCAGGACTTATTTCCTCATTGGTAATATGAAGGGATTGACCTAGGAGAATGCTAAACTCTCCTAGAACACTTCCAACTCATATGGTGTGGGATTCTGTTAAAATAAAATATGACTTCAGAACTATGGCAGAAGATTTAGCTGTGAAAAGAGAGTACCCGTTAGTCAGTCGGTCAGTCAGCCTGTGTATTTCCTAACATATAGTAACCAGTTCTGTGATGGCAGTTGTAAGAAATTCACTGTTCCTGAGGAAACAAAACTTACACACCCACAAGACGCAGCAGTGAGAGCACACTTAATGCAGACTTAGTTCCAGACTCAACTTATAGGATAAGAATGCTAATGACTAGAAAGACAAAGAGGTGAATGAGTGGATGTGGGACTCTGAGGAGGTAGCCTTGAAAGATGGGTAGAGAGGTCCTGGGTGTTAAGGTTGAGTGTATAGGGTGGGGCCAGATCCCTGGGACCTTAAGATGCATGTGGGGAAGTTAGTAGGATGCAGACGGCAATAGAGAGTCAAATCAGGTTTTTTTGGTGGTTTTATTTTCAAGAAGAGGAGAGGCCTATTCAGGACTGTCTTTTAGAAAATGATTCTGGAAGCCTAGGGACTCTAGTTGGGAAGTCTTTGCAGGAATTCATGTAAAAGGAAATGAAGTCTTGTCTTTTCATTTATTTCTATTTATTATTATTTTTTTTTTGACTCTGGGTCTTGGTCTGTTGCCCAGGCTGAAGTTGAATTGCATGAACATGGCTCACTGCAGCCTCCACCCCCTGGGCTCAAGAGATCCTCCTGCTTCAGCCTCCTGTGTAGCTGGGTGCATGCCACCATGCCAGGCTAATTGTTTTGATTTTTTTGTAGAGACAGGGGTCTTGCTGTGTTGCCCAGGCTTTACCTGAACTCTGGACTCAAGAGGTCTACCTCAGCCTCCCAAAGTGCTGGGATTACAGGCCTGAGCCACTGTACCCAGCCACTGTGTTATTTTTAAATGGTAAACACTATTTTCTTTGGAGGGGTGGGGAAAAGACTTCTTGTGAGCCAGGTATTGTTAAATAATTAAATGCATTATTGCTTTTAATCACTATAGCCCTTTGAAGTAGGTACTATTAGAGTTGAGGAAATGAAGGCTCAGAGAGGGTAAGTGCTTTGCTCAGGGTCATATATCAGTAAGTAGTGAACTAGGAATTTTGACACTCCAGGGTGCTGCTTTTACTGAGGTAGCAGACTTACTGGGTTTATTTCCATGGGCTGGGCTTCTAGGGAGCGAGAGGGGTCTGATCTCTAAGCTGAATCCTGGCTACTCTGCTGGGCCCCTTGTTCTTGGGCCCTTTGCCAATTAGGGGCTAACTGCTGCTGTCTGAGCAGTCCCCATACCTCATTTGTTTGAAAAACGTGTACTGTTTCCATTCCAAAGGCAAAAGAATCTAGGCAGGAGACATTCCAAGTTTGGGGATAAAACTAAGCTCCCAGCACTCCCTGCTCCCTAAGACCTCCAGAGCTAAGTGACCACTGCAGCACTTAGAAAGAGACAAAGACACCCCTCCCCTTTCCCCCCTAGAGATAGGCTTGCACACATGCACACATATATCCTCCTCTGAGTGTCCAGAGCCCACTGCCACCTTGTTCCTCCTTGTATTAACAGACCTGCAATGCCAGCTTTTACAGAGCTTTATTACAGAGTTCCTGATAATTTGTGTGAATAAATATAATTCTACATGTACATTCCAGTTAGGATTTCATTGAGTTTCAAGATAACTATTTGAGGCAGGCAGGAATTTTGATTCCCAAAGCAGGCAAAACTTGCTCATCGTCACACAACTGCTTAGAGGCAGGACTAATTGCAATGCTAATGGTTGTTGCCTTGGAGTGGGGCAGTGCTTAATTGTATATTTATTTGCTCATTTCTGCACCCAACAATAATTATTGATCTCCATCTCTAACAGACCTTATTGGCACTATGAAAGGGGGTCAGTCTTGATTCTACTATAAAGGAGCTCACTATTATAAAGGACAGACTTATCGTAGTATTGGCTTTTCTCAAGAGGCTGCTTTCATAGAGGATAGTATTTTAGTGAAGAAGTGAATCCTTAATGGTGTAACTTTATACAGTTGGGTCATGGAAGAGTACAATAAAGAAGGACATTCAGCAAGGGAAGGAGATGTCAGGAAATGGCGCCTCTGGTTTGTCTTTACCTATGCATGTATTGCCATCTGGTGTTCATTTTCAGGAGGTTCAACTCCCTTTCTCTTTAGGGACCAAGTAGGCAGATTACAATTTGCGGGAGCTTGCAGCCTAACATTTCCTCCTCTTACCTCCTTGCTTGTTCCACTATACCTTTTGAGGTCTCCGCCACTGATAGCTCTGGACTTAGAGTTTTGTTTTTAACAGATTGAGTTCTGTTTGTTTCATCTGTTTCATCTACTTAATTATCTCAGTGATCAGTGTTCTCTCAGGGTCCTTCTTGTTCTGTAGTCTATCCTTTCTTTTCCATGCCTCAAGTCTAAACTATATATCTTATCTCTTCTTCACCATCCTTTCCCCTTCCTAATCTGGTCCCCTGGTAATCTGGTGGTTTTTACTTAGAAAGGAAGACCAGACAGTAAAGTCCGTTCTCTCTTCCAAAGGGATTAGCAAATTCTCAGTCTTTGTTCTGGGTGTAGCCCAAGTCTCCCTTTCTTTCCCTCACTCCTGTCAGGCAGAGCTGATTACTCCATCTTTTGGGTGCACTCAACATCATATATATATATATATTTTATATATATGTATATAAAATAAATTCTATAATGAAAAGATATATATATCTTATCATATATATGATAATTTTATCATGGAATTTGTCACACTGTATACAGTTACCTGTTTACTTGTCTTTGTTGGAGTAAATCATGAGCTCCTCAGTGGCAGGGACAGCTTTCTGATTTATTGCCATACGTTTAGGGCTTAGCACAGGGCTTGGCACTTAGTAGGCACTTGAAAGAACTTGGTGAATGAATAGATGAATGAATGAGTATATTAACATAGATAGCTGTGTGGAGGAAAGAAGTGAGGAAGGGAGAAGGCTTGTTTAGCTGGATGGAAGGTTTTGTCAGTGAACTGAGGGAATGTGTGTGACGGTACAAGGGTAGACTTACATTATAACTCATGCCCTTGAGATCTTATCCACTAAGGAAGATACTTGGGAAAGGAACTCAGGGCCTGGGGGCAGCAGGGGACTCTCCTGAGCCCTGCCCAGCCCCTCTGGCGTAAATTTAGTTTGTTTTTTGCTTCTGGGAACAGAAGCTCAGGAATCCAAGAGGTCTAGCTCAATAGTTCCTTCCTCATCTTCCTTAATCCACCCCTCTGCTACCACCCCAGTCATTTCTCGGCCATTAGGTTTTTCCTGGATCTTTTTGTCTAGCTTGCAGGGTATTCTACATTTATTGAACTTTCTAGATACCACTACATAAGGGGATTAATTGTGGCATTTGAAGTTACACAGATTGGAATTCTAGCCTCAGTTCTTCCTACAAGTTGCTACCTTGTAAACTGGTACTTGTTGTGATTTTTGTATGAGACAGTTTAGAGGAGGGATTCAGATGCCTGAGAACCTGGCTCCACAGCCTTGATTACTGGCAGCAAAATGATGGTCAAGGTGTGAATTAGGTAATAACTGTGGTTTCTATTGGCCCTGAGTTAGCTCAGAGCCAGACAGTCAGCAGAGCAGGGAGAATATATGCTGAGAGTTGGAGCCGTCATTTTCCTCTTTGGTGCCATGACTCATGGCATGTTGGCTGGCACCCCCTTGCCTGGCCTCCTCCAGCTCCCTGCATTGCCCCCCAGGCTGCACAAGGCCCAGGAGGAGCACCGCACAGTGGAGGTGGAGAAGGTCCATCTGGAGAAGAAGCTGCGCGATGAGATCAACCTTGCTAAGCAGGAAGCCCAGCGGCTGAAGGAGCTGCGGGAGGGTACTGAGAATGAGCGGAGCCGCCAAAAATATGCTGAGGAGGAGTTGGAGCAGGTAGGAGAGTCCACAAATTCCTGGACACCTTGACGGGTGGGCAAAGGGCAGGGGCCCAGGGTCTGGCTGGAAGTTTCATGTGTGAGGAATTTGAAATGTGATCCAAAGACTATGCTCTAGAGTCACTGGACTCTTACCAATAAGAGTTCAAGTTGTAAAAAATAGTCACTGTGGGCACAGTGGCTCATGCCTGTAATTCAGCACTTTGGGAGGCCGAGGCAGGTGGATCACTTGAGGTCAGGAGTTCGAGATCAGCCTGGCCAACATGGTGAAAGCCCATCTCTATTAAAAATACAAAAAAATTAGCTGGGTGTGGCGGCAGGCACCTGTAATCCCAGCTACTTAGGAGGCTGAGGCAGGAGAATTGCTTGAACCCCGGAGGCGGAGGTTGCAGTGAGTTGAGATCGTGCCATTGCACTCCAGCCTGGGCAACAAGAGTAAATCTCTGTCTCAAAAAAAAAAACAAAAAACAAAAAAAAGAAAATTATAAAAATAGTCACTATGATTTTCAAAGAACAGTTGGATAATCGGTGATAACAGTTATTTTGTTTCTTTTTTTGAGGGATTTACATAAAGTGTACAAGTCATAAGTATACAGCTGGCAAGCTTTTGCATATGCATGTACCTGTGTTACCACCACCCAGATCAAAATACAGAACCTTCTCAGCACCCCAGAAAACTCACTTTTGCTCCCCCAGTTAATATTTCATCCAAAAGTTAACTACTGTCACAACTTGTAAACCAGTTAGTTTTTTTTTTGTTTGTTTTTTTTTTGAGACGGAGTCTCGCTCTGTGGCCCAGGCTGGAGTGCAGTGGCCGGATCTCAGCTCACTGCAAGCTCCGCCTCCTGGGTTCACGCCATTCTCCTGTCTCAGCCTCCCGTAGCTGGGACTACAGGCGCCCGCCACTTCGCCCGGCTAGTTTTTTGTATTTTTAGTAGAGACGGGGTTTCACTGTGTTAGCCAGGATGGTCTCAATCTCCTGACCTCGTGATCCGCCCGTCTCG
>NW_012104610.1:1807360-1812528 GCF_000951045.1 Mandrillus leucophaeus
AAAAAAAAAAAAAAAAATTGATACTTTTTGCTTTTTGTTTCTTGTTTAAGAAATCCTTCCCTATCTCCAAGATATTTCCCTAAATTTTCTTCTGAATCTTTATTGTTTGTCTTTTCACATTTAGGGATATTATTTCAAATTAACTTTTGTATGTGATATGAAGTAGGATGTCAAGGATCTTTTTTTTTCCCTCAAGTAAGGTGATCATTCAAGAATCTCTATTTTATATTTTTATTATCATTCAGGTCAAAAGTTTTCTAATTTTTATTGTGGCTCCTTTTTTGGCACATGGTTATCTAGTATATTGCTTGATTTTCAAACACTTGAGGACTTTTTTACTTATCTTTCTTTTACTGGTTTCTAGTTTAATTTCACTATGGTCAGAGAACATATGCTGTGTGGGTGTAGTCCTTTGAAACTTGTTGAGACTTGATTTATATGAAAAAAAACTAAGCAATTCAGTTAAAAGTCAGAGATTGTAAGATTGGATTAATGCCAAAACTCAATTATATGCTGTTTATAAGAGACACACTTTAAATATAAGAACACAAAAAAAGCTTAAAAGAAAAGGATGAGAAAAGATATGTTACAAAATAAAGCAGCAAAATGAAGCAGGGGTAGCTATATATTGATATAAATATAATATTTATATTAATATAAAATAGGATTTAGGTCATGAAGTATTGACCTAAAGCAATTGCTAAGTGAAATAAAGCAAAGGTAGCTGTATGTTAATATAAATGTAATATTTACATTAATATAAAGTAAACTTTAGGTCAAGAAGTATTACTAGACCCTAAAAATAGATATTTCATAATGATAAGTAGATGAATTCAATTTAATATATAATAGCCCTTAATTTGGATACATCTAATGATATAGTCTAAAATAATATAAAGCAAATATTGACTGAACTAAAATGATACTACACAAATTTTATAATCAAAGTTAGAGATTTTAATATACTTCTCTCAATAATAAGTCACCAATAGCATCCATAAGGATATAAAAAATTTAAAAACATGGTTAATAAGTTTGAATTCCTTGACACATATGGAACACTCTGCCTAACTCTAGAAAATACATTCTTTTTAGCACTTATATATCTCTTAAAATACTACTTCTGCTCCATTCTCTCCTCTCCTTCTGAGAATGTAATATTTATGTTAGATCTTTTAACTCTATTCCACATGTCTCTTATGCTCAGTTCTGTTCTTTTTTCTCTCTGTGTTTTGATTTGGTTATTTTCTATTGATCTATCTTTTAAGTTCTTTAATTCTGCATTCTACTGTAAACATTCTGCTGTTTAACCCATCCAGTGGGTTCCTACTCTCAGACAATGTATTTTTCAATTCTAGAATATCCACTTTACTCTTTTATAGGTTCCAGTTCCCTGTCCAGAATTTCTATCTTTTATCTACTGTATCCATCTTTTCCTGTATTTCCCTTAACATAGCAATCGTAATTATTTTAAAGTCCTTGTCTGGTAATTCTTACATCTGGATCATTTATGGGACTGCTTATTTTTCCTCTTGATTATTAGTCATTTTTTTTGCCATTTATGTCTAGTAATTTATTTTTATGATATGCCGGACAGTGTGTATTTAAAAAAATAGAGGCTCCAGATGATTTTCTCTTCCATCAGGTAGTTTTCCCCCTTTCTTTCGTGGAGTATATTAAGGAACTGATCACCTCAAGCCAATCAGAGATCGAGCTGCATTTGAACTAGGTTGTAGTTTTAGTAAAACTTGGTGTAGCTTTCATTTGTCCCAGTTTCTCAGATATGTCCCTCCCTGACTTTTAAATGGAAAGCTGTTAGTTTCTTTCTCTTCAACCCTGAAAGACTATGAGAGATGCAGTTCTGCCACATCGTAGGCTGTTTTCTTGGTGCCCCAGTGGAGATCTTCTACGTGGGTCCAGTGCAATTTTCAGCTCTCACCTAAAATCATCAGTGTCTCCCAGGAAGAAAATGACTGACAATTGACAACTCATCTTAGAAAGGCTTTTTCTCTCTGACTTTTAGTTTATCTAGTCTAGTGGTTCTCACACTTTTTGTTCTTAGGACTCTTTACTCTTTTTTTTTTTTTTTAAGATGGAGTCTCGCTTTTGTCACCCAGGCTGGAGTGCAGTGGCACAATCTCGACTCACTACAACCTCCACCTCCCAGGTTCAAGCAATTCTCCTCCTGCCTCAGCCTTCTGAGTAGCTGGGATTATAGGTGCCTGCCACTACACATGGCTAATTTTGTATTTTTAGTAGAGAAGGGATTTCACCATATTGGTCAGGCTGGTCTCAAACTCCTGACCTCAGGCGATCCACCCGCCTTGGCGTCCCAAAGTGCTGGGATTACAGGCATGAGCCACAACACCCAGCCAGGACCCTTTACTCTTAAAAACTATTTAAGACCTCAAAGAACATTTTGATAGGTGATAATACTGTTGATATTTAACCTATTAGAAATTAAAACAGAAAATTAAAAAATATTTATTAATTCATTTAAAATAACTATATCAGGCTGGGCACAGTGGCTCACACCTGTAATCCCAGCACTTTGGGAGGCCGGGGCGTGCAGATCACTTGAGGTCAGGAGTTCGAGACCAGGCTGGCCAACATAGCGAAACCCCATCTCTACTAAAAATACAAGAATTAGCCAGGCATGGTGGTAGGCACCTGTAATCCCAGCTATTCAGGAGGCTGAGGCAGGAGAATCGCTTGAACCCAAGAGGCGGAGGTTGCAGTGAGCCAAGATCACATCACTGCACTCCAGCCTGGGTGACAGAGCAAGACTCCATCTCAAAAATAAAAATAAAAATAATAATAACTACATCAAACCCCTTAGATGTTTACACAAATAACATATTTTCTAAATTTTTCAAAATAAAAACAATTTTGAAAACACAATTTTCATAAAATGTATACAGCTTTTTCCAGATGTTGTGTTGGATCAGAATTGTTTTTCTCCTATGACCTACTATATCTTACTGGGAAGTGGAAGTCAGGTGATAACACTTTATTTAAAACATATAGATAAGTGTTTATTAACTTTGGCTGCATATTAGAATGACTTGGAGAGCCTACTTTAATGCCCAGGCAAACACCCCAGATCAATGAAATCAGTATCTCTAGGTTGGGGCCCAGATATCTGTATTTTTTAAGTTCCTGGCCAGGCACGGTAGCTCACGCCTGTAATCCTTACACTTTGGGAGGCAAAGGGCGGGCAGATCGCTTGAACCCAGGAGTTTGAAACCAGCCTGGGCAACATGGCAAAATCCCATCTCTAACAACAACAACAAAAAAATTTACTGGGTGTGGTGGTGCACGCCTGTGGTCCCAAAGCTATTCAGGAGGCTGAGGAGGGAGGATCACTTGAGCCCGGGAGGCAGAGGTTGCAGTGAGCTGAGATTCACCACTGCATTCCAGCCTGGCCGACACAACAAGACCCTGTCTCAAAATAAAATAAAGTAAAAAAGTTCCCCATGTGGTTACAGTATGTTCCAAGGTTGAGAACCACAGCTACAAAATAAAAGGACAAGAACTCTGACTTGCCCATATGTTGTCTTCCCATCAGACATTTGTTACTGTGCATGGCATGATATGTCTGTCTCTGTCTGTCTGTCTTCCATCTCCCCCATTCCTTATTTTGTAGTTACTTCTCTCATTAACCAAACAGCTTTTTTTTTTTTTTTTTTGGCAGTGTCTCACTCTGTTGCCTAGGCTGGAGTGTGGTAGAATGATCTTGGCTCACTGCAGTCTTGACCTCCTGGACTCAAGCGATCCTCCCATCTCAGCCTCCTGAGTAGCTGGGACCACAGGTGCACACCATCCCACCTGGCTAGTTTTACAATTTTTTTTTTTTTTTTGAGACGGAGTCTCACTCTGTCGCCCAGGCTGGAGTGTAGTGGCCGGATCTCAGCTCACTGCAAGCTCCGCCTCCTGGGTTCACGCCATTCTCCTGTCTCAGCCTCCCGTAGCTGGGACTACAGGCGCCCGCCACTTCGCCCGGCTAGTTTTTTGTATTTTTAGTAGAGACGGGGTTTCACTGTGTTAGCCAGGATGGTCTCAATCTCCTGACCTCGTGATCCGCCCGTCTCGGCCTCCCAAAGTGCTGGGATTACAGGCTTGAGCCACGACACCCGGCCCCAACCAGTTAGTTTTGTCTAATTTTGAACTTCATATAAATGGCATTATACAGTATATACTCTTTTGTGTTTTGTTTCTTTCACTCAACATTATGTCTATGAGAGTCATCAAAGTTGCATGTAGTGATAGTTGGTTTATTTCCATTGCTGAGTTACTCATCTATTGTATGAGTATACTATAATTTATCCACTCTTCCGTTGATAAATATTTGGGTTGTCTGTAGTTTTGTTGACTTTTATGAATAATATTGCTATGAATCTTCTTGCATATGTCTCTTGGTGGGCATAAGCACTCATTTCTGTTGGACATATAATAGAGTATTCATGTATTTAGCTTTTTTAGAAACTGTCAAACAGTTTTCCAAAATGATTGTACCAATCTATACTGCCACAACAATGTAAGAGAATTCTAGTTGATCCATAACCTCAGTATTTTTAGGCATTTTAATTTTAAACATTCTGGTAAATGTATAGTAGTATCTTGTGATTTTAATTTTCATTTCCCTAATATTATTAAATACCTTTTAATAAATTTATTGGCCATTTGATTTGGGAATCTCTTCTCATTTTAAAAATTGGATTGTCTTTTTCTTATTGATTTGTAAGCATTATTTATATATTTTGGATATTAGTGTTTTGTCAGTATAAATACACACATGTACAGAAAATATTTTCTCTCAGCCTTGACTTGTTTTTTTGCTCTCTTAATATTGTCTTTTGATAAACAGAAGTCCTTGATTTTAAGGGCTTCTAATTTAATCAGTTTTTTAAATGACTGATGCGGCCAGTCGTTGTGGCTCATGCTTGTAATCACAGCACTTTGGGAGGCTGAGGCGGGCAGATTACTTGAGATCAGAAGTTCGAGACCAGCCTGGCCAACATGGCAAAAGCCCATCCATACTAAAAATACAAAAATTAGCTGGGCGTGGTGGCACACACCTGTAGTCCCAGCTCCTTGGGAGGCTGAGGCAGGAGGATTGCTTGAGCCTGGGAGGTGAAGGTTGCAGTGAGCCAAGATAGTGCCACTGC
>NW_012104610.1:1819528-1855386 GCF_000951045.1 Mandrillus leucophaeus
GCGCCCGGCCTAGTTTCACAATTTTTTGTAAGATGAGGTCTCACTGTGTTGCCCAGGCTGCTCTCGAATTCCTGGACTCAAGTGATCCTCCTCTTTGGCCTTCCAAAGTACTGGGATTATAGGTGTGAGCCACTGTGCCTGGCTCCCAACAGGTTTTGAGCCTTGTAGGCCAGCCCCTTTGTATGCCTCCCTGACTGTCATGCTTCCCTCTATTTGCTCTCTTTTTTTTCTTCTTCATCCATTATTCCCTGCTTAGCTTATCCCATTCCTTAAACTGCTTTTAATTTAGTACTTGATCATAAATTTTCAGACTTGGTATATTAGTTTCTAAAGTATTTAGTCTTCATTTAGAAGCTACATAAACAGGAGTGGGCTATTTTTAGTTTTTTTTCAGGGAACAGAAACCAAGTGAAGATTGGCACTCTCATTGCCTCTCAAAGGAATAAAGGTGTTCTGTCCCTAGCTGAGGCCCTCCTGGCCTATCTTAGGCTATGGAGAGGACCTCAGGCTTGCTATGGGATGCTTACCTCATTGGCTGAAGCTGGGGATAATAAGACTGCTTTCAAGCATCTTCTCTGGGATTCTGTTCAGGTAGGAGAGTTGGAGATCACTTATGCTGGTAGCTTGGATGAGACAGCAAGAAACCCTGTGTACATAATGTCTGTATGTACTTTCAAGTCTTTTACACTTTAGTGCTTTGGACTGCCTCATTGCGTGCTCCCTGCAGAGAAGTTGGTTATTTCTACTTACACATTGGTCCTCTCATGTCTTGGCTTCTGTTGGCAATGCCTCTGTTAGGTGTGGGCATGCTCATTGTCTTCCCACCTTGTACAGAGTTCTTTTCAAAGCCCACTTGCTCTACTCCCTGAGAGAATCATAGACACAGTCTCTGGGCTAGAGGAGACTCTGGAGAGCATTCAGGACAATACCCTTCTGAAGTACCAATCATTTTTCAGGTCTCTCTGACATGAGCTCTTCACATACCTCCCATAACAGGGAACTCACTCTCTCCTGAGATCACCCCTTCACTGATAGTTTGGATTTGCATGGGAGAAAGTCCTGCCTCACACCGAATTAAGAACTGGTTTAGGAAGCACAGGGTCACACAGCCAGTTAAGTGACAGACCAGGGACAAGAACCAGATTTTCAGATTCCTGACCAGTGCTTTTTCTGTCACGTTGTGATGTCTTGAAGTCTAAGCACAGACCCTGACTCTTGGTAAGATGATTCATTAGCTAACCTGTTCCTGAAGAGATCAGGGAAGATTGCTGGAACTTGCTGCATGACCAGGAAAGTAAGCTGATGTGATAGAAAAGAATGCCTTCATCTGGGAACAAAAACATCTCAATTTGGGTTCTGGTTGACACTGTGGACCTTGAATAGGTTAATTTTCTTCTCTGAGCTTGCTTTCTTCTATATAAAATATGGAAAATAATCCTTACCCTTTCTCCTTCCTGGGAGAGTTGTAAAGCAGATAAGAAGTCTGAGTTCTGAAGCATCATACAGAGGTGTTGGAGAGTATTAACAGCAGTAAATGAACTCACATCCTTTTGGCTGCACAGGTTCGGGAGGCTTTGAGGAAAGCAGAGAAGGAGCTAGAATCACACAGCTCATGGTATGCTCCAGAGGCCCTTCAGAAGTGGCTGCAGCTGACACATGAGGTGGAGGTGCAATATTACAACATCAAGAAGCAAAATGCTGAGAAGCAGCTGCTGGTGGCCAAGGAGGGGGTGAGAACTGCCCTTCTATTGCCCTCTTTTCTCCTTTTTGCCCTTCTCCCTTTTACCTGCATATCTTCCTCTTCTCTCCCTCTCCCTGTTCCTCCCATTGGGTGAAGAGATATCCTGGTGGTGGGTTCTGTTTCTTTCCTAATGTTCAGCTCCTGACAGTGTCCTTAGGCTTCTGGAGGAGGAAATGAGGGTGTAGGGGCATTCCCGCCTATCTTCTGGAAAAGATGAAATAAGTGGAGGCAGGCAGAGGGAAAGCTCTGCCAGCCTCAGGCTGCCATGGGGACAGAGGTCCTCCTGGGGCAAAAGGGCTATCAAGGACCCCTTTGCTTCTCCCCTCGCTTTCTCTATTTTGTCCCCTCCTTTTTCTTCTACCTTGCCTGCCTTTCTCTTTTTCCTCTTTCTCTTCCTTTTCCTTGTGCAGTCTAAGTTGGGCTAGGGGGAGTGGGCCCCAGCCATAGGGGAAGGCCTGTCTTATTTCTTCCAACCTTGAATCCCTGCTCTTTTTGAACTGGGGGCCTCATCTTTGCAGGCTGAGAAGATAAAAAAGAAGAGAAACACACTCTTTGGCACCTTCCATGTGGCCCACAGCTCTTCCCTGGATGATGTAGATCATAAAATTCTAACAGCTAAGTAAGTAACACCAGTTATCTACTCTGGCAATGTCCATATCATCCTCAGAATTTGAGGGCATACAGGGCCTCCAACACCAATTCCATTTCCTCATTGGTGGAGGGACAGCTCTGGTCTCCTCCTTCAGCCTTTATTTATCTCGCGCCTTGCTCTTAAATTTATGAGTTTATTGTGTGTTTTATTCACACATATTCTCAAAACTTGTTCCTCTGAGAAGAGGCTTCATTCCTATTGGGGTTCACACCAAGTCCATGTCTGCCGTTCTCTTTCCTCTGTCTTCAGGCAAGCACTGAGCGAGGTGACAGCAGCATTGCGGGAGCGCCTGCACCGCTGGCAACAGATCGAGATCCTCTGTGGCTTCCAGATTGTCAATAACCCTGGCATCCACTCACTGGTGGCTGCCCTCAACATAGACCCCAGCTGGATGGGCAGTACACGCCCCAACCCTGCCCACTTCATCATGACTGACGACGTGGATGACATGGATGAGGAGATTGTGTCTCCCTTGTCCATGCAGTGTAGGTGACCTCTTTGGGGGGATGAAGGAAGGAGCTTTTGATGCACAGGTTGAGAAGTCTGTGGCCTCTGTTGTGCTTAAACAGCAGATGGGGCAGATACCCAGGAAGATAGTTCAACTCATGACCTTGGTCAATAAAGCACAGTTTGCTCAGGTTATTTCTTTATAGTTGTCCTTTTGGTGTTCTTTCCTTGTTGTATGCTCTGTATGCCTCTTTGGGTCTATTATGCTAAGTGTGTCTCCCTTCAGTCTTTTTCACTTTATTGTCCCTAACTACCATTCTATCTACCTTTATAAAAAATAATGCCCTTTAGTGAATTTCAATGTAAAAATGGCATTCATTTTGACTATTTATTGAACTTATTTATTTTGATTTTTGTTCATTATTCTTAATTGCTAAAGTAGATGAATGGAATGATGTTTCTCTTTGTCTTTTTGTGAGAGGCCCTATAAAGCAGTAGTCCCTTAAAGTGATATAGTCCTAAATCCTCTAAGTTGGAAAGGCATTCTTGCCCAGGAGGGATCTCCTGCACAAGCATGTCTGACTTTCCACCTGGACTCTTGGATCCCACCCTCTCTTCCTCTGTCCTGGGTCTTCCCTCTCCCTTTTCTCCCCTGCAAGTGATGAGAGTTGAGTAGAGCAGAACCAAATGGAATAACACTGGAATTCTTCAGTGAATGAAGGGAGTTTTCCCTTACTGGCCCACAACTGAATTTTTCTTTGGATCAGATGCTATTTTAAGTAAGTAGAATAGCCCTTATGGTAAAGCTATTGCCCTAGGCCCATATTCTGCCAGTACGGGGGAGGGCAGAAGTCTGGGGCAGGGTTAGGGGCTTACTTTCACATTCTTTAATAAGGCTGGATTCCCACTCCAGACAGAATTTATTTGTAATTTTGTCAATAATACTTTGCCCCTGGCCAAGCCTCTTGGTTCTTCTGATCTGATAACTTGTTAGGCCTTTAATCAAAGGCTTAACAAGGACAGGATCACTGACAGGCAGAGCTTGATCCTGACTTGTTGATCTGAAGTCTTCTGTGTTCTCCAGGCTGGGAGGGACCTTAATTAGCTCTGAGCTACCCAATCCCTGCCCCCAGTCCTTCCTTTATTACATTGATGGCAGGCCAAAGCCCTCCATAAATCAGATTCTATTCTCCTTTTTGGCCTGGCTATTGACCCTAGATGCTGCCTGGCTGATGGGGCGTAGGTTCAGTGACCGCTCTCTCTGCTCTACATCCGCCGGCTCAGATGATCAGTCCCTCTGGAAATACCCCGGTTTGAGGAGCCCCTTTGGGGCATTTTGTTTTTCCAACTTTTGGGACTAAATCAACACTCCTACCCCATGGGTCCCTTCTCCTGCCTGCTTCATGCCCCTGCCTGTTCCCTCTATCCCCTCAGCACTGTCCCTACTAACTACAGGGAGGAGTTCGGGGGTAAGAAGAATCAGCCTGCTTGGCAAGAGCTGGTTAGAGAACACCCCTGGTAATGGAAGGCTTAGGCTTCTCCCTTTAGCTCAGCTATGCAGATAACCTGGTAGCCCTTCTTCCAGCTGGGCTGGGAGGGAAAGAGGGAAGGAAAAATCATCCCTTTCTTTTCTCTTTTTCTTGTTTCTCCCTTTTCTTCCCAGTTTCCCCCTTCTTTCTCCCCCTTCCCCTCCTATTCCAGACTTCGTCATCCTCTTCAGCCTCTCTTTCATACCTTGAAAGCTACCAGCATAGAAGCCCTGCCTCCTGAACTCTCTATCACTATGGAACTATGCTCTCTCCCTGATGGCCCTTCCAAGGCTTCTCTCACCCTTGTAAGAGGCCCTTTCTCTCATCTTTAGGGAGAAAGCAGAGAAGCCTATCTATCAGGGTAGGAGAGAAAGAAGAAAGGTCTGTACTCTCTTTTAGCTGGGAGTGAGCCCAAGGGGGGGATGCACTAGCATATTCCTAAGTTACTTGGTGCCCATGTGTCCCTTCACTGGGCATGGTGGCCATTATCTCCAGGACCCTGATTTGCAGCCTGATCCAAGAGCTGGTTCTTTGTTGTTTATGTGCTTATTGGAAAGTGAAAAAGAGTGAACATTAGCATAAAAAGCATCCATAGTCCCACCATATTTGAGCACCTTCTCTGTCACTCTTTTGTCTGTGAAACTTTTTATGTGGTTAAGATAATGATAGCCACTACCATTTATTGAGTGCCATAACCTGAAACAGGTGCCTTAAAGACATTATCGTGAAGTCTCAGAAGAACCCTGCAGGATTTTAGAAATCAGGAGTTAAAATGGGGAAGTCAGCTGCTCAAGGTCACAACTAGAAGTGAAAGTCCTGGTTTCAAACTCTAGTGTTTGGTATTCCAAAACTCAAGGCTAGTACATATAATTCTGTATCCTTTTTCCCCTCTGAACATTTTAATAGGCATTTTTCCTATTTTCTTAAAGTCTTTTTATAAGCATCATTTTTAATAGCTCTATAGTATCCCAGAAACTGGATATATTATCATTTCCCATTGTTCATTCTTTATGTTTACTTTCATACAGCTATTAATAAAAAGTAAACAATTATGTTTACTTCTCATTCAATTATTAATGGTGAACATGTTTATGTATAAGTCCTTGTCTATGCTGTGAATTATTTCCTGAGGTTGGCTTTCTGAAAAGGCTGGTTCTTAGTACTCTCCCGGACCTTGTCCCAAGCCCCTATCCTACCCTTCCTTGCCTGTGTCTACTCACTAACTGCCTTGCCACTTCCCTTTATAGTGACATTGGCCATAGGTCTCCTTCTATTGGAATTGCCACTAAAACTGACCCGGGCACCTCATCTTCAATTTCCCAGCCTTTTAGGACCCCTGGTGGGAGGTTTCTGGGAGGAGGTGCCCCATCCTCCCAATTGGCATTAGAGGCCCAGGGTGGTCTCCAGCAAGCATTTATTCATGGGCACCTCTTTACCTGCCAGCCCAAAGTGGGCTGGCCCCTCCTGACACTTTCTTCATTCTTCTTGCAGCCCCTAGCCTGCAGAGCAGTGTTCGGCAGCGCCTGACGGAGCCACAGCATGGCCTGGGATCTCAGAGGTTGGTAGAGGGCGAGGCTGGCCACTTCTTGACAAGCCGGGTATCTCTGCGGCGAATGCGCAGCCTTTCATCTGGACAGTCTTTCAGTTCTGAAGGCTACGGGACGAGCTCTCCATCTGCCTCTGCTGCTGCTTCTTGCTCCTCTTCTACCACCACCATCACCACTACCACCACCACCACCACCACCATCACCACCGTCCATGTCCACCCTGTTTATTACCACCACAGCACTTCCTATTTCCTCCAGACGGAGCCCTACCCTGACACACCCCCTTCTGACAGCACCGTTGTGATGCCTGGGCATTCAGAGAGCTTGGGGTATCAGCTGTCTCTCTTCTCTTTCTTCCCTTCCTTCCCTTTCTGCTGCTTTTACCTTGGTTTCTGCCTGCAAGCTGCTGCTTGATCAACTCTGGGGGTGTGTGCAGTGGGGAATCTTCTTCTTATCCTGTTTGTTCCCAGCTCTGGGATTCCTTTTTAAGGTCAGCCTACTTTCTCCCCTTCTGTGTTTGGGGTTTGCTGAATCTAAAAATGAGTAACGACGTTCTTCCTTCATGACCCTATAGCACTTTTGCCTAAACTATGCACTTTCACATTAGTTCTCACTTGGGCCCTCACTTCCTTCACTCCTTCAACAAGCATTTACTAATGCCTACTCTGTGCCAGGCTCTGCCAGGCATAGGGGTTCACTGGTGATAAGACACAATCCCCGCCATCAAGAACTACAATCTTGTTTGAGAGAGATATATAAATAATTATGGGAAAATTTATTAAGTGCTATGGGGGTGTTGAGGAAGGAGTGACTAACAGTGTGTACCTGGGTGGAATGCTTCACCAAAGAGATGAATTTGTGCTAACATCCTGTGTGAAGGGAAAGGAGAAAGAGTATTCTAGGCAGAGGAAACACTGTGTGCAGAGACTTGGAGTTTCAAGAGAATACGGTATATTTGTGGTTAGAACACTGGATATGTGTTGGTGGGAAGGAGAAACAGCTGAGGCTAAAATGAGGAAGGCTCTGAAAGGAAAGGGTTTTGGCTTTTAGGAGATGGAAAAGGCTTTAGGAGATGGAAAACTACAAAAGGGTTTCTAAGAGAATATGAATCAGTCACATTTGCATTTTAGAAATAACATTTTAGTGGCTGTGTGAAGGAAGGAAGCGGAAGACTACAGGAATTTGGAAAACATTCCAGTAGACCACTAGGGGAGGTAATGAGGCCTTGGGATAAAAAGACATGATGAATTTGGTAACTGGCTCCAGTGGTGAAGGAAAGGGAGGATCTAGTATGACACTCAGGTTTATAGCCTGAGTGACTGAATGGACATAGCATCCTTCATGAAATTAGGGAACCAAGACAGGGGACATAGGTTTTGGGGTTTTGGACAAGAAGAGTTTATAGGTGGGGCAGGAATTAAAATATACATTTTTAGAATAGTAAGTTCAGGTTCTAAAAGGGTAATTCCCTCCAGGTCTCACAGCTAGTTGAGAGCAGAGACAGATTAGAACTTGGCTTTCCATTCCAGAATACTCTGTTGGGTATTTTTGTCTTTTTACAAGGTCTCAAAAAGTATACTGGAAAATAATTGGTGAAAGTTTTTTCTTCCACAGCTTTGTCTGGCAGCTGCAGGGACTTTTCTTGCTAATACCTAAGATGGTAGACTAGGATCAGAGGTAGTAGCCTTGACCTTGCCTGGAACAAGCTTAGGAGACACTCAGAAAGTCCTTCCCCTCTGGAAGTACTTCTCATCTCTGAAGTGGTGACCACAGCCCAGTCCTGGCCTCTGGGCAGCAGTCTGTTTACTCTGTTGCTTTTTTTTAGTTCTATCTCACTCTGGATACCCATTTATTCAACTCTGCCCCTTAAACCTCTGGATAGTTATGCTCGAGGGCTGTTCCTTTCTGTTGCACAAAGGCATTGCCCTTACTAGGATTATTACTCAGCAGAGCCACTCATATCCATTCTCATTCTCATTTTCATCCAAAAGCCTAGGAAGGGAGACTGCTCCTTCCAATACAGATGGAGAGGATCAAATTGGGTTGGGGAAACTAGGGGATGCTGTGAATTCCATGCTCCAAGGTTTAAGCTGAGGGCAGTGGGGAGGAAGGGCGGAGAGGTACCTGTATCCACCTGGCCTGTTCACTACTTAATTTTCTTTTGCACCATGCACCAGAGGATCATCTCTAAAGGCAAACAGGCTCTCTAGTAAGGTCAGTAGCTTGGGATGGGAGTCCGAGGCAGCCCAGCCTTTGGGGAGGGACCCCTGGCCTGATTGTTCTCAGTGATTCAGGGAGGGAAGGTGAGCCTGCCTCATGCTGGCCCTTTTCCCTCCTATATCTCCCTGGGCTTCCTGCCAGGTTCTTATCTTGCTTTGGCAGTCTAAACTTTTAGTTGATGAGGGAGGCATAGAAGGACAGGAATCAGGCTGGGTGCAGTGGCTCACGCCTGTAATCCTAGCACTTTGGGAGGCCAAGAGGGGAGGACTGTTTAAGCCCAGGAGTTTCAGACCAGCCTTGGAAACAAAGTGAGACCCTGTCTCTACAAAATCAAAAATTTAGTTGGGCATGGTGGCAGATGCCTGTGGTCCCAGCTACACGGGAGGCTCAGGCAGAAGGATCACTTGAGCCTGGGAGGTCGAGGCTGCAGTGAGCCAAGATCACGCCATTGCACTCCAGCCTGGGCGACAGAGCAAGACCCTGTCAATAAATAAATAAAAAGATGGATAGGAATCAAGACCAAATAGGGGTGTGGTCCAGGAGAAGTGAGGCTGGGAAGGCCCTAACCTCCTGATTTCTCCTCCTTGGTGTTAGAGAGGGTAGGATCCCAGGATCTTCACTTCCTTAGCTTAGAGGACCCCTTTTCTCAGTGTGATTGCTCCCCAAAACTTCCTTGGCACCTTGCTCCTTGGTTTATAATAGTGTTTGGAGAAGGCAACATATGGAGAGGATCATCTTGGGGCTTAGGGAAACAAGGACAAGTTTAGAAGCAAGGACAGTGTCAGATATATGAAACCAAATATGAGACTGAATATTTGTAAATACTAGAATATGTGGCTAAAACAATATTTGTAGAATGGAAGCTGAGCTGGACTTGTTCTCTGCTGCCTGCTGAGTCCAGGAAGGTACTGGCCCATGGGGTGGCTACTTAGTTATTTGCTTCCTACTGAGAATTAAGTCTACAATAGCTATGAGTCAACCCCCTGCTTTTGCCTGTTTCAGGGGCCTGGTACCCTCCCTAACTTCTGACCCTCAGCCTCTTTCTTTCTAGGTCCTATGGTGGTCTCCTTTCCCACTCATGACTCTTCCCCTTTGGCTAGCAGATGTTTAAACATTTCCCTTAGCTCTCTTCTCTGCTTTTGCTGAAGTTCTCAGGCCTCTAGGAAGGCAGAAGGAGGATTCAGGATTGGCAGAGAGAGCACCTCCATATCTACCTTTTTGTCTGTAGAGCAGGAGGGGTGGCATCTGGAATTGATTCATGGCTTAGGAACCACCAGCTCCTTAAAGGGTCTCAAGTTCCTAGACTAGCCTGTGTGTGTGCATGTCCAATGTGCGGTGGCATGTCTCCATAACTCAGCCTTGCAAAGAAGCCTCTTGTGACCGGCCCTTACATAGGCCTTTCAGCTTGGCAGGCCTCATCATCTTCATTCCCACAATAATTTCTACATTTCCAAGTGCTTTGCCAGCATATTTGATCCTCCAAACAGTCTTGTAAGATAAATTGAATTGGTATTATCTTCACTGGGCCAAAGTTAAGAACTAGCAAGTTTAGATGACTTGTCCAAGATCGCACAGAAGAGTCCAGAACTCTTCTGAACCATTGCTCTTTAAAGGCCAACATCCTGTCTTTCTATGCCTCCCTACGTTCTCCCTGTCAGCAGAGGTCTGTAAGAGACCCCACCCTTCCTGCCGCACCACAGACTTTGGTTTGAACTCTGCAATACCTATCTATGACCTTCTTTGAATCCTGTGAGATAGTTAGAAGAGGCAGCATCCTGGCCTTTTGGGGTGACTGAAGGATTTTTTGCAAGGCTGTTCTAACCTTCTCATCCCCAGCCTGGGTCAGGTCCACTGACTGCATGTGCCCTGTTCCTTGGGGCCTGACCCAGACTGGATAATATCCTAAGGTGTGACAGGAGTAAGTGGGGGAGGAAGGCATGGAAAATGGTGACCCGGAGCAGTATGTGGGTTCTGTGTTAGCTTAAGATTGAGTCCCAGGAAATCTAGCCAGCTATGAGAAGGCAGAGATTTTATTGAGGAGGATACCTGTGGAATTTAAGCCTATGGTTGCACCAGTTCAGAGCCAGAGCATTCGCCAGTTGTGGAGCCCAGGTATTGGAAAACCATTTGCCAGACAGATGATGGCATTTTTTGTTTTTGTTTCTTGTCTCTCTTCTCTCCCCATCACTTTTCCCTTTCTTGTCTTTCTCTCTTGGCCCTTCTTTCTACCTGCTTATCCTTTTGCTTTTCTTCCTCTACAATTCTACTCTCCTTTCCCTGTCTCTTTTCCAATCTATCCTCATTCCCTCCTCCTGCCTCCTCTTTTATCCTATACTTATGGCTGCTCAACTTCTGTCTATTCCTCTTTCCTCTCTCCTTCCCACCTGCCTGTTCATCCTATTTCTCTCTCCTGCCGCTCTATCCCCATTTTCCTACCCTGTCCTTGTCTTCTTGTGTTGTCCCTTTCTCCTCTTCACCTTTCCACCATCACCCCATCCAATATATGTCCCTTTCTTCCTCTCTGCCCCATGTCTTGCAGGGATTTGACCCATTCCGATTCGGAGTCCTCCCTCCACATGAGTGACCGCCAGCGTGTGGCCCCCAAACCTCCTCAGATGAGCCGTGCCGCAGATGAGGCTCTCAATGCCATGACTTCCAATGGCAGCCACCGGCTGATCGAGGGGGTCCACCCAGGGTCTCTGATGGAGAAACTGCCTGACAGCCCTGCCCTGGCCAAGGCATTACTGGCGCTGAACCATGGGCTGGACAAGGCCCACAGCCTAATGGAGCTGAGCCCCTCAGCCCCACCTGGTGGCTCTCCACATTTGGATTCTTCCCGTTCTCACAGCCCCAGTTCCCCAGACCCAGACACGCCATCTCCAGTTGGGGACAGCCGAGCCCTGCAAGCCAGCCGAAACACACGCATTCCCCACCTGGCTGGCAAGAAGGCTGTGGCTGAGGAGGATAATGGCTCTATTGGCGAGGAGACAGACTCCAGCCCAGGCCGGAAGAAGTTTCCCCTCAAAATCTTTAAGAAGCCTCTTAAGAAGTAGGCAGGATGGGGGTGGCAGTAATGGGACAGCTTGTCCTTCCCTGGGTCTTCTGCCTCTCCTTCCCTCCCTCCCTTCAAGATAACTGGCCCCAAGAGTGGGGCATGGGAAGGGCTGGTCCAGGGGTCTGGGCACTGTATATACCTGCACTGTACATCCTTGGGTCCTTCATTATTATTTATTAACTGACCACCATGGCCTGCCTGCCCTGCCTCCCTCCCAACCATGGGCTGCTGCTGTCACTCCCTCTCCACTTCAGTGCATGTCTTAGTTGCTGTTCCCTCAGCTCCCAGCTCCACCTCTGGGGTTCAGCTTCTGTCTCTGCTGTCCCAGTTTTGAGGTTTGGTTTCTTGTTTCTGTCTCTTGCTTTCAGGCTCCTCCCTCCCACCACTCCCCAGCTTCCCCTAGCAGTTACAGGGAAGATAGGAGGAGTAACTTCTGACATGTTTGCCTCAGATCCGTTCCACCCCACTCACAGTGGTTCTGTTTGCTCCAGACTGGGGCCAGGGCCTAATCTTTGGGATTTGTTCTTTGGTATTGTTGTGGGTCAGAAGGAACCTCATCCTAGATCTCACTCAGGCTTCCAGGAGTCCATGGGGGAGTGAAACCAATTCTCAGAGAACAACCCACCAGAGACTTTTAAAGAGAGGCTTGGGGATGGGTTGGAAGAGGCCTCTCTTCATTGGAGCATGAGTGGATGCCAGAACTGTAGGTTATAAGGCAGTCACTTTTTCTCTCTTCTCCCACCCACACCTGCCTCCCTCTTACCCCTGCTCCCCCACACTGCAGGAGGGTTTGTCTCTAAGAGGTGCTGCCCCAAAGCTCCCCAAGCATCAATACTCCTGGGGCTCAGGACAAGTGGCTCCCCTGGCCCGGGGAGCCACAGCCATGATACAGGGCTCTTATGGAGCCCTGGAGTTGTTGGGCAAGGATGCTGTCATATTTTTGAACCAAAAGACAAACAAGTTAAAAGGAAAAAAATCTCCTGAATTTCCCAAGTGCCTACGCTGCATATTCCCCTTGTTAGATCCCATTTTCATGTTACTTTGTATGCCTTGGCTAGAGGCTCAAAAAGGACACAACCAGTTTGGGGGAGGGGTGGCTAAGGAAGATGGTATAGGTGAAGGTGGCTGTGTGACCACTTCCCCCCACCCTTCCCACCCTCTATACAACTCTCTCCCTTACCTGTTTTTGCTATGGCTGTAAAGGTGTTTTCCCTCTGCCCCACTCCCTGCCATGCCTTTATCCTGGGATCCTATTTTGGGCCTAGGGTGGGTGCACCTGGGGCTGGTCTTAGGAGGGTGCTAGGTTGCAGACTGCCTTGTACCCCCTGGATACCCTCAAATGGGGTTTTCTGTGTTATTTCATAAGACTCCAATAAAGCATGTAGGAGATTTTAACCCCTGCTGGCTTTGACTCTCATTGTGTTCTCTGTGCTGTGGCATGACGGGATGAAGAGACTATCTTTCCTTTGCCCAGGGAAAATGAAACTTGAATGCATATACCCAGAAGCTCTGTGGGCAGGGTTACCAGATACATGCAGGGTGACCAGTTAAATCTGAACTTCAGATAAACAGTTCTTAAAGTATAATTTTCTCTCATGGAGTGTCTGGGACACATTTTTATTTGCTAAATTGGGAAACCCTATGTCTGGGTAAACTTGACCCTATCTATCCTATGACTTCACTTATGACTTTTAAAAAACATCTATTTAATTTTTCTTTTTCGTTTTTTTTGAGACGGAGTCTTGCTCTCTTGCCCAGGCTAGAGTGCAATGGTGTGATCTTGGCTCACTGCAACCTCTGCCTCCTGGGTTCAAGCGATTCTCCTGCCTCAGCCTCCTGAGTAGCTGGGATTACAGGTGCGTGCCACCATGCCTGGCTACTTTTTGTATTTTTAGTAGAGACAGGGTTTCACCATGTTGGTTAGGCTGGTCTGGAACTCCTGACCTCGTGATCTGCCTACCTCAGGCTCCCAAAGTGCTGGGATTACAGAAGTGAGGCACCGCGCTGTCCTAATTTTTCTATTTTTTGTAGAGATGGGGGTCTCGCTATGTTGCCCAGGCTTATCTCAACCCCTGGTCTCACATGATACTCCCGCCTTAGCCTCCCAAGATGCTGCGATTACAGGCTCAGTTATAACTTTCCATGATTTTTTCAAATTACTTCACAGGAAGCTTGGGCAGCTTCTAGAGGGTAGTGAGAAACCAACGAAAAGGCTTTAGGGAAAAGATGCCACAGATGAAATTTCATAAAGATCGCTTTGGGTAGCCCAAATCAGAAGCTTCTACACCAGCCTTGCATATTAGGGTTCTCATCTATTCTTATTCACCACTTTAAGTCACCAAATCCATCCTACCTCCACAAGGCAAATACCCTTTCTCTGCTACCATCCACTGAAGAACCCCAGAAGCAAATGTGTACTGACCCTGCCCTGCTTAAAATTCTCTCAGGGATCTGATTTGCGTCAGGATAAAATCCAAACGCCATTGGCCTTGCGCGGTTTTCTTCCAGTTCCTGAGTGCCAGTCTTCTGGCCGATCTGAAAGCCCTGGGGCTCCAAGCTGCCCACGGCTGTAGAGCCTAGGCTTGAGCCCACAGCGGACGGCAGTGTTAGGATTATTACAATAAATGTCAAAGCAAGAAAAACGTTCCGGCCAGTTAGGTTTTGTTATTTCAAAAGCAACAAAATAAGTGAACCGCCTTTCCTCCGGCGGAGACACGCAGGCGACAAGGGCGGCGCCTGACCTAGCAGGCTCTAGGTGTTACGCCAGGGCCCCCAGGCGTCCAAATTCGGCTTGCCCACACAAAACATGGCGGCAGGAGAGCAGCGTTTCCGCCGGGCATGTCCACATCCAACGGGGCCCATGGGAGAGGCGTAGTCTTCTGTGTCTTGCCCAGACTCAACATGGCGGCTACAAGGCGCCTGAACTAGTCTGCGAAGCCTACCCCAGGCGTGGGCCGCAGCGTCGACTAACGTCATTCGAGCCGCGTCGCACCCCTTTGTGCGTCACGGGTGGCGGGCGCGGGAAGGGGATTTGGATTGTTGCGCCTCTGCTCTGGAGAAAGTGCTGTCTGGCTCCAACTCCAGTTCCTGTCCTTGACCAGCGCCTGCAACCTAACCCTTCCTACTCTGTCACCTTCTTGATCCCGCCGGCGCTTTAGAGCCGCAGTCCAGTCTCCGATCCTTCAGAGCCTCATCCACTAGCTGCGATGCATGTGATCAAGCGAGGTGAGAGGGCAACGACGTGGGCGAGAAGGGAGGTGAGGGGACGCGGGCTGCCGCCGCCGGAGCTGATGCCCGACCCGCCCGCCCGCCTGCCCGCCTGCCCGCCTGCCCGCCTGCCCGCCTCCGCTGCTTCCCGCCTTTCCCGCCTTTCCCGCCGCGGCCTTCCGCCCTGTCAGCTCGCTCGGCCTTCTGTCTTCAGTCAGCCTGCCCCGAACCTCCTTCGGGCCTTCAGGCTGCGCCCCCTCGGCTTTGTCATCCTGCCGCCTTTCAAAAGGATAACGCCCTGTATCGAGTAGTGACTGCCGAGCACTTTCCAGGCACTATTTTATTCCTCTCTACAAGCCTCCGAGAGAGAGATTATTAGCTCCACTTTACAGATGAGGAAACTGAAGCTCAGAGCGAGGTTTCGGCGACTGACCCAAAGTCACCCATAGCTGACAACACAGTTTGATTTGGAAAACCGTGGGGTTGGTGAGCTGTCTTAGGCACCGGGTGGGGGGGCAGCTAGGAAAGAAGGAGGGGGACTCTTTACCCTACATAGCCACTTGTCAGTTTACTGATCTCTTTTGTGGGGTGAGGATAGGAGTGTGGGGTGAGGATAGGAGTGTGGGGTGGAAAAAACAGATCCCAGACAGACAGCATCCTGGAGTTCCTTTCCCTTCATGGCAAGAGATACTGAATCAGAGAAGGTTGGTTGAGACATCTTCTGACAAGATGGGGACTGGGAAGAGTCAGGAACTTGTATGCTTTCTCAACAGTTCCTTTTCATTAGACTTGCTGAGTCCCTGCTTTGTGCCCAGTCCTTTGCTTGGCTTTGTGAGATTATAAGAGGAGACAGTCCCTGCCTTGGGAATAGGCTTAATCGGGTTGGAAAAACAAGAGCAACATACTTTTAACAACCACATGAGATATGTATGAACAAGTTTTGAGTTGAACCTACTTGCCTTTGTTAAAGCAATACAATTATTTCAAAATTGTAGGCACTTGGTAAATACTGGTTGATCGACTGGTTGTTTCTGTTTTGTCCTGTAGGCTGTGAACATATCAAAGATGGAGATTTGTTTGAGACAGAGTTTTGCTCTGTCACCCAGGATGGAGTGCAGTGGTGTAATCATAGCTCACTGTAACCTTGAAGTCCTGGGCTCAAGTGATGCTCTTGCCTCAGCCTCTCAAGTAGCTAGGACTATAGGCATGCACCACCATGGGTGGCTAATTTTTTAAAATTTCTGGTAGTGAAGGAGTCTTGCTGTGTTTCCCAGGCTGGCTTTGAACTGCTGGCCTCAAGCCATCCTCCCTTCCTTGGCTTCCCAAAGTGCTGGGAATACAAGCAAGATGGAGACTTTTCTGCTCACATTTAGCACAGGACCTGACGTGAATAGATTCTTAAAGAATGAAAGAAAATAATTGTATCAAAATGTAGGACATGATGAGTGCTGCGAATAAGCAGGTAGTTGATTTGGTTTAACTACAGCCAATGTCCAGATTGGTTTAACTACAGACAAGAGTTGGAAAGGTGGACAGTAGTGGCCCTTCTTGTTTTTGGTATCTTGAGAACATCATTCTCTGAATTTTCCTAGCTCCCATTTTAGCTGACCAAAGAGCAAAATCTTTTATTGATCCATTCCTAAGAGTGAGAGCTAAGCATCTATTTTTGTATTTTTATTTTTTTACATTATTATTTATTAGTTTTTTTTTAGAGACGAAGTCTCGCTATGCTGCCCAGGCTGGTCTTGAACTCCTGGGCTCAAGCAATCCTCCCACTTCAGCCTCCCAAAGTGCTTGGATTACAGTGCTGGGAGCCACCGCACCTGGCTTGAGCATCTATTTTTTAAATCATTAGATATGGGAGAGATGTTTAGGATGGTTTATGATAAGTTAGTAACAAAGATAAATTGAAAATGTATGGACTTAGATGACCAGAATGGATAAAATTCAACTCTGTGTTGAATTTTTAACATTTTGAGTCTACTTCTAAATACTGTTGTTTAAAAAGTGCTACTTTGGCCGGGAGTGGTGGCTCACACCTGTAATCCCAGCACTTCGGGAGGCCAAGGCCGGTGGATCATTTGAGGTGTGGAGTTTGAGACCAGCCTGGCCAACATGGTGGAACCGTCTCTACTAAAAATACAAAAGTTAGCTGGAGGGTAGTGGTTTGCGCCTGTAATCCCAGCTATTCAGGAGGCTGAGGCAGGAGAATTGCTTGAGCCTGGGAGGCAGAGGTTGCTGAAATTGTGCCATTGCACTCCAGTCTGGGTGACAGAGTGACACCCTGTCTCAAAAAAAAAAAAAGTGCTAGCTACAACTAACTAAAAAGCCGAGCTTATTTTGTTTCTCATTCCTTCACAGAGCATAATTTGATCCAGATGGTTCATGCTGTAGATTCTGCCGTTGTAGCATTCAGCAACACTTGTTAATGTACAACATGTACTTAGATTTTTTTCTTTATTTTTTTTATATTTCTATGTTTCTATATTTTATTTTTATGGTTTTTTAATATGCATAGGGTTTTTGGTTTTCTGGACTTTTTTTGTCCCCTCTTATTTTTGGCATGTCAGTGAAATATCAGACTAACTCCTATAGTTTTTGTTAATTTTTTCTTTTTTTTTTTTTGAGATGGGGTCTTGCTCTGTCACCCAGGCTGGAGTGCAGTGGCATGATCTCAACTCAACTGCAGTCTGTGCCTCCTGGGTTCAAGAGATTCTCCTGCCTCAGCCTCCTCAGTAGCTGGGACTACAGATGTGCACCACCATGCCCAGCTAGGGTTTGTTATTTTTAATATAATTATTCAGAAGGGCAACTGGAAGTTGACTTTCAAGTACCTACTGAATGTGCTAATGTCTTGCTAAACACTGTGAGGGCAGTAATGGAGAAGGCAGCTCTGTCTTTAAAGAACTTAAAATTGTTAGGGATTTAGGAACAATCCATATGAAAATTATTAGAAGAGAATAGTAGATTAGTTTTTTTCATCTGCTATCTTGAGCTGTTTTTCCTAATGGGAGAATGTCATTCCTCAAGGAGATTATGGTTAAAAAAATAAACACTGAGAACCATTGCAGTAAATGACAAAGTAGCTGACTGAGTTGTAAACTGTTTTGGAATTTAGTGTAGTATTTTCAAAACTTTGGATTGTAACTCGCAGTAAAAAACAAAACGTTTTACAGACATACGTGTATATATGTGGATACACATAAAATGATACAAAAGTTTACGAAATAATGCCTTCGAAAGCATCCATTTGCACTCTAATCTTTCTTTTATTCCAGATTATTTCCGTATCCCTCCCTTCCTCCCCTCTTCTTTCCTTCCTTCCTTCCTTCCTTCCTTCCTATTCCATTCACAGCCTGCTATGTTATTTTACAACTCTGTGTGTGGATACTGTGCTGTGTACTGGGATTCCTGTGATGAGTAGGCAGACATGGTTCCAGCTTCCAAAGATCCTACAATCAGTTGAGAAAGATAGACAAATAAAGAAGTAATATGATAAGATATGATAAATACTCTGAGAGGTAAAGTATAGGCAGTAGAGGCCATTCATTCAGTTATTCATAAAGCATTTATTCAGCATCTCTTTGTGCTAGGAGCTGTTGTAGGCATTAGAGATTCTGCAGTGAACAAAGCTAAATTACATTTCTCATTGAGTTTACAACTTGGTGTGGGTGGGAGTGGTAAGTGTATATAAGAAATAAGTAAACATAATAATCAGTTAATTTCAGATACTGATTAATGAGATGATAGTAAAACAGGATCATGTGATAAAGATGAATGAGAAAATAACCTTGGATTAGGTAGCCAGGAAAGGCTTCTCTGAGAAGCCAACATTTGAGCTGAACCCTAAATAGTACTAAGAGCTAGTAATGTGAGATCTGTGGCCTGAACATTCTCGGCAGAGGAAATTACAAAGTTTGTATCTTGTGGAAAAGGCACGCATCCTTGGTCTTACAGGATTAGGGACATCTTCCTGAAGAGAGAAGAATGAAAGACAGTTTATAGTCAAGAGGAAATCACACTAGTATGCTAGAGGATTTTTTGTTTTATTTTTTATTTTTTGAGATGGAGTCTCGCTCTGTCGCCCAGGCTGGAGTGCAGTGGTGTGATCTCAGCTTACTGCAACCTCTGCTTCCCGGGTTCAGGCAATTCTCCTGCCTCAGTCTCCCGAGTAGCTGGGATTACAGGCACCTGCCAGCATACCCAGCTCATTGTGTTTTTTTTGTATTTTTAGTAGAGATGGGGTTTCACCATGTTGGCTAGACTGGTCTCGAACTCCTGACCTCAGGTGATCCGCCTGCCTCAGGAGTTAGATGTATGGAAATGTGGAAGAGGAACTTTTAGGCAGAGTACGGTATAAGCAATGATGTGGATATGGGAATGGGAAGCCTTCTTGGGACTTACATTTCACAGGGAACAGTAGAAGAGATCTGGGGCCAAACTAAGAAAGACTTTACTTGAGAGAAGAGGATAATGTAGGCAGTGAGAAGCAGGGATTACTGATGTTATAAAATCGACATCTGGCTTGAAAAACTAACCAAGTGGAATGACAGAATAGAGAACCGCGTGTCATTGGACCTTTAGATCTTTAGTCTGCCTCCTATTCTCACGTGTGAGTTAAGATTAATTACCAATGCACTTTTTTTTTTTGTCAGTTTCCTGATTGACTTCAGAACTTCTGGCAGTTGCAGAATTTTCTTTTTGCTAAGTTGCTTTCCCCCGCCACTCCATGTATAATTGCAGAACGCTAATGTTGCTTTGTGGTTACCTGCCTGCTTAGTTTTCCAATTGCCAGAGCACTGAGGTTTCAGTCCCAGTGCCAGCCAGTTAATTTACCCTGTTCCAGAGTTAAATGCTGCAAATGTGAGCCTAATCAGAAAATTATCACAATGGTGATCAGAAAGAGAAGGGCTAATATATCAGTGTAGAAGAAAAAGCAACTTGTTCTAGTGATAATGGTTTAATAGTGATGTCTTATTGTTCATTTATTCTTCATCAAATGTTTGAGAACTTGCCTTGTTCTAGGCACTAAATTTGAGAATACAGATGTGAATGAGAGGGCCAAATGTAAATATATTTAACATGTTTCTTATTGGTTACCAATACTCATTTTTGAGTAACCATTGGATACTCATTTTGGAGTATCCCTTATCCAAAATGCTTGGGCCCAGAAGTGTTTCAGATTTTGGATTTGTTTCAGATTTTGGAATATTCGCATTATAGTTACCAGTTGGGCATCCCTAATCAGAACATCCAAAATCTGAAATGGTCCAAGGAACATTTTCTTTGAACATTGTGTTGGCATTGAAAAAGTTTTGGATTTTGGAGTGTTTTGGATTTTGGAATTTTGGATTAAGGATACTCAGCCTATAGTTACAATGGATTGTGGGTGCACAAAGGAGACAAAAACTAAATCAGTGTGAGACACTAATATTTATTGAGTGCCTATTGTGTATCACATACTGTGATTTTTTTCCCCATAGGAGCAGCTTTATTTTATAATGAGGTATCATAGTTGTAACTATGCCAAAGTTGTTACAACAAAAGCACTTTTTACCTTATCTCATTTTATTGTCACAGTAAACTGGTGAGGCAAATAGAATAGATATAATAATTAACCCTTTTCTACAAATGAAGATCTGTGAAATGACTGATTATGTTTTGTGGCTTGCCTAGGGTTAAGGCTGTTTGGTGGTTTGATATATTCACTATTCCTGGTAAGAATAAATAAAGGTCGGATGAGCTACTATTTGAGGTTAAACTAAGAGTAGTAAGACTTTTGTCTAGAAGGACAAAGATATAATCTAAGTCCAAAATCATGAAAAATATTAGGTAAAATATATAGTATGTCAGATGGGATAAGCGCTATGGAGAAAAAGCACAGAAGGGGAAGGGAGATAAGAAGAGCAAGGGCCCTATTTGGGGCATTGCAATTTAAAATGGAATCATCAGGGAAAGCCTCATTGAGAAGGTGATGACATTGAGCAAAAGACCTAAAGGAGATCTATAGCAAGAAGGCCAGGTTGTCAAGGTAGAATAGGAAGGAAGGTGGGAGAGTTGGAGGTGAAATTGGGAGGTGGGTGCACAGGACAGGTTGTATAGGATTCTGTGGATTTCTTGTTTTTTGTTTTTTTTTTTTTTTGAGATGGAGTTTCACTCTTGTTGTCCAGGCTGGAATGCAGTGGCGTGATCTCAGCTCACTGCAACCTCCGCCTCCCGGATTCAAGCAATTCTCATGCCTCAGCCTCCTGAGTAGTTGGGATTACAGGCTCCTGCCACCACGCCCGGCTAATTTTTTGTATTTTTAGTAGAGACAGGGTTTCACCATATTGGTCAGGCTGATCTAGAACTCCTCCTGACCTCAGGTGATCCACCCGCCTTGGCCTCCCAGAGTGCTGGGCTTACAGGTGTGAGCCACCACGCCTGGCCTGTGGATTGTTTTTTAACAATTTTGACTTTTATTCTGGAGATAAGAAGCCACTATTAGGAGTTTTGAGGAAGGTAATGATATGATTCTGAGTTTAACTTTTAAAGGGTGATTTTGGCTGCAATGTGGGATGGGGGGGAATTTAGGAAGTTATCTGTAAATATCTGTATGTATAGAATTCATACTCTTTGAAGGTGACATCAGAGAAGACAATCTCGTCATGAATCTTTTGAGGGGGCCTGAATCTTATCTGTGAAATAGCATTTCATGTTGGTCAATTTACATGTTAATTACATTTGATTCTTTGACATTGTAGTCTTAATAATTGCTAACAGAATTTAATAATTGCTAACATGATTTGATTCTTTAGATGGCCGCCAAGAGCGAGTCATGTTTGACAAAATTACATCTCGAATCCAGAAGCTTTGTTATGGACTCAATATGGATTTTGTTGATCCTGTAAGTAAATATGGTTTTTATCTTGGGTTCCTTGTTTCATGTGTTTCTTTCCGTTTGTCTCTTATTCCTGGACCTTCACTCACCTGATATACTTTGGTATTCTGGCTATGCCCTTTGATATAAAATTTGAATTCATTGCTTAAAACATTTTTTTTTCTTAATTTTGATTCTGTCCTGTGAGTTCTCACTTTTCAGAGAACTATGAATGTGAGTAAAGAGGAAAATTTGATATTAACATTTAATATCAGATATTTCCTTGAGTAAATTGTTTTATTCATTAGTGGAAAAGCCTAGGCCAGGCGCGGTGGCTCACGCCTGTAATCCCAGCACTTTGAGAGGCTGAGGTGGGCGGATCACCTGAGGTCAGGAGTTCAAGAACAGCCTGGCCAACATGATGAAACCCTGTCTCTACTAAAAATACAAAAATTAGCTGGGCCTGGTGGTGGGCGCCTGTAATCCCAGCTACTTGGGAGGCTGAGGCAGGAGAATCACTTGAACCCGAGGCAGAAGTTGCAGTGAGCCGAGATCGTGCCACTGCACTCCAGCCTGGGCGACAGAGCGAAACTCCCTCTCAAAAAAAAAAAAAAAAAAAGGGAAGCCTAAAGTTTGTTTTGGAATTGTGGTTATTTAGGTAGGAACTGGTTTAAAATTTGCTTTTTGTTATTTATGTAAAAAGATTTAAGTAATATAAAGTAGATTTCATGGACAATATTTAAGTCAAGAACAAACTATTCATAAACGAGTTGCTCTGCTTTTTTCCTTATCCTTTATAACTTCTATATTCTAGACTCTCATCAGTTATCTGGACTGTTTTCTGTGGTCTCTGCAGTGTCCTGGACTTCCTCTAATCTTGCCCTCTTCAAACTCGTCTTCCACCTGACTTCTAAAATGATCTTCCTTAAATGAGAATCTCTAAGAACTCTTTTCTTCAAATCCACCCATATTTCCATCTCCTTATTTAGGTATCTTATCTGTACTGCTGTAAAACCTGTGCTCATCTCATAGCTTTAATCATATAACATGGAAATTAATTATAGGTCTTTATCCTACCCTAGAATTGAGGATGGGCTGTGTATCTTATTGTTGTGATATCCTCAGTGCTTGACATATATCTATTTAGCCACTTGACCAAAGTAAGTTTGGTCAAGAGAAAATGATTTTATGCATCTTGAAAATATGTTTATTGTAAATTCTCTTTTACATTGAGGACTTAAGACAATAATTAGAACAGTAGAATGTTAGAGTTGGAATGAACCTTGAGAGCCCATCCCATTTCATCTTTGTTTTATAGGTAAGAAAGTTCCAAAGAGAGAGGGAGGTGACTTAAGTTAGTGGGAGTATAGGGAGAAGCACCTAGGTCTCTTCACTCCCACATGTTCTATTGCCTCATGCAGTAGTACATTTTAGAGCTCGGGAGTGTTGCAGCATCCTCAAACTTCCTAAGGTAGATTCTGTTGAAAAACTGTCGGTGCACGTCTGTAATCCCAGCACTTTGGGAGACCAAGGTAGGCAGATTGCTTGGGCTCAGGAGTTTGAGACCAGCCTGGGCAACGTGGTGAAACTGCCCAGGTGCAGTGGCACAATCTTGGCCCACTGCAGCCTCCGCCCCTGGGGTTCAAATGATTCTTGTGCCTCAGCCTCCCTCTGCTGGGATTACAGGCATGTGCCACCACGCCCGGCTATTTTTTTTGTATTTTTAGTAGAGACAGGATTTTGCCATGTTGGCCAGGCATGAACTCCTGGCCTCAAGTGATCTGCCCGGCTTGGCCTCCCAAAGTGGTGGGATTACAGGTATGAGCCACACCGTGCCTTCCCTCAACCCTGTTTCTACAAAAACAAAACAAAACAAAACAAAAACAAAAAAAAACAAAAATTAGCTGGGCATGGTGGCGCATGCCTGTAGTCCCAGCTACTTGGTGGTGGGAGGATCACTTGAGTCCTGGAGGTTGAGGTTTCTGTGAGCTGAGACTGTGCCACTGTACTCTAGCATAGGCCACAGAATGAGACCCTGTCTCAAAAAGAAAAAAAGAAAAACTGTGTATGCGGTTAGATCTGGCACAGCACAGTTAGCACACAGATGGTATTTTATTCTGAGTTCTAATTGTTTGCCATATTACTCTAGAAACTATTTAGAAGACTTCACTGCTCTTATACTGAACACACCTTATCTACTGGATCTGGGAAGAAAGTGATCGGGAGCAACTTGGGTTTAGCTATATTATAATTAGAATAGATTGCAGACTGTTAAAATAGTTACACATGTATGTGTCTTTTTTTTGAGGGGGGTATGCATTGTTCAGCTGGGAAATACATTTATTTTCTGTTGGATTAAGTGGTTTCTTAAAGATTCAGTAAACACACACACTCACAACTTAGAATTTGTTTTTCTTAAAAATGTATGCTAATACCTTGTGCATTACGTGTCTTAAAAATGAACTTACAATGTGGCCTTGAAAACAGTGAAATACAGTGAAGTTTAATGGGGTTGGGGCCAGAAGACTATTATTATACAATAATATAACCTTGGGCAAGTCCCAATAACCTGAGCCTCAGGTTCTTAATGTAAAATAGGTATAGTAATAATCATCTCACAAAGTGATTATGAAATGTCAGAGATTATCAAAGTTGATAATTTTTGATCAACTTTGGTTGAGAATCATTTGAACCCCAGGGGTGGAGGTTGCACTTTGTAATTTGTGAAGTGCTAAAGAAAGAGTAGTCATTAAATTATCATGACTCAGCCCCGAACCTAATTTATACTTCTTTCTCCTTTAATTGGCATGATTAAAGTTTGATTCATTTGCTTTTCTGTACTTATCCTTATATGGAATTTGGGAAAAGTAAGTATGAAGCTGGAGCCCTGATCACTTAGGGAGGATCTGAATGAAAAATGGGGAAACACTCATATAGAATCATTAGTCTGTTGGGAGAATTTGAATGAAAATAGGGAAATATAGAATCATTAGTATGTTTTCAGCTATTTCCCTGTGAGACTAATTGATTTAAAGGCTATATTTAGTTTTTTTAATAACACCTTCATTTTATATGTAGTATACATTTTCTGTAGTTCTGCTGGGTTGTGCATTCTCATTACTAAGTTTCCCACTGCCCACCATTCCGAAAGATAATTTTTCAGATAAGTAAATTGTCTTGTTCTTTGTTTCAGACAGGGTCTCACTGTGTTGCCCAGGCTGGAGTACAGTGCCATGATCATAGATAGCTCAGTGCAGCCTTGACTTCCCCAGTACAAGCATTCCTCCCACCTCAGCTTACCCTGTAGCTGCAACCACAGGCACTTACCACCTTGACTGGCTAATTTTTTAATTTTTAGTAGGGATAGGGTCTCATTATATTGCTCAGGTTTGTCCCAAACTCCTGCGCTCAAGTGAGCCTCCTACCTCGGCCTTCCAAAGTGTTGGGATTACAGGTGTGAGCCACTGTGCCCAACCTGTCGTTTATATTGTGATGTGAATTTGATTGTTTTCCTTTTTTCTTTTTTTTTTTTTTGAGACAGGGTCTCACTCTGTCGCCCAGGCTGGAGTGCAGTGGCATAATCACAGCTCCTTGCAGCCTCAGCTTCCTGAGTAGCTGGGATCACAGGTGTGTACCACCACACCCAGCTAATTTTTTAATTATTTGTGGAGATGGTGGCGGGGGGGTCTTCCTAGCTTGCCCAGGCTGGTCTTGAACTCCTGTACTTAAGCCATTCTCCCACATTGGCTTCCCAAAGTGCTCTGTGATTATGTGTGTGAGCCACAACGCCTGGCTTTTTTTTTTTTTTTTAAATAGGGTCATGAACTGCTAAGGTTAAGTGATCCCCTCACCTCAAATGCTGAGTAGCTAGGACTATAGGTATGTACTACCACACCTGGCCATGATGGTTTTCTTAATTACTCTTTTAAGGAAGCTGTTGTTTCTTGGGAAAGCTCAAGTAATTCTTGGTTTTATTTTTGTAGGCTCAGATCACCATGAAAGTAATCCAAGGCTTGTACAGTGGGGTCACCACAGTGGAACTAGATACTTTGGCTGCTGAAACAGCTGCAACCTTGACTACTAAGCACCCTGACTATGCTATCCTGGCAGCCAGGATTGCTGTCTCTAACTTACACAAAGAAACAAAGAAAGTGTTCAGTGGTAAGTCTTGGGTGAAAAAGTAAAAATTCAGTATTCTCAGAAAAGTAATAAGGGTAGTAGAAATCTTGACTGTTTAAAGAAGCAAATATGGCTAGGTGGGGTGGCTTACACCTCAAATCCCAGCAATTTGGGAAGTCAAGGCAGGCAAATTGCTTGAGTCCAGGAGTTTGAGAACAGCTTGGGCAATGTGGCGAAACCCCATCTCTGCGTTTTAAGAAAAATCTAAAATTATAAAATAGACCGGGTGCAGTGGCTCACACCTGTAATCCCAGTGCTTTGGGAAGCCAAGCAGGTTGATCGCTTAGGTCAGGAGTTTGAGACCAGCCTGGCCAACATGGTGAAACCCCATCTCTACTAAAAATACAAAAAATTAGCTGGGCATGGTGGCAGGGGCCTATAATCTCAGCTACTCGGGAGGCTGAGGCAGGAGAACTGCTTGAACCCAGGAGGCGGAGATTGCAGTGAGCCGAGCCTATGTCACTGCACTCCGGCCTGGACGACAGAGTGAGACTCTGTCTCATAAATAAATAAATGGCAAATATGTAAATTAGTGGGAAAGAGTGGACTAGAGTTTCCTATTTCTCCATGCTGCCTATCTGCTGTATGAAAGAGTTGATGTATCTTTGTTCTTTAAGTTTTTTATTCTCTCTCTTTTTAAGTTTTTTTATTTTTGAGATAAAGTTTTGCTCTTATCACCCAGGCTGGAGTGCAATGGTATGATTCGGCTCACTGAAACCTCCGCCTCCCAGGTTCAAGCGATTCTCCTGCCTCAGCCTCCCGAGTAGCTTGGGATTACAGGCAGTTGCCACCACGCCCAGCTAATTTTTGTATTTTTAGTAGAGATGGGGTTTCACCATGTTGCCCAGGCTGGTCTCAAACTCCTGACCTGAGGTGATCTGCCCTCCTTGGTCTCCCGACGTGCTGGGTTTACAGGCGTGAGTCACCGCACCTGGCCTCTCTCTCTTTTTTTTAAAGCCCATTGTTAGGCACTTGGTGGTGATATGGTTGGAAAAATGAATAATATTTATTGACAAGTTTTGGGTTAAACAAAATGTTATAGTTGCTCCTTTCTCACTAGATGCGAACTCTTCATTTCATCACTACCATTTTACAGCTCAGGGAATGTGGGAAAGGGAAGGTTAAATAATTTGTTCAATATATAAGAAGCCAGCTGGTAGACTGAGATTAAAAAATCTTTATTGTTTCCTATTGGGAGCCAAAAAGGAAAAAACAGTTTTTAAAAATTTTATGCCAGGCATGGTGGGCCTAATCCCAGCACTTTGGGAGGCCAAGGCAGGAGGATTACTTGAGCCCAGGAGTTCAAGACTAGCCAGGGTAACATAGTGAGACCCTTTCTCTCCAAAATTAAAAACGTTAACAAGGTATAGTAGTGTGTGCCTGTCATTCCAGCTACTCAGGAGGCTGAGGTGGGTGGCTAGCTTCCCAAAGAGCTGGGATTACAGATGTGAGCCACTGTCCAGCCTTAGGAATCTGTTTTGTTTATTTATTTATATTTTATTTTATTTTTATTTTTATATTTTTGAGACAGAGTCTCACTCTGTCACCCAGGCTGGAGTGCAGTGGTGCAATCTCGGCTCACTGCAAGCCCCGCCTCCCGGGTTCATGCCATTCTCCTGCCTCAGCCTCCCGAGTAGCTGGGACTACAGGCGCGTGCCACCATGCCCGGCTAATTTTTTGTATTTTTAGTAGAGACGAGGTTTCACCGTGTTAGCCAGGATGGTCTCTATCTCCTGACCTCGTGACTCGCCTGCCTCAGCCTCCCAAAGTGCTAGGATTACAGGCGTGAGCCACGGTGCCCGGCCCAGGAATCTTATTTTAAACTACAAGAGCTTATAATCACTTTAACTCTAGAAGATTGTTTCCTTAAATGAGTTATTACATATTTCTTCAACATGTATGTGTTTATTGAGCACTTTACATGCTAGATATTGAGGTGGGTTGAGAAGAAAAAAAGGGTTGAGAACTACTGTTTTCAACTGTTACCTAAAGATTGAATTAGCTGTGAAGTGGTCTTGATATATTTTCTTTTTTTGTTGTATTTTTTTAGATGTGATGGAAGACCTCTATAACTACATAAATCCACATAATGGCAAACACTCTCCTATGGTGGCCAAGTCAACATTGGATATTGTTTTGGCTAATAAAGATGTATGTATAACACTTTTCTGGTGGAAATTTTTTGATAGTCTTTTTTAATATTGCACACATTTTAGAAAATTTAAACACTACAAAAGATACAGGTAAATACAATTCTGTTTTTTCCTGCCCTGATTCCTGATTTTCCTCTTTAGAAACAACTTTATCATTTTAAAATGTATTTTTCCGGAGCTATTTTGTACGTACATGTGTGTGCATACATGTGTGTACATATATATTTTTATTTTCGGTGGTACTGTACTGTGCATACTATTTTCATTGATACTTTTTTCACTTGTAAGTATATCTTGTTTGTTCTCTATCAGCCTTTATGAATTTACTCATTTTTTTATAATAGTTGTATAATGTTCCATTTTATAGATATATTGTCATTGTATGTATGTGTAAGAATTCCTTTAGTGATCAATATTTGGTTTTCATCTTTTCACTGCAGTGAATATTCTTGTATGGTAGGTGTTTTGCCCATAGATGAATATATCTGTAAGATAAATCCCTTCAGTTGAATTGCTGAGCCAATGTGTATGTGAATTCAAAATTTTGATAGGCATTGCCAAACTGACTCCCAAAAAGGTTGCTCAGGTAAAATTTTACAAGCTCATGCTCAGCAGCTTAAAAATTATCCACTTGTGTTTGAACTGCTTTCTTAACTAGATGCCAGAGGACAGAAGGGAAAAGATGTAGCCTAACCAGCCCTTTTACACACAGGATTTATTTACCATGTATATCTGGACAGGTTAGAGACCAGTTTTAACTTTGGGTAATAGAATGATTAGGCTGGGTGAGGGGGCTCACGCCTGTAATCCCAGCACTTTGGGAGGCCAAGGTGGGTGGATCACAAGGTCAGGAGATCGAGACCATCCTGGCTAACTGGGTGAAACCCTGTCTCTACTAAAAATACAAAAAATTAGCCAGGCGTGGTGGCACGCGCCTATAGTCCCAGGTACTCAGGAGGCTGAGGCAAGAGAATGGTGTGAACACGGGAGGCGGAGCTTGCAGTGAGCCGAGATCATGCCACTGCACTCCAGCCTGGGCAACAGAGCAAGACTCAGTCTCAAAAAAAAAAAAAAAAAAAGAATGATTAATTGACTGTCTCTCTAAAAATGTATCTGATGTTAAAGAGACTAGGAGAAAACTGAGTTGTTTGTGTGTTGTTAATTTGTGTAATCTTGAAGACAAGGTGAAGACAAAAATACAGCAGCAGCATCAAACATGTGTCTAAAAATATGTCTATTGATAGTCAAGTGTTTCAGTTCTGAGCCCATACCTGCCTTTGGCAACAAAGATGGCCTTAAAATTTTGAGAGAAGGAAAGCAAGCTTTCGTATAGGTTTTTCTAGTCCTTAGATATGGATCATTATGTAGAAACACTTAGTATTTTGAAAACCTGGCTCCGTTTTTTTCTATCAGAAATGATTATTTGTACGTTAATTGCTTTTGTTTTCCTCTGAATGGCTTTATAGCCTACTAAAACTCTGTAATAATGACCAGTTACGCTATAAAATCTTACTGTTACAATAGTGGTTTGTCTGAGACTTGTTAAAGGACCATAGATTTTGAAGAGCCTCAGAATTAACGTAAGCCTGCTTCTTGTCATTGTTTATTACATATACTGTTATATGCAGTTTGAGGTAGGCTAGTTTTTGAAGTAAATATATATATATATAAGTAAATATGTAGTAACAATACTTTTGGATTAATAGTAATCTAAAAACATGTTTAAGGATGATAATATAGTCCCATTTATGCTCATGTTTTTTCCCCCTTTCAAAACATACTATAAACATAATAGTGAAAGTTTGGAAAATTAAATGTAATCTCACAACATATATTTATGTATTATCTTCTAGTGTTGTAATATACATATTTTTAAACCTAATTAGGATACTTAATTTATATATATTGTTTCTTTTTTTTAGAATGTTAGATGGACTTCTACAGTAATAATGCTTAGTGTTATCTGTGTTGATTTTAGTTCTGGAGTCAGGGCTGAGAGACAACAGATTTTGTGAAAATAAGTAATTATTTTAATTTAATTGTGCGTTCTTTTTCACCCGTATCAGCGCCTGAATTCTGCCATTATCTATGACCGAGATTTCTCTTACAATTACTTTGGCTTTAAGGTAAATAACGGGTTTCAAGTATTTGGGGACTTGTACTTAAATCATGAAATACAGGATTTTATTTATGTTTTGATGACAGTTATCAAGGCCATAAGTTGTTTGGAGTTGGGGTGGACCTGGGGAGTTAGTGGGGTTAAGGTAGCAGTGGTGGTTTGAATTAAGGCAAAGGTAGCTTATCTATTTGCAATTTTTGAATTTTCCACATATTACTTCTGGATTACCTGAGGAGTTATGCAGATAAATTACCATAAGTGTTTCATAACATTCTAAGTATTTTTGCGTTGATAGGCAGTATAGTATAGTATATAGTATAGTGTAGTGACTGAGAACATGAATGTCATTGTCCACCTGAATTCCAGTCTCTGCTCTATTTCTTATTAGCAAGTTATTTAATCTCTCTGTGCTTGTTTCCTCCTTTTTAGAATGGGGAGAATATAAAATTTCAACAACAAATTTAATTAAAAAAAAATTTTTTTTTGAGACTGAGTCTCACTGTTTCACCTAGCCTGGAGTGCAGTGGCGCGATCTTGGCTGACTGCAACCTCTGTCTGCCCAGTATAAGCAGTTCTCCTGCCTCAGCCTCCTGAGTAGCTGGGACTACAGGCACACACCACCACGCCCAGCTAATTTTTGTGTTTTTAGTAGAGACAGAGTTTCGCCATATTGGCCAGGCTGGTCTTGAACTCCTGACCTCAGGTAATCCACCTGCCTTGGCCTTCCAAAGTGCTGGGATTACAGGCATTAGCCACTGCGGCCAATTTAGTTTAAATTTCAACTTAAAGTGCCTATAACAGGCTGGGCGTGGTGGCTTACGCCTGTAATCCCAGCACTTTGGAAGGCCAAGGCGGGCTGAACACCCGAGGTCAGGAGTTGGAGACCAGCCTGGACCACGGGGTGAAGTGCCCTCTCTACTAAAAAATACAAAAATTAGCTGGGCATGGTGGTGCATGCCTGTAAGTCCAGCTACTTGGGAGGCTGAGGCAGGATACTGCTTATACTTAGGAGTCAGAGGTTGCAGTGAGCCAAGATCGCGCCACTGCATTCCAGCCTGGGTGACAGAGTGAGACTCTGTCTCAAAAAAAAAAGGTGCCTGCCACAGACTAGGCACTGCTCTAAGCAACATATATACTCATTTAATCCCCTGAAGAATCCCTGATGTATATGTTGCTCATTTAATCCCCATGAGGAGTCTTCAGGGGATTAAACAAGTGTAGATGTTGCTTAGATTAGTGCCTAGTCTGTTACAGGCACTTTTTAAGTGTTAGCTGTTTTGATGTTGATGATGATGATGATGAATACTACAACTTCTGCTGTTAATGTGTACAGAGCTGACTTTTTCCAGAAATTTTCATGCAGTCTCTGCCGAAACAAAAGTGCCAGTGAGGAGGCTGAGATGGGAGGATTCCTTGAGCTCAGGAGTTCGAGACCAGCCTGGGCAATACAGGGAGACCATGTGTCTACAGAATGTTTTAAAAAGTTTTTTTTAAAAAAGTGCCAGTGATAATCCTGGCTAACATGGTCTCTACTAAAAATAGAAAAAAAAAAAATTAGCCAGGCATGGTGGCGGGCGCCTGTAGTCCCAGCTGCTCGGGAGGCCAAGGCAGGAGAATGGCATGAACCTAGGAGGCAGAGCTTGCAGTGAGCCAAGATCGCGCCACTGCACTCCAGCCTGGGCAACAGAACGAGACTCCGTCTCAAAAAAAAAAAAAAAAAGTGCCAATGATAATGTTCCAGATGAAGCTAGGAAGAGTAAATGTGCTATTCTTTTCATTTGAAATTTTATAGAAACGGCCAAGATTTAAAGAGATTGTCTTATAGTGGATGATATATCCACTGCGTCTTAAAAACGGTGCTCTGAAAATTTTTTGTTGTTTCTCTCTTTCTAGACGCTAGAGCGGTCTTATTTGTTGAAGATCAATGGAAAAGGTGAGAAATGAACATGTTTGTGTGTTACATTTTCTACTGATTATATTGAATATATAACTTTGAGCTATAAGTCTTAATATTCCTACTTAGACTCCAGATAACATTTTGGACTTTAGGTTTAGTTTGTGGATAATTGTCCTGCTTATTAGTATAAAGTTTTTCTAGTTTCCTTTTGGTATCCTTTTCTAAAATTCAAATATGTATCTCAACCTACTTTTTCTGACATGTCTCATCATGTGAAAACTCCTCTTTTGTCTATAGTGGCTGAAAGACCACAACATATGTTGATGAGAGTATCTGTTGGGATCCACAAAGAAGACATTGATGCAGCAATTGAAACATATAATCTTCTTTCTGAGAGGTGGTTTACTCATGCTTCTCCCACTCTCTTCAATGCTGGTACCAACCGCCCACAACTTTCTAGGTAGGTGTTTTGAGTACACCCACAACTTTCTAGTTATGTGTTTTGAGTAGGGAAATAAACCTTGACCTGAAGAAACTGGGCAGTTCATCACATAAAAAATAATTTAATGAACTTTTAATCGCTGCCTGCTCTGATTAAATGAGATTTAGATTCTGGAAAGATCTCTGACTGTAATGTGGTAAATGATTTGGAGAAAAGGCAAATGCTTAAAACAAAAATGTTCTAAAATTGATTGGATTGTGGTGATGGTTACAAAACTCTGAGTCTATTAAAAGCCGTTGAGTAGTACACTTTAAATGGGGAATTATATTATTTGTGAATTATATTTCTTTTTTTTTTTTTTTTTGAGACAGAGTCTCACTCTGTCACCCAGGCTGGAGTGCATTGGCGCCTCCTGGGTACAAGCAATTCTCCTGCCTCAGCCTCTTGAGTAGCTGGGATTACAGGTGCCTGCCACCACACCCGGCTAATTTTTGTATTTTTGGTAGAGATGGAGTTTCACCATGTTGGTCAGGCTGGTCTTGAACTCCTGACCTCAGGTGATCCACCCACCTCGGCCTCCCAAAGTGCTGGGATTACAGGCATGAGCCACCATGCCTGGTATGAATTACATTTCAATAAGGTTGTTTTAAAAAGAAAGTAAGTGCCAAGAACTAGTTAGGGGACTCTCATAGCAGTTTATATAAGAAACTGTGGTAGTGTAGATTAGGGAGGTGAAAGTAGAAATTGACAGAAGCAGATAGATCAAAAGATATTTAGGGCCAGGCATGGTGGCTCACATCTGTAATTCCAACACTTTGGAAGGCTGAGGTGGGAAGATCACTTGAGGTCAGGAGTTCAAGGCCGCCATGAGCCATGATTATGCCACTGCACTCTAGCCTGGGCAACAAAGTGATACCTTGATTAAGATAAAAATATATATAAAAGATATTTAGGGTGTCAAATTGACAGAATATGGGTCAACAGTGGTTCTTGCATTTATGGATACAGTAAGTAACAGGATTAATCATGATGCCATTTGTTGAGAAAGGGAACACTAACAGTCTGGTAATACATTAAAAAAAAAATACCCATTATCAAGTTGGTTTGTTTCAGGAATTCAAGAACATGGTAATGTCAAAAATAATGTAATTCATTGCATTAACATTTTATGCAGTTTAATGCTCTTTCATAAGAAACACTTTAACAAAATTGATACAGAAAATAACTTCCTTAATTTGGCAAAAGATATCCAATAAAAACCTAGATGTATCATCCCTTTTTTCAGCATGTTAGTGGAGGCTGAGCCAGCACAGTAAAATAAGAAAAAGAAAAGATTGGAAATCAGGGAACAAAACTGTAATGATTGAAAGAAATGACTTTTACATAGGAAACTCAAGAGTATCTGCAGACACATTATTAGAAAAAAAAGATTTCAGCAAAATACCTGGATACAAGTTCAATATACATCAATCAGTTAAGTTTCTGTACTTTAGCTGTTAGAAAATTAAGTCTTAACCTACAGTCATGCATTACTTAACGATGGGGATATATTCTGAGAAATGTGTTGTAAGGTGATTTTCTTGTGCAGACATTATACAGTGTACTTATATAAGCCTGGATGGTATAGCCTACTACACACATAGGATATATGGCATAGCCTGTTGCTGCTTGTAGGCTATAAACCTGTGTAGCATGTTACTGTACTGAATACTGTAGGCCTTTGTAATACAATGGTAAGTATTCGTGTATCCAAACATATCACAGTTAAAGTACTCTATAAAAGATAAAAAATGGGCCGAGCACGGTGGCTCATGCCTGTAATCCTAGCACTTTGGGAGGCCAAGGCGGGCGAATTGCCTGAGGTCAGGAGTTCGAAACCAGCCCGGCCAGCACGGTGAAACCCTGTCTTTACTAAAACATATATATTAAAAAATCAGCCAGTCATGGCAGTGTGTGTCTATAGTCCCAGCTACTCGGGAGGCTGAGGTAGGAGAATTGCTTGAACCTGGGAGGCAGAGGTTGCAGTGAGCCAGGATTGCGCCACTGCACTCCAGCCTGGGCAACAGAGCGAGACTCCATCTCCAAAAAAAAAGATGAAAAAAAGATACATCTGTATAGGACAGTTATGAATAGAGCTTGTAGGACTGAAAATTGCTTTGGTTGAGTTAGTGAGTGAGTGGTGAATGAATATGAAGGCCTGGCTGAGCACGGTGACTTATGCATGTAATCCCAGCACTTTGAGGGGGCTGAGGCAGGTAGATCACAAGGTCAGGAGTTCAAGACCACAGGGCCAACATGGTGAAACCCTGTCTCTACTAAAAATGCAGAAATTAGCTAGGTATGGTGACGGGCGCTTGCAATCCCAGCTACTTGGCAGGCTGAGGCAGAATTGCTTGAACCTGGAAGGCGGAGGTTGCAGTGAGCCAACATCACACCACTACACTCCAGCCTGGGCAACAAGAGTGAAACGCTATCTCAAAAAAAAAAAAAAAAAAAAAGAGAGTATGAGACCTAGTACATTACTGACGACTGTAGACTGTATAAACATTGTGCACACTAAATTTATTTTAAAAATATTTTCTTCAATAATAAATTAACGTTAGATTATTGGATGATCACTCTCGTATATGTGGTCCATCATTGACTTTTTGTTTTTGTTTTTGTTTTGTTTTTCTTTGTTTTTGAGACGGAGTCTTGCTCTGTCACTCAGGCTGGAGTGTAGTGGCGCAATCTCAGCTCACTGCAAGCTCCACCTCCCGCGTTCACACCATTCTCCTGCCTCACCCTCCCCAGTAGCTGGGACTACAGGCGCCTGCCACCACGCCCGGCTAATTTTTTTGTATTTTTTTAGTAGAGACGGGGTTTCACCATGTTAGTCATGATGGTCTCAATCTCCTGACCTCGTGATCCACCCGCCTCGACCTCCCAAAGTGCTGAGATTAAAGGCGTGAGCCACCGCGCCTGGCCTTTTTTTTGTTTTTAAGACAGAGTCTCACTCTGTTGCCCAGGCTGGAGTGCAGCTGCGTGATCTTGGCTCACTGCAGCCTCCACCTCCCAGGTCCAAGTGATTCTCCTGCCTCAGCCTTCCAAATAGCTGGGATTACAGGCGTGTGCCATCGCACCCAGCTAATTTTTGTATTTTTAATACAGACGGGGTTTCACCAAGTTGGCCAGGCTGATCTCAAACTTCTGACCTCAAGTGATCTGTCTTCTTTGGCCTCCCAAAGTGCTGGGATTACAGGCGTGAGCTACCATTCCTGGTTTTTTAAGTTTTTTAGAAATTTCTCTAAGACATGATTAAAGGATATTAAATAATAAATGAATGGAATAGATTCAATTTTATAAAAATGTCAGTTTTTCCCAAGTTAAAATATAGATTCAAAGTAATTCTAGTCAAAATCTCAACATACTGATTCTAAAATTCATGTGAAAGAGCAAAAGACTGCCCAAAAATATCAGGTCCAAATTCCTGGAACCTGTAAACGTTACCTGATAAGGAAAGTGGTCTTTGCAGGTATGATAAGGATTTTGACATGCATGGGGAGATTATCTTGAATTATGTGGGTGGGCCCTTAATCCAATTAAAAGTATCCTTGTAAGAGAGAGGCTGAGGGAGATAACAACGTACAGAAGAGGAGAAAGTGATGTAAAGATGGAGGGAGAAATTGGAGTCATGTGACCACAAAGGAGAGCAATTAGCCACCAAAAGCTGTACAAAGCAAGGAACAGATTCTCCCTCAAAACCTCTGGAGGGATTCCTCCAAAAAAAAAAAAAAAGTGAGTTGTAGACATTGTGACTCTTAATATCTCC